>NC_063361.1:8045979-8072548 GCF_021869965.1 Rhincodon typus | reverse complement strand
TGATGCTGCTTGGCCTGCTGTGTTCATCCAGCCCTGCACCTTGTTGTCTCGGATTCTCCAGCATCTGCAGTTCCTACTATCTCTGTCTATGTAGTTGTCAGATTGTCACACAGCGCCATTTACTGGCCACATTTCTATATAACTGAAGATGAAGGGTCTAGGCCCGAAACGTCAGCCTTTCTGCTTCTGTGATGCTGCTTGGCCTGCTGTGTTCATCCAGCCCTGCACCTTGTTGTCTCGGATTCTCCAGCATCTGCAGTTCCTACTATCTCTCATTCAATAATTAAAGTCAGCTTTATGCTGCCAATTGCAGCGTTCGAACAATTAATGCCCATCATGAATGATCACAGAATATTTACAAGACTGATGTATGTGGAATTGAACCCCTTGAATATTTGCACTCAGTTTCTTTCACTCCTGTACACAATCATACAGCAGTGTTGCCTTAGTAACATACTGCGACGAAAAGTTTCCAAAAATTAGAATTTGCAAGTAGTCTTTATAGGCACAGTATGTCAAGTGTGGTACGTGTGACATGACTGTGCCAACTCCCTTAAAAATGCAAACATGGTAAAAGTAGAAAAATGCATCAGTGAACAATTAAGGATTTAATTTATTGAAAACTGAGCTGGTCCACTCCTACATCGCCCTCTAGTTGGTGGTAATCATCTGGTGGGGTAGCCTAATGCTGATCTTAAAACAGCAACTCCGCAGTTGAGAATAGAGCATAGAACAGTACAGCACAGTACAGGCCCTTCGGCCCACGATGTTTTACCCTAAACCTAAGGTCTATCTAACCTCCACCCCTACCTTATACTATCATCCATATGCTTACCTAATAGCCGCTTAAATGCCCCTAATGAGGCCGACTCTACTACCCTCTCTGGCAATGCATTCCACGCCCCTACCACTCTCTGAGTAAAGAACCTACCTCTGACGTCTCCCCTATATCTACCTCCACTCACTTTAAAACTATGCCCCTTCATAATAGCTACCTCCACCCTGGGAAAAAGTCTCTGGCTGTCTACTCTATCCATACCTCTGATTATTTTGTACATCTCTATCAAGTCACCTCTCATCCTTCATCGTTCTAAAGAGAAAAGCCATAGCGCTCTCAACCTTTCCTCGTAAGACCTTCCCTCCATTCCAGGCAACATCCTGGCAAATCTCCTCTGCACCTTTTTCCAACGCTTCCACATCTAGAAATCCACAGAACTGGAAAATGCAAATTAAGGAGGCGATAGCCTAGTGGTATTATCACTAGACTATTAACCCAGAGACCTCAGTAATGTTCTGGGCACCTGGTTTAAAATTTGGCTACGCAGACGGTGAAATTTGAACTCCTGTTTTAAAAGAAAAATCTGGAATTAAGAGTCCACTGAGAACAATGAAACCATTGATTATCAGCGAAACAAAAATCTGATATCCTTTAGGGAAGGAAATCGGCTGTTCTTACCTAATCTAGTCACTATGTGACTCCAGACCCCCACAACATGGTTGACTTTTAATTGGCATCTCTACATTTAGAGATGGGCAATAAATAATGGCTGAGCCAGAGATACCCACTTCCTGTTAATGGATAATTTTAACAAAAGACCCTTGAGCTTGTTCCACTGTTTAACCCACTTTTCAATTCAATTATTTACCCACTTTGGTTCCATGTTCCTTAATGCCCTTGCTTCACCAAAATCAGTTGATGCTATGAAGTAGAACTCCAATCCTGTGGGCTAGAGGCTGTAGCCAGACAAGTAGCCATTCCTTTGCTGTGGAAATGATAGGTTCATTTTCCTGCCACTTTTACTTTGTTTGATTCCAGAATGTGATTGTTTCTTAGTACCTCACAGTATGTTGGCCATTATCTTTCACAATCAAAGAATGAACATAAACAATAATTCTCACTAAGGGGAAGGCTGTGACCACAAAATCGCATTAAATCTAAATTTAATGAAAATATTGCAATAAGTATCTCATTTAATTTCTTGCTTTGTCCTTTTTTAAATCTTGCAATATCTCCAGAAACTACTACTTTTCTTTGTTTCAGTTTTTTCTCTCCCAAACTTTGCATCTTGTTATCCATGGCAGGTCTTAACTTTGGAACTTATTGATCGCTTCATTCCCTTGAAGCATAGTTACTTATGAACATCTTTTACATATTACTAGTTTTACATATTACTAGTTAGATTAGGCAAAGCTGAATTTTAGATATACTGAATTTTAGTAGGATAACTTTCCTCAGCTTGCTGTGGATTCTATTTAGTCTGAGTTAAAGAAGGGATAGAGTCAATGCTGATCTGTTATGTCTGTTTCTGATCTCAATCTAGCCGCCTCTGCCAGAAGAGCTTGTGGGTGGACAACAAGATTGAACTTGGTTGTGAAGTTCTTTTACAGCCAAATAGTCAACTGATATTCACTAGGGAAGTGTTCAGCCACAGTTTTGACTAATATTAGTTTTCACAGGAATAGGAATGTCAAAACAAAGGAAGAAATTGCCAGGGTTTAAAAGGTACTAAATAAGTGAACAGGCGGTCACATTTGGGATCTTTACTTTTGACTGCATGAGTCAGATAACAGAATTTATCTCTGTCTGTCTAGTGCAAGATATAGAAATATAAAGCAGCCTGGTTTCCATTTTTATAAGAAGGTTAAAAGAGGCAGAGTGCCAAAGGATTTACAGGACATTCACCAGAAGTCAGAGGTTGTAGAAATTTAAGAAAGGCTGAAGAGTCTGCAACCTCCATTTTCCAGAAAGAAGACTGGGAGGGCAGAGGAGAGGACGGGTGAAGACCTGATTTGCTACATTGCCACAGTATCTGTATTTCAAAAGTACTTCAGAATTAGAGAAGACATTTCCACTGATTGGGAAATCCACTACCAACAGCCCTAAATATTAGATGTGACAATTAAATCTAATTCAATGTTTAAGAGAAACCTGTTTTACCTGGAGAGTGCTTACAATTTGGAACTCTGTCTCAAGAAGGAAATGAAGCAAAAAGCATAGATCCGCTTTTTGGGAAACTAACCCAGAAAGGAAAAACTAGTCAAACTGGAGAGTGACAAAGATTGATGAGATAACAAGGTGTAGAGCCGGATGAACACAGCAGGCCAAGTAGCATCAGAGGAGCAGGAAATCTGAAGTTTCGGGCCTAGACCCTTATTCAGAAAATTTTCTGAAGAAGGGTCGATGCCCGAAACGTCAGCTTTCCTGTTCCTCTGATGCTACTTGGCCTGCTGTGTTCATCCAGCTCTACGCTTTGTTATCTCAAAATATCCAGCATCTGCAGTTCCTACTATCTCAGTGACGAAGATTGTTCTGACTTAACTTCTTTTCTTCAAAATGAAGCTCCCAGTATGACCTTTATTTCCAAATATTACATTTTTAAAATTTTTGTCCTTTGGGAAAAGAGCACTGCGAGGCAAGAAGAAATAGTAAGATGTTCCAATATGGTCAGATGATGTAAGAAAGGAGAATGTTCATGTGGAGCATAAACACCAGCATAAAACTGATGAGTCAAAGACCTGGTTTCTGGGGTGTAGATTCAACTTCACCCTGCGAGGCACCAGAGATTGAGAATTATATTCAAATATTTTCTCTGAATTCAAGAGAGCAGGGAAAAGAGGAAAACACCATTTGAAATGGTCTGAAAGTTGGATAAATGCCTCCCACTTGGAAATTGGAATTCTTAAGAAAGTAAATCGCTGATTTTTGCAAGAGCCAGCTTTGCACCATCTAATGTCAGTTAACACAGCGGTTAGTTTAATATGGATTCCTGGAGGCCCAGTTCCCTGTATTTATATAGTTGAATTTGGTGCACCCATGAAAAACTGTGGGAACTTGTAGAAATATTTCTATTTGATGATAGCGGATGGAACAAACAACACAAGCTGCAAAATCCATTTGTGATAGGATTGGGTATAACACATAGAGTAACAAAGACAAGCTGCATGATGGCTGCTTTTTTTTAAAATTGTGAATCGAAAATAAAATCGATTTCATTTTCATTTGCCATGAATTGTCCTGTCACGCATAACTGTGTTGTAGAGTTTGTGATGAGCATAGTTCATCTTGCCTTAGGCCACTTTGAATGCGCAATACAGGAGTGAGCTGGTGTTTAATGTGAAGGTGTGGTGCTGACATGATTGTGTCACTGTTATTTCTGTTTATGAACTGTACAGCTCGTGCAGCTTGCTGATAGGTTTCCCTTTTGTGTTATTGTCTTTTGATGTTGTAAGGAATCGGAACACTGTTATTTGACATCGCTCCAGTGACTGAGAGAAGTTAGTTTCATAGTGGTTCAGTGAGCTGCTTATGTTTGATGTTGTATGGGTAAGAGGCAGCCCATGAGTGCCACACTTCCGCCACTTTGTGGATGCTAGATTTAGTCGCACTGACAAACTTCCTTTATTGTTGCTGTTGGCTGAGAGACCCAAAGATTGAAACCTATTGCCCTAACAATGAAGAAGGAAATAAAGAATGAATTTCGATTGATAATAGCACATTTTCACAACCTCCAGATGCCCCAAAATATAATACAGCCAATGTAGTGTCATCAATGTTATGAAATAGGAAGTGCAGCAGCCAATTTTTACACAGCAAGGTTCAACAAACATCACTATATCAATGCTCTGATGATCTGCTTTAATGTTTTTGTCTCAGTGAGAAATATTAGCTAGGTCATGGGGCAGAATTTCGCTGTTCCTCATAATCCAGTAAAAGTAATATTTAAAGCAACTGTATTGACACAACAGGTGTCTTAGAATCATTGAGTCCACACTGTAGGGATTCTATAGGCTGAATGGCCTGCTTCCACATGGTAGGGATTCTCTAATTCTATCCAGCTTGTTGGACGGGAGAAGTGCATAGAGAAGACCGACCTACAGATCACCCCAGGCATCAGTGCTAGCCCCAACCTTATTTAGCAAAAATAAAAATGACTTGCTAACAACCAAGTTGCAAGTTCATCTGCATTAATGAATCTGAATTCTGGCCCATAACAAAGATGTTGGAAAGTTGATGGACTACTGCAGCACATGGTGTTTCCTGCTGAATTCCTCCAATATCATATACAGTAGATTTGCCTTCACAATGCCAGTGGCAAAGAAATTGCTTACCCACGTGGTTAGCCAGAGACTAAATCACAATCCCAACTTGACATAGTCAGGAGTGACTGTAGATCAGACCTTATCCTCCTGGAACATGTGAAGTAAAACAGCAGCAAAGGTCAAATCCAGAAGCTATCCCCTAACCAAATTTGGAGTTACAGGAGCTTATAAGAAAGATGAACAAAATCTTTGTCAGAGACTAGGTTTTGAGGAGCGCCTTAAAGGATATTGCAGCTGTAATGCCAATATAAAACTGTTGCATGACCAATGACATTCAGTATTTGAGACTGGTATTTACATAACACAGCCTATTGAACCTCTTGGGAACATCACAACATTTTTATCTGTCGTTAGCCAGCAAATTTAAGAACTATTTGTTTTGCATAACCATGCTCCAAAAAGCAGTAGTGAACAAAATAATTAGTGAAATCTGGATTAGTTTTGCTGTTTTGAAGAAGGACTGCTGGCTGTACACAAGGACATTTCCCCAATTTCCTTTCTATAATTACACAGAATTTTTCAAATTCGTGTGAATCTTTCGCTCACTTTATTTCATGTGCTAGTTATTCACTGAAATGGTCACGTGAGCTGCAGGTATTCTTTAACAACAGTTCAGAAGTTTATTACAGAAAGGACAGAAATAAGTAAAAAACAAGCTATCAAAACTTAGAATACCCAAAAAAAATCAACCTGTTCCCCAAAAACAACATGTTAGTGATTCCAGTCCAGAGCAATTACTCCTACATATCTACTTATCTGATTCTCCCTAGTTTCTATCCTGTGAACTCTGGAGTCTGTTTTTTCATGAATATTCACAAAACTGAGAGCTTAGACTTTTCCAGCTTTTAATAATCTACAGATTTCTAACTAAATACTCCTGGTTTGGAAGTTGCACAAAAGAAACTTTTCTACCAAGCTAACTTATTAGTTTAATTGCTTTGAAAGAAACTCCTTTCTCGATGAAACAGGGACTATATTTCCTTTTGACGCTAGTAACGTCTGCTTTGAAGTACCTAGTTAATCAGGAGGATGTTTTTTCTTTTCTGATAATTTGTGGCGAGTTTCTTAATGAGCTGATAAAGGAGAAGCATCTTGTTTTGCTGCTTAATTTTGAATTTTGTCAATTTTGATGTCTGGGCACTTTAATTGACCACAGAAATATTCAACATTAGAAGTTTGTCCATTTTTTGACACACTGCCTTAATTGAATCTTGTACCATTCTTCCACAATTTTTTCAAAGTTGAAGATTGTAAATATGCAAAATCTGACATGTACCAAGGTTGTAACCTCTGGTGGAACAACTGAATGATGTCAACAGAATCAGCCCATCACTCAGTGCTAGATTCACTTTATATAAAACATTTTAGTGACTCAATAACAGCGAGCACTTACAATTTTGGAAATGTCAGATGAAAGCTGTACCTTTCTGTATGATTTTACCTGATAGATCTATTATGTAACTATTTCCTTTATTTGTTTCTTGTCAGAGAATTGTTTTTGTCAGTGCTGCATTTAGAATTTTGCCTCTGTTTATGTCTAGAGTTTAACATATTTTGCTCCTGTTAACCTTTATTTTCTTATACAATACCTGAGGCCAGATGTTAGACATGTACAGCAGGGTGCATATGTCTTCAAGTTTAACGTTAATATTATCCTCATAAAATTATTTTCCTAATGTTTGCTAAAAACCAGGAAAAATGTTCTTGTAAATATATCTCTCACATTGCAACTTTGTTTTTTGAGGGGTTTTGACAGAATAGTTAGAGAAGCAGTTTTTACTGGCAGAGGAAATTGATAATCAGGGAGGCAGATTTAAAGCATTTGGCAAAAGAATTACTGGGGCTTTGTATGGGAGGGCATTATAGGGGACAAAGGTTAGAAATGCTTTTAGGTGAAGTATGATAAAAAAGTAGTGGGAGCAGACTAAAAAGCAACTTGCACAAGGAATTTGGATGTGTGGTTGGAAGGAGCTGTCTGACCGCTAGGCCAGAATAGCACCCTTCTCTGCTCTGTGGTTCTATGGTCCTTCAGTCACTCTGAGCCTTAGCTTCTTTTAAAAAACCCATCAGAAACAAATATGACATGAAACTGAAAGTTCAAGTAATGATTTTTTAAAAAATGTGCATAGGTTTAATGATTCACCACTAGTATTGTCCTCTTAAAACTGTTCAGATGCTAATTGTGTTAACCAACATGGGGAAAGAAATGTATCTCTCACAGCTGACTTTGAGAGGATTTGATGAGAAGCAGGTTTCATGGGGTTGGCAGTCAAGGGACATAGACTTAAGATATTTAGTAAAATAGTCAAGGAAGATCAGAATTTTGGATGCATAGTGAATAGGACAGGAGTCATGGAACTAATAGCTGTTTCAGAGAGCTGGCACAGACGTAAGGAGCCTTGTGCCTATTTCTGTGCAGCATCTTTCTGATTGTTACCAGCAATGATCACACAATGATCATTATCTTCAAAGCAAGGAGGTTACTATGCTGAATGTAGATATTTGATTAGGTGGATGCTGACAAGAGGTCTGCATCTGAATGGTCAACCTATATTCTGTAATTTCAGATACAGATAGAGCTGCTGCATATTTCAGACAACTTTACATTTTACGTGTGACTTCAGCTTTCCTGGATTTTTGCTTTTGTTTGTTTTTTATCTTTGCTTCTTTTTATTCTTATTCCTCTACTTCTTTAACTTTTAATTTTCTTTTTATATTAAACCTAATTAAACATATTCCAATCATTTCCCGATCACACTTTTTCTTTCCTTTGGCTCTCATCAATTATTTTGCAATGATTACCTCTTAAAGTCATGGCCTGTTTGCTCTGAAGATTGCTTGTTTCCTGCATTTCTTCCTGTTCTATTACATGTCATGATCCTAATGTCATACAAGTGCCATTCCATTCACAGAAACCAAACTTTACCCAAATGATCCTCTAAATAAATGAGGCTACACTGTTATTTCTGAAAGGAGACACAATAAGAAATGCTTTTTAGGCCAAGATTCTTCTGTGTGCATGTCATTGATTAATGTACATCAAAAACTTGATAAATTGTCTTTTCAGATGCTTATAGAATTATTGTGCATTTCCAGCATTTAATATTTTAATTTCAGCTGCCCAACATTTGCAGTTTTCCTTGGTCTTTTAATCAAATAACTCTTATCTCAAAGTTTAATTATCTGGTTTGTTGTTTCTATTCTTCATGTAGCGTCCTTTTACAGGAGGAACATCCTGGAAGTATCTCTGTGAAAGCCCTTTTACTTAATAAGGGAAGTTTATGATGACTTAGTCTGTCTTTTTTTCATTCTTTTGTTTTAAAACAGGGAAACTTGAAGTTTGCAATGGATGGTGACTCGGTTTTCATTGAAAACAGTAAATTGGTGTCCGTGATTGCAGAGCTGCTTTCGACAAAAAGTGACTTCGTGGAGAAGGCCTTGTTGTATCGGACTGTAGCTACAGGCCGGGATGTGATTGACAAACAACACACAGACCAGGAGGCAAGCTATGGAAGGGATGCATTTGCCAAGGTAATGGAATTAAAAACAGGCCTGCCTTCAAATGTAGTGGGAACTGCTGATGCTGGAGAATCTGAGATAACACGGTGTAGAGCTGGATGAACCCAGCAGGCCAAGCAGCATCAGAGGAGCAGGAAAGCTGACGTTTTGGGCCTAGACCCTCCTTCAGAAATTTCTTTTCTGACAGATTTCTGACAGATCCAACTTGTATAACTATATCTTTAACTATGAAGTGTATTGCCTTCAGTTCTTTCCCCAACAGCATGTTGTAAACTGAGTTTGATGCATATGTTTTCATCTCCTCCAAAACCATTATGCTTTTATAACTAGTGATTGCACTGCTGCCAGTTTGCAGGTTAGGTTTTTTAATGGGATGTGGGCTAGTTTCATGTCATCAGTTTAGAGTTGATAACTGAAGTGGTTCCCCACTGTAGAGCATATTAGAAGCAGTGAGAAGGTTGACCATACAGAGTTCAGTCCAATTCATTTAAAATAAAAGCAGCTTCTAAATACCTTCAGGGAAAATACTTCAACTTGAAGCAACTTTCAATGAATCAAGGTCGCAATTACATTTTGATGATCTGCTTTTAAGGCAGCTATGTAAACATGAGAAAATGCCTTTGAGCTGGCTGTGCGCCTATGGAACGATCGCCTCTAGAAAACGGCTTCTCTCAACGACTAATGTATTGACAACAATAACGTACGTTCCCAGACATTCTATATTTAAAAGATTCTAAGTTGAATTCTAGGCAGTCTAAGCCTAGGCATTATTTTACCATGTACATAATTTACTTCAATTTGAGAAAATAAGGATTTGCCCATTTTGGGAAGAAAAAAGATGGAAGCCCTGGAAGGGACAGCTTGGAAGGGTTAAAGTAACTTTTCTCTTGTTTCATGGCTTTTTTTGTGTGCAAACAATTATTGGGCCACTGAAAAATAACAATCATGCTTTTATCACCGAATTCATGGCATCCTACAAGAACATTTCACAGTAACTTAGCTATCTCATCTGAGCACAGTTGTATGCTCATTCAGTAGAACACGTTCTTTAATGTTGGTAAGTTAGCATACATAAACGGGCAGCAAGAAGTGGGAAATTGCCTTTGACCTGGATGTGGGCATTTGGATTAGTCTGGACTTGGGAAAACTGCTTCTCTCAATGGCTTTTGGGCATCTGTGTGACAACCATAATGCACAATCATTCATAGACATTCTTAATAAAAACAAGTTCCTGAATCACATTCCAGCATTCTAAATTTGACTGTTATTTATCCAGGTGCATGTTTAGGGGCAGTGCTTTCATGGAAAAACAAGCTACTGAGTAAAAGAAACAAAGTTATTTGTCTTGTTCTTGAGAGCAAAGAAATAAGAAATTGCATAAATATTTTCTAGAAGAAAGTGAAAGTGAGGGCGCACGTGTACCGAAGGAGGTTGTGATGTCAGTTTTGAAAAAGGAGACCAATCGTAGTAAATACACCATGTCCAGATGATTTGCATTTGAACTGGTGAGATATAAGTTGGCTGTCTTAAGAAGATTTGGCTGGGATCTCCTGTCTTCTATTTATTGAAATAATTTGGACATTGACACAAAAGGAATTGAAATTTGTTTAAAATTAAATTATGGCAAATTGAAGATCATGCAGGAAGGCATGAGCATGTGGTGGAGTTGAATGGTGACAAATACAATGATGTGAAATTTAAAGAAATAAATTATTAGCAGGTAATAAATGGAAGGAAATAGGCATTAAATAATATTAAATAATTAATTGAATAATAGAGGAACAGAGGTGTGCAAATATGTATGTACTTGAAGAGGGAGGTCAGCTAGACAAGACCTTTGGAAAAGAAAACTCTGTTCTATACATAAGGTCCCACAATACAAGAGCGGGGAAATGATCTTCCATTTGTACAGAGTAATAACTAGCCATGGTTAGAATACTAAGTAGCTCTGTGTATTCATTGCAGAAAGGGTATAAGAATCATGAAACAGATACATTGAAGGTTCTCTATAGTGATACAAGGATAAAACATTATAGTTATGGAGGAAAACATCATATAATTCGGGCTCTGTTCACACAGAAAAGCCCAACTGTGTGCATTTAAAGTTTTCAAAATTAAGTTCAGAGAATGTAAGTAGTGAAAGCTTGTCTCCATTTCATGAATCTGTAGGAACACTTACATTTAAGTAGTTTCTTTCCTGGAGCCCCACAGCTTATCTTTTGGACAAGGTTTGACACTGAGCCACAGAAGAAGAATCATTGAATCCCTTCAACGTGTGGAACCAGGCCATTCGGCCCCTCGTGTCCACACTGGCCCTCCTCAAAGGATACCACTCAGACCTATCCCCATCCTTGTAACCCTACATTTTTCATGGTTAATCTACCTAGTCTGCACATCCCTAGACGCTATGGACAATTTAGCATGACCAATCCACCTAACCTGCACAACTTTGGACAAAGGGAGGAAACTGGAGCACCTGGAGGAAACCCACGCAGAGATGGGGAGAATGTACAAATTCCACACAGACAATCACCTGAGGCTGGAATCAAATCCGGGTCCCTGGTGCTGTGAGGCAACAGTGCTAACCACTGTGCCACCAGGTTGCCCGTTTTTCTTTCCTTTTTTTTACAAGCTCAAAAGTTTTATTTCTTGTACTTAACCAGAACATGCAAAGTAGTGGTCAAGCATGAATTAATAAGGTATGCAAATTTAACCTTGTTCAATATGGAAATAATGATGCTACTTAATCAAATTACTTTTTTAAATCATATACAGGGTTTTAGGCATGGGTTACAATGAGTTCAAAAAGAAATTTACAAATTGAATCTGTCAATTTTTTGCTGGAAGTTTTGTTTTTGCACCACAAACAATATCAAACAGCAACAAATTGTGGAGCTTGAAGAATGTTAAATTTTTCTGTTATATTCTTTTGTGGAGATTAGAAGACCAGGTTTATTTGCCCCCTCCCCCCAGCCCTGTTAACAAGACCGATATCTTTGGCTTTCATTGTACAAGATGCTCTACCCGAAACACAATTTAAAAAAGGAAAAAGGGCAGTTATTTATTTTATTGAAATAAGAACATGGTCAGTCAACGAGAAAGTATGTGCTTCTAAAATGTACAAATCCAAGTTGTAAACCCATTTCAAAACAGACCTGAAAATTATTCATTACAGCATTCAAATCCATGACAAGTGTGGTTGTACAAAGACCATATAATAAATAACTTGATATAAAACAAATATTCCCAAGAGCCTTGGACAAGTGTTACAGGAACCAGATGTATAGCACAATATAAAACCCACACTCAGTAAATGTACATTTTAAAAAAGCCCAATCCCTACAAATCGAACCTGACCACACTATCAATATATAAAAATGCAAACAAAGGAATGTTTAAGCTTCTGCTACATATTCTGTCAACACTCCATTTTCTGACTTTTGCCACCTTTTTCAACTTCACCCCACTCCTCAGCTGGATGCTTCAATGCTTGTCTATCTGTATCTTCCTCCTCCTCAGCACCCTCTTCCTCTTCACCGTCCTCCTCTTCACCTTCACCCTCGACATCAGCAAGAAGCTATCAGGGCAAGTGATCATAAGTTTCATCAAGGAGCTATTTTTAATTAGGTCAAAAACAAAGGAAGTTGGGTGGTTTATGGAAGGAACTCCTGAGCTTACAGCCTCAGAAGTTGAAAGTATGACCATTGGTGCCAGAGTAGTTTAAAAGTGGAGATGCTCAAGAAGCCAGAAGTGAAGAGAAACAGATGTACCGGAGGATTGCAGGGATGGTTGAGGTTGCAGGGGTAAATTACACAGATATTGGCTTACCACTAGAGCAGTGAAGGAGGAAGAGTTGGAAGATTTTCTGATAGTTATTAAAAACTTGATTGCTTTAACACAAATGTCTGTTATATCAGACACTTGTGTTATTAATAAAGGCTTTTATGTCTGGTAGTATAGTTGTTATTATGCCATCTTGGGCTAAAGTGAAGCAACAAAAAAAGATAGTTCTACAATCCTGAGCTCTGGTCAGATATCCACGTTCATGTGCAACCAGTGTATGTATCAATGGAACTGTCCAACCGAGAGATTGAGTTCAAATTGGATAGTGGATTCAATAAATTTGCTAACTTTTCTGCTAAAACACTAGAGAGAAACAATCATGACAGACAGAGTGTCCAGCATCAGCAGTTCCTACTATCTCATGACAGTACTGCTGATCTGGCTACTACATAGCTTCCTTTTGAAGTGGTATAATTGTGCAACTCAGTTATAGAAGCATAAAATATGTGGATCATGACGACTTCAGGGCAGTTATGGATCAGAAATAAGTGTTGCTTTTCCAGAGTCGCAACATCCCAGGAATAAATTTTTTGAAAGTAAGAAAGGAAAGAAATAGCTTGGAAGTAGTTGTTCCAGATTCAATATATTAGGCAGAATGGCACTGAATACATTTTGAGTTTGTGGTGAAACCATTGACTTAGGGTGTTCTGATTAAACAGCCTCAGTCAAGTAGAATGCTGTTAGTTAACAAATAATTATTAACATCTGTTTAATCAATGTTTCGATGCTTGTTCTCAAATTGCAGGCAATATATGATCGGCTTTTCTGCTGGATTGTCAACCGAATTAATGACATTATTGAAGTTAAGAATTATGATGCCAAAATCCATGGGAAGAACACAGTTATTGGTGTCTTGGACATCTATGGCTTTGAGATCTTTGACAACAACAGGTATGCGATTAAACAAGCAGGTTGTGAGAATATCAGGGTGAACCTAGGGCATCAGTACATCTGGATAGGGGATGAGCAAAACAGAGCAGCCTCCTGCATAGTATTAGCCAGCAACTCTGCTGAATATGCATTTGTGTGGATTTCAAAAGGGGACAGCATTGGAATTAGCTGTGATGCTCGTTGACACTCGTCTTGTCTAACAATGGCTAATTTGGAGAAGCTATTGGAGTACTCCTGGTGCCCATGAAAACTGTGTCAGAGAAAACTGGGAACTTCAGAGATGCCACTTGAGAAAACAGGAGGTGACAAAGAGATAAAACATCTAGAAATTCTGTAATTGCAGCAACATGGGAAGGTTTCTGATGATGTGCATAACTGTAAAGTTTATAGCGGACCATATTTGAACCATGTACAGTTGCTGTGCAGGAACTTGCATTTGAGTCAAGCTCTGGTAACATTCTCCCATCTATGGTTGGATTAAAGCAATTCAGTGGGCATAAGCTAGAGGCTACATTGGTGATCCATGCCTACAGGCAGCATGAATTGCAAAACCAGGGCCATATTGCTTCAGACTGTCACTTTGACTAACACTGTCTCAACAGGATTGTGAGAAAACAAATAGAATAAGGCAGTAAAGCATTCACAGGAGAAATTGAAGTTTTTAGTCAGCGCAGTGCGTGTCCCATGTGAGATATTCATTGCATCTATATCATGTGCATCCATGTTTGAATTGATGTTCCTAGGCAACATATTAATTAATCTACAAAACATCTGTAATCTGCATTCAATTTCTAGTGGTCCCAATCATTGTAAAATACTCATGGTTTAAAATATTGCTGCAACTTTCCAATGGTGCTTTGGCTTGAGTACTGTATTCATGAAGCCCAGTTGCATTGTTAATCAGAGCGAAATAGACAAACACTAAATTAGATTAATTGTGCCATGCCAACTGAGACATCAACACCAATCAGTGTGAAGGAAGTGCTGACATTTCATGGTACCAAAGACTAGATGAACTCAGTCAACACCTTGAGGACAGTTGAGCACTCGAGCTCAACTGTTCAGGTGATACTGAATAGTTTAAGGTGCCAGCTGATGCCTTTATGAGCTAGTAAGACCTGCTAACCTTGTCTTTGGTTTGATACTGTTGTGGTGCATTTATGTTTGAAAGAATAAGGCAGTCACCTGTAAGAGATGGTAAAATCTGGACTAATCTACTTGGCAATTGGCAGTAACGTTTCCAGGCCATAATGAAAAGCAAGTTTGTGTGTGTGGCCAGGCAACGTAATATAAAAGTAGCTAGTGGGGTAGGGGGAAACTTCTCCTTACAACTGCTTAATCTAGATTCAATCCTGCTACAATCTGGATGTTTTTGTTCATAAATAGAGCAGGAGATCTCCTCAAGTGTCTTACAATTGCTGATTCCAAGTGAAAGATTCATTTGGTGATGGTTTGCACCTTTTGACGCTTGCTTTTTCTCCTCCTTAGTAATCTGACTGTGCAGAGGCTCAGTAAATGCCCGCCACTTGGTTTAGGTAAAGGGAGCGAAGGCATGATTGTTAGATCTGTCGATGAGACAAAGGTAGGTAGGAAAGACAAATATAGATAAATTGAGCGAGTGGACAAAAATCTTGCAATTGGAATATAACATGGACAAACGTGAAGCAAAGAATTATTTAAACGGAGAGTGACTACATATTACTGACATGCAAAGGGATTTGGGTGATCTAGTGCATGCAGTTACAGCAAATAATTAAGAAGGCCATTGGAGCACCATCCTTTTATTACACAAAAAAGTGAATATTAAAGACAAGATTTTAGGCATCAGTTATATTGGGTATTGGTGAGACCATATATTTCATGATGTGTGCATTTTGGTCTCCGTTATTTAAGGAAGATATAAATGTGCTGGAGGTGGTTCAGAGCGGATTTACTACATTGATACTTGGAATAAGCAGGCTGTCTTGTTAGGAAAGTTTGGACAGACTGGGCTGTTTTGACTGGAGCTTAGAAGACAGGTGATTTTGATTAAGTGTGCAAGACCGAATAGTCTTGACAAGATTAATTTGGAAAGTACACTTCCTCTTGTGAGTGAATCCTGAACAAAGAGGCAATGTTTTAAAGTTAGAGGACTCCCTTTCAGGACAGTGATGAAGAGAAATATTTTGAGTTGTGTGAATTTGAAACACTGTATCAGAAGGAATGGAGGCGGCGTCATTGAATATGTTGAAGGTAGAAGTGAATAGATTGTTGTTAGGGAAGGCATTCGAAGGTTATCTAAGGTAGATGGGTATATGGAACTCAAAGCACAAATAGATTAGCCATGATCTTATTAAATGGTGGAGCAGGTTTGAAGAATCAATTGGCTGCCTCCTGCTCCCAATTTGTATACTTGTAGGTACTAACAAGGCCAAGATTAAGTTTATATCCTACCACATAGGTAGGAAACTAAACACAAATAATTAAATACATCTGGAATGAAAATGCGGTTATCAGTAATGGTGGCCACATAACGACCGAATTGTTGTAAAAACCCCCTTGAGTCCTTGTGAAATGGAAATTTGCTGTCCTTGCTTATTCCAGCCAGACCCCCACATAGCAATAACTGCCACAGAAGGCTGTTTAGGATTGAGGTGAAGAGTAATTTCTTTCACTGACTGTCATTACTCTTTGGTATTCTCCAGAGAAGTGTGTTGACTCAGTCATCAAATATATTTCAGACTGAGGCTGATATTTTTCAATGTATTAAAAACGTCAAGGGACAAAGGGAAAATGGTATTGATTTAGAAGATCAACAATGATTTCATTGAATGGTGGAGCCAGTTCGATGGACTGAATGACATCCTGTTGTTGCTTTCTTTATAGCTGCTCTCTGAAATGGCCTGGAAAGCCGCTTAGTTGTCAGAAAAGGTGGCTCAAGGGAACTTCAGCAATAAATGGGGTCATTGCCAGTGACATCAATGACCCATGAATGAATTTTCTAAGGATTTATTTGTGACAGCTTGTTCTTACGTAACAGCATAAAATGTCCAGGCTGTTGTGTGAAAAATGGACACATGAAGAATGATGAACACGTGGAGCTATAACTTGAGTCTCCGCATTCAGAATGGGATTGAATTAATTGAATGGGTAACAATTAATTACAAAAGAATTTACAAGGTTTCCTCTTGAGGTTTCTTCTAAATTACCTGGAGAAAATTTAGTTGATGACAGCAACACAATAGACAAGTCTGAACGTTACTGATAGTAACTGTGTTTTTGTGTATCTCCAGTTTGGAACAGTTTTGTATTAACTACTGCAATGAGAAACTGCAACAGCTCTTCATTCAGCTCGTCCTGAAGCAGGAACAGGAAGAGTATCAGCGTGAAGGTATCCCCTGGAGACATGTAAGGAACAGAGCAATTTTATTTGTGTGTGCGCGCGTGTCAGATTGTAATGAATTGCTGAAGCAATGGGATGTTCTTGCTGATGACTTGCTGCTTGTCTTTTCCGGTGAGTCACTTATGTATGCTAAAGCTCTGCCAAGACTATTGTAATAATGTACCTCAGACAGGCACTGTCTGCTTCATCAGGGTAACTTTCATTTAAATATTTTGCATATATGCATTGCATTTGGGCAATCCACAAATCTAATTTTTTTTTCCAGACTCCCCTTGCCAACTGGTAAGTGAATTAAGACTGACTTAATCAGATTTTGGATGTAGCACTTCCCATCGAGTCAGCTTCATCAGCTTTTGCGCAGTGTGACCCTGCAGCTAAATTTGAACTTGTGTCTCAGAGCTTAGCAACAGTGCAAGATCATCGGATTTCTGTCAAAAGCTGACAGCTAATAGTCCCAATGCAGAGAAACAATGTTTTCATTAGTTTGAGCAGACAAATGTTAAACAAGTGCCCTATATGACAGCCTACTTGGATAACTGATAAATCCCTGTTCAATATGGCATATGTTTTCTGTTTTATGTGCCAACTGGATATGCAAGAAACATTGTTAAAGCAAATTTCACATCATTGGATATGTTACCTGAGACTAGGATCAGCAATAAAAATATATTAATAAAATGGAGGCAACATATTTTTGTTTTTCTGTAAGGTATGCATTGAGAATCTGATGAGCTCCAACTGTGTATAATTGAATGGAAAATGTTTTGTTAGGATAAAAGAAAGAGACTTTCATTCATAATATGCCTTGCAAGGTGTCAGGATATTCCAAAATGATTTGCAGTCTGCAAAGTACTTTTTGAAGTCTGTCACTGTGGGGATGGTGGAATTACAGGAAGAATTTCTTCAAGGTCCCAAAAATAACCCAGGGATAAAATGGCACATAAGTGTTTTCAGGATGTCGATAATTACTGGCCCTTTCTCTTCTTTATACATTCCACTTGATGCAAATAGCTTAAAACGCTAATTCTAACCCTTCCCCCTTCCTTTTCTCCGCTTTTAAACAGTGATAAATTATAATTCAGTTGTTAAAAGTGCTGAAATCTTTCTTTTGAGATTCCAGGAAGGTAACTACTTTGCATAATAAATGAGAGTTCTTACTCCACCTTATTCACATTATAAATTATATGTATTCTGTTAATTTTGATTTCTGCTTAAAGGATTGTGGATGTAATTGACCAAATATTGAATATCCGAACGGCAAATGACTACTTGGTCTCTCTGCAGATTGACTACTTTAACAATCAGATCATTGTGGATTTGGTGGAGCAGCAGCACAAGGGTATCATTTCAATTCTGGACGATGCCTGTGTAAATGTTGGGAAAGTCACTGATAAGATGTTCTTGGATGCTTTGAACACCAAACTACAAAAACATGCACATTATTCCAGCCGGAAGGTAACTCTCCTCCAATTAATTCTAATGGTGAATGTCGATGAATGTGGCATGCTTGATGTGGGCTTTCTGAAATCATTTATCAGCAAATTGAAGCCTGTTGAATTAAAATGATTGTGGTTGTGTGCATATCAAATTCACTAAGAAGCACTGGACTGAGAAATTTGGAATTCTAATTTTTAGAGCATGGAATTCCACCTGAGGTGGTGAATTGGAAAAAAGAACTTGAGGGTGCCCATCACTCAGCTCCTTGGTAATCTGCCAATTCTGAACTGGCTTTGACAGACTATGTCTGTCCAGTAGCTGCAGTTTCACTATGTAGCCAGTAGAGTGTGTTCCTGTACTAGGCAGTAATCTTGGTGCTACGTGTGCTATATGAGTTATTGCTGGGTTGGGTGGAGAGCACCAGGCTAAGGGTTAGCAGTGGAATTTGGGGCTTGACGTTAGGTAGTGGGATGCTGATGGCAACTAGAGAAATCCAGATAGTGGGGAGGTCGGAGGAGGTGATGGCTGTGTAGATACAAAGGACATGAGTGAAGGTTTGGAGTGAGGCAGAGTGGGAAGATGGGTATGTGTGAGCTGCAGTGAGAGCTTCACTGAGTCTGTCACTATAGAACATGGCATATTTGGCTGGAATCGGCATGACTATATACTGTTAGAAAATTCTGACAAAGTACTTTAAAACTCAGATTTTCATATAGAAATGTGTTTTATTTTCAAATCAACTTATTCAAACTTCTCTGAGAAAGGTAGAACTTCAACCTGCACTTTCTGGCCCACAGGTATAATATTATCACTGTGTGCCACAAAACCCTTTAAGATTAGCTACTAGTTTTATTTGATCTGTAATATATGAGCATTCATGTAACAAATGCTTCTATGGTGCTTTATTGCTGCTTTGTTTTAGCTAGTATCTGGGGTCATGGTAATTTTCAGGATTTTCTTCATTAAAAAAATAAAAGTTCATTCAAAGGATGTGGATATTGCTGACAAGGTCAAGCCTTTGTCATTCATTTTTAATTGTCTTTGACAAGATGCAGATTAATTAGAATGTGGCCAAATTGGAAAATAGTTTATGAAGCACTGCTGTCATCTTTTTCTTTGCTTTGCAAGTATAAAATGCTACTTTCTGTTATCATGCAAGGTAAAGTTTGTAATACCTGCGGACTGTGTTCATTGTTGAAATGCTGAGATCACTTTGGTGATTTTAAAGAAACGCGTTGGTCCGTTGTCTTGATGGTAATAGAAAGTGAAGTAATGTTTTCATTCACTTGAAATCTAATGATCCCACCCATTTGAAGTGCCTGGAACATTTGCATTTCACTACAGATCATTTTTAAAAAGTGCTATGATTATACAAAAGTGAAATACTGCAGATGTTGGCCATCTGAAATAAAGACAGAGTTGGATGAACTCCGAAGACCTGGCAGCATCTGTGGCGAGAGAAATAAAGCCAATGTTTCAAATATGATATGATGACAACTCGGAGCTATGTTTCTCTCTCCAAAGATATTGCTAGGCATGCTGCATTTCATGTAAAATTACATAATGCCTTTTCACCAAAAAAAGTCAAATGTTATTTTGTTTTTGGCCAATCTAATCCCAGATAGCAGAATGCAGAGAGTACAAGTGACAAGTTCCTTATTGGACTGTAGGGAAGTGTAGAGTCCACTTAGGGTCGGTATTTGAATCAGTGCTCCTTTTACATATATGCCTAATTTCAAAGTTTGAAAATGGCAGAATAAGTGGAAGTGTAGTTAAGCGTGAGGCGAGCAACAGCAGACTTAAGGATGATATAAAAAAATCATAAAATGGACTGTCAAGTGAAATTTAACACTCCAAATTTGCAGTACAGGATAGGTTGAATGTCACAACTTAATCAAGAGCCAAGTAAGTAGAAAGAATCACTTGCAGGTATGAAAAGCAAAACAAATCATGAGCATCAGGAAGTGTGAAAGTGCATTTGATGAGGAAGAATAAACAGTAACAATGTAAACAGCTGTGATTTCAGAAAAATCAAAAGACAGGATTTTGTAGACACATTTCTTTGGAGATGGCAGGGAACGTTGGTAAGGCAAGTATTTTTAGAAATGGAAGCATGAAGTTATTTGCTTTGTAGATGGAACTACGTAGTACAAAAGTTAGGCTAAACCTTGGTAAGCCACTGAGAGATTTACTAAAGTGACATCAGTGACATGGAGAGATTGGAGAAACTGGCATTGTTCTTCTGAAAGCAGAGAAGCTTAAGGAGAAATTGTACATTTGTGCTGTACTAAAAGAAGTTGTGATTTGTCTGACTTTCATAATTGGGTATGACTCACCTTCTACTTGCATGCTCTTGATTAAGATGTGACATTCAGTCTGGCCTGAACTGTACATTTGTACTGTTCATTAATTGTATCAATTAAGCTAAGTACATACAGGTGGAGGGCATTGAAAGAGAGACTCACGAACAAAGTTGCATTGAGATTTACACGTGTGGTCTTTTTGCTCTGAATAAGGCTATCTGAACAAAAGTTTCTCCCTTTGCCAATGAATGTTTAGCATCTACAAACAATGTTAGATGGTTATACTGTGATAATTGCCACTAACTGACTTTGGAGTATATTGACTGCTTATTGCCAGAAATGAACTGCTGATACATTTAGATTAGTTATTATCATGCACATTAACCATTTATGACGGCGGTCTGAGTAGATCTAAAGGACAACATACCTGTGTGTGTTTTCTTTGCTCCTTTGTGTAATATGATGTGCAGATCAAGGAAAATGTATCAAGGAGCCTCTTTAATTGGAAAGGCAATATTGCGCATCAAGAAAAGTAGGATTATTATTACTTCATAGTTATCTGTATTTTTTTTAATGGAATCCCTACAGTTTGGAAACAGGCCCCTCAGCCCAACAAGTCCACACCGACCCTCAGAGCGTCCCACCCAGAGCCATCCCCCTATTTTGCATCCCTGATCACTACAGGCAATTTAGCATGGCCAATCCACCTAGCCAGCACATCTTTGGACTGTGGGAGGAGAAAACAGAAGCACCCGGAGGAAACCCACGCAGACACTGAGAATGTGCAAACTCCACACAGACAGTCGCCCGAGGGTGGAATCGAACCCGGGTCCCTGGCGCTGTGAGGCGGCAGTGCTAACCACTGAGCCACCGTGCCGCACCTAAAGCATCCCACCCAGACTCCCCCTCCGTCCTCATCCCTGCATTTCCCAGGGCCAATACACCTAACCTGCACATTTTTAGACTGTGTGAGGAAACCACACAGACACAGGGAAAATGCACAAACTCCACACAGTCACTTGAGATTGGAATTGAACCCCGAATTCCTGGTACTGTGGGGTAGTAGTGCTAACCACTGAGCCACATTGTAATTGCACAACTAACTTTATTATTCTATAAGACACAAAACAGTGTTTCATTTTTCCTGATAATAAAATGGAAACCTAACTAAAACTAGAACCTCCTCTTCCAACTTGGGAGAAAAGCAGAGAACTGACTCCCTGTTGTCACCTTAAAGTCCTGGAAACATTTACGCACAACATTATATTGACGGTCCAATTAACAACTTGTTTTTCTTTTTCATTAGGGACTCCATAAGTTCGTTCTTATACTTCTTTGTAAAGATAGTTAATACAGAAGTTTATCTGTGCACATGAACAGGCATATTGAGTAATATATTGTATTACGAAGGAAAGTCCGGTTTTATTTTAGTTTATGCATCAGTGAGCATTGGTGAAACTTTAAAACACAGCTTAGAAGCACTGCTTCAGTATAACCCCATTTTAGGACTTGAGGAATAACATGATTGCAAGTACCAACAAAAAGAAACTGGCAATGAGGCAGCATAGTAACATCCAGTATATAATTACTAAATATAGTAAATCAACACAAAATAGATCAAATGTAAAACACATGAGATTAAAGATGCCACAATTGTTCTCACAAAGGAAAAAGACAAAAATCTGTATGTGAAATGACCACAGTGGAATCTTGCTGTGAAAGATGGTAAGATTCTAACAAAAGTTCTACTCAACACCCCGCTAAGCCATAAAGCAGAATCTGTACAGCCAGCATTACCAATTTGCCTGTGAAACATCGACTACCCGCCCCGACCCAGAAAAAAAAATCTGGCCAATAAGAAGCTCCCCTTACAACTGTAATGCTGTGAGGGTGGCCAAATGAGCTTGTCCTACCGGGACTTTGGTCCTTCACTGGGAGTGAGTCCTACCCCGAGAACTGCCAGCCAGTCACATTGGCCGACAGCCCCAGAGCTCCCTAGAGGTCACTGCCTGGACTGTGCAGACCCAGGAAGGGAGCCCATTGAATGGGGGGTGGAATGGTGGTGAGGGAATAGAATTTGTAGCAGGGTTGAGGGGGTGGAGGGAAATGTCTTCTCTATATTTTTTAAGAATTTAGAGAAGCATGTAATGTGTAAGCATGTAAGTATTACAGAGGAGTATTCATGGGTGACCCTAATCTGCATTTAGACAAGGTGAACCTAAAGAGCACAGATGCTTGTAGACGATTGATTTTTGGAGGGTGCTAAGGATGGTTTTCTACAACAGTACATTGAGAAACCTTCTAAACAATGGACTATTTTAATTATTCAACTAATTAATAAAGAAACAAAAGAACTGCAGATGCTGCCAATCAGAAACAAAAATGGAATTTTCTAGAAAGGCTCAACAGGTCTGGCAGCATCTTTGGAGAGAAAGCAGAGTTAACATTTCAGGTCCAGTGACCCTTCCTCAGGACTGATGGTAGCTAGGAAAATGTTTTCTTACGCAGAAGGTAGGGTGGGGGAGTGGGTAAGGAGTAAACAATAGGTGAAGATAGAGCCCAGAGAGAGAGGAGAACAGTTGGACAGACAAAGGAATGGATAATGGTTAGTCTAGGAGAATGAATAGCTGCTAATGAAGACTATTAGTGGCTAACAATGGGTAATGTGCAATAGCAGACCATGTGATGATCAGGCCTGGTGTGTGGGGTTGGTGTAAAGTCAGGGGAGAATGTGCCTTAAGCCCTAAAGTTGTTGAACTCTCAGATACCTCTTCCTATCTCCCCCTGGACTGTGACCCCATCATGGAACAACAGGCTACTGTGTCCACAACAGTCACTAACCTCATTTCATCTGGTGTTCAACCTTTCCCCACTGCCTCCAAGCTCACAGTTACCCAAGCTTGCACAGCTTGCTTCTATCTCCTTCTCAAAATCCACCCATTGTTTCCGCCTGCTGCTGCCCCCCAGAACTCATCCCTTCCTAACTTGATTTGATTTTTTTTCTCCCCTTGTCCAGTCTTTTCACACTTGCATCCATGATTCCTGTGATGTTTTACATCAGCTTCAGAATTTCCAGTTTGCAGGCTCCAGCCGCTGCTTTTTTACCATGGACATGTAGTCCTTTTACACATCCATCACCCATCAGGATGGTCTCAGGGCTCTCGGCCTTTTTTCTAGAAAAAAGGCCTGAACCATCCCCTACCACCTGGCTGAGTTTGCCTTCACTCTGAACAACTCCTCTGACTTCTTTCAGGTCAGAGGGGTGGCCACGGGTACCCGCATGGACCCCAGTTATTCCTGTCTCTTTGTGGGGTATGTAGAACGTTCCTTGTTCCAATCCTATTACGAGTGGAAGAACAGCACCTCATTTTCCACTTGAGAATTCTACAGCTTTCTGGACTCTATCAAGCCCAACAGTTTTACTCCTTACTCTCTCCCCCAACTCCATCTTCTGCGTAAAAAAAATTTTCCTGCAAAGAACAAAGAAAATTACAGCACAGGAACAGGCCCTTCGGCCCTCCAAGCCTGCGCCAATCCAGATCCTCTATCTAAACCTGTCGCCTATTTTCCAAGGACCTGTATCCCTCTGCTCCCTGCCCATTCATGTATCTGTCTAGATACATCTTAAATGACGCTATCATGCCGGCCTCTACCAACTCTGCTGGCAACACGTTCCAGGCACCCACCACCCTCTGCGTAAAGAACTTTCCAAGCATATCTCCCTTAAACGTTTCCCCTTTCATCTTGAAATCATGACCCCTAGTAATTGAATCCCCCAGTCTGGGGAAAAAGCTTCTTGCTATCCACCCTGTCTATACCTCTCATGATTTTGTAGGCCTCCATCAGGTCCCCCCTCAACCTCCGTCTTTCTAATGTAAATAATTCTAATCTACTCAACCTCTTCATAGCTAGCGCCCTCCATACCAGGCAACATCCTGGTGAACCTCCTGTGCCCCCTCTCCAAAGCATCTACATCCTTTTGGTAATGTGGCAACCAGAACTGTATGCAGTATTCCAAATGTGGTCGAACCAAAGCCCTATACAACTGTAACATGACTTGCCAACTCTTATACTCAATACCCCGTCTGATGAATGAAAGCATGCCATACGCCTTCTTGACTACTCTATCGACCTGCGTTGCCACCTTCAGGGTACAATGGACCTGAACACCCAGATCTCTCTGTGCATCAATTTTCCCCAGGGCTTTTCCATTTACTGTTTAGTTCGCTCTTGAATGGGATCTTCCAAAATGCATCACCTCGCATTTGCCTGGATTGAACTCCATCTGCTATTTCTCCGCCCAACTCTCCAATCTATCTATATTCTGCTGCATTCTCCAACAGCCCCCTTCACTATCTATTACTCCACCAATCTTAGTGTCAACTGCAAACTTGCTAATCAGACCATCTATACCTTCCTCCAGATCATTTATGTATATCACAAACAACAGTGGTCCCAACACGGATCCCTGTGGAACACCACTGGTCACAGTTCTCCATTTTGAGAAACTCTCTTCCACTACAACTCTGTCTCCTGTTGCCCAGCCAGTTCTCTATCCATCTAGCTAGTACACCCTGGACCCCATGTGACTTCACTTTCTCCATCAGCCTACCGTGGGGAACCTTATCAAACGCCTTACTGAAGTCCATGTATATGACATCTACAGCCCTTCCCTCATCTATCAACTTTGTCAGTTCCTCAAAGAATTCTATCAAGTTGGTAAGACATGACCTTCCCTGCACAAAACCATGCTGCCTATCACTAATAAGCCCATTTTCTTCCAAACGTAAATAGATCCTATCCCTCAGTATCTTCTCCAGCAGCTTCCCCACCACTGACATCAGGCTCACCGGTCTATAATTGCCTGGATTATCCTTGCTACCCTCCTTAAACAAGGGGACAACATTAGCAATTCTCCAGTCCTCCGGGACCTCACCTGTGCTCAAGGATGCTGCAAAGATATCTGTTAAGGCCCCAGCTATTTCCTCTCTCGCTTCCCTCAGTAACCTAGGATAGATCCCATCGGGACCTGGGGACTTGTCCACCGTAATGCCTTTTAGAATACCCAACACTACCCCCCCCCACCCCCCGGCCCATGCTGACTTGACCTAGAGTGATCAAACATCTATTCCTAACCTCAACATCCGTCATGCCCCCCTCCTTGGTGAATACCGACGCAAAGTACTCATTAAGAATCTCTCTCATTTTCTCTGACTCCTCGCATAACTTCCCTCCTTTTGTCCTTGAGTGGGCCAACCCTTTCTCTCGTTACCCTCTTGCACCTTATGTATGAATAAAAGGCTTTGGGATTTTCCTTAACCCTGTTTGCTAAAGATATTTCATGACCCCTTTTAGCCCTCTTAATTCCTCGTTTCAAATTAGTCCTGCTTTCCTGATATTCTTCCAAAGCTTCGTCTGTTTTCAGTCGCCTAGACCTTATGTATGCTTCCTTTTTCCTCTTTGCTAGTCTCACAATTTCACCTGTCATCCATGGTTCCCTAATCTTGCCCTTTCTATCCCTCATTTTCACAGGGACATGTCTGTCCTGCACTCTGATCAACCTCTCTTTAAAAGCCTCCCATATATCAAATGTGGATTTACCCTCAAACAGCTGCTCCCAATCCGCATTCCCCAGCTCCTGCCGAATTTTGCTATAGTTGTCCTTCCCCCAATTCAGCACTCTTCCTTTAGGACCACTCTCGTCTTTGTCCATCAGTATTCTAAAACTTACGGAATTGTGATCACTATTCCCAAAGTAATCCCCTACTGAAACTTCAACCACCTGGCTGGGCTCATTCCCCAACACCAGGTCCAGTGTGGCCCCTTCCCAAGTTGGACTATTTACATACTGCTCCATAAAACCCTCCTGGATGCTCCTTACAAATTCAGCTCCATCGAAACCCCTAACACTAAGTGAATCCCAGTCAATGTTGGGAAAATTAAAATCTCCCATCACCACCACCCTGTTGCTCCTACATCTTTCCATAATCTGTCTACATATTTGTGCCTCTATCTCACGCTTGCTGTTGGGAGGCCTGTAGTACAGCCCCAACATTGTTACCGCACCCTTCCTATTTCTGAGCTCTGCCCATAT
>NC_063361.1:7988164-8040979 GCF_021869965.1 Rhincodon typus | reverse complement strand
GGAGGGTCTAGGCCCGAAACGTCAGCCTTTCTGCTCCTATGATGCTGCTTGGCCTGCTGTGTTCATCCAGCTCTGCACCTTGTTATCTCAGATTCTCCAGCATCTGCAGTTCCTACTATCTCCTATAAACTGAAATAGCTTTCATTACCTGTAGAGGGCAGTCCAAGCCCATTTCATCCTGTGTTGAGAAACTTGATTACAGGCTCTAGAAAATAACAAAGCAGTTCTGAACAGCATTGTGCCCAGTTAAATATCAGGTGCTTCAAATACCTAATCAGGATGCACAATATTCTCCATTAATTTGGTTTTGCAGCTGAATTATAATTCTGGAGAATAAAAACAGAAGTTACTGGAAAAGCTCAGCAGGCCTGGCAGCATCTGAAGAAAAAAATCAGTTAATGTTTCAGGTCTGGTGACCCTTCCTCAACTATTTTTTTGGAAGGAGGTAGAAGCAAGCTGTGCAGGGCTGGGGGACTATCAGCTTGAAAACAGTGGTTGGGAGGCGGGGGCACCAGATGAAATGAGATCAGTTTCCGTAGTAGATACAAAAACACAGTTGCTGGAAAAGCTCAGCAGATCTGGTAGCATCTGTGAAGAAAAAGACAGAGTTAACGTTTCGGGTCCGGTGAACCCTTCCTTAGAACTGCCCAGTTAACTCTGATTTTTTTCTTCACAGATGCTGCCAGACCTTCTGAGCTTTTCCAGCAACTTTGTTTTTGTTCCTGATTTACAGCATCCGCAGTTCTTTCGGTTTTTATTACCTTGGTAGATACAATGGCCTGATGAGTCATGGTCCGGGGAAGATAGGATGAGGTATCTGAGATGCCTGAGATGATCTGCAATGTAGAGGTCAGTACACCAGACTACAACAGCACCACCCTTATTGGCAGACTTAATAACAAAGTCAGGGTTGGATCTAAGTTCATGGAGTGCAGTCAGTTCACAGGGAGATGGGTTGGATTTTGTGAGGGGTTTGGGGGGGGGGGTGGGGGGGTTGGGGGGGTGGGGGGATGTTGCAGAGAAATTGAGGTGACCAATATTACGTTGACAGTTCTCAATGAACAGATCGAGTGCAGGTAAAAGGCCAGAGGGAGGGGTCCAGATGGAGGGAGAGTATTAGAACTGGTGAAGAGGTCTGTGGGATACGAAGTGGACTCTTGTCCAAAGAAATGAGCAAGGAGGCAAAGACAGCAGAAAAAGAGTTCGATGTCATGTCGTGCCCGAAATTCGTTCAGGTGGGGACGCAGAGGAATAAAGTTGAGGCCTTTGCTGAATGTTCTGTACTCAGCATCGGAGAGTGGAAGGTGATGGTGAATACTTGACAGGAGGTGTGGTTGGAAGAGGGCATGGAGTCGGAGGGGCATGGAGATCTTTAAGTTGTTGCATCTTGTGGGTCTTGACACCTGAAAGGAAAAGAAAAAGTTTCTTGTTCACCCAACGAATGAGCCAGAGGATGTGGAACTGTGGAGTGGTGCAACGCTGAGCCAGCACGTTGCAATGCTGTTGGACAGAGAGGTTGAGAGTGTGTATGTGGCGCCACGTGACACTGAGTGTAGATCTCAGAATGCGGCGAGAACAGCTGTCCATGGAACGCTGAACATCACGGAGATATCTATGATCCTGGGAGGATTCAAAACATGAGGGATGAAACTTCAGTTGGAATCCACATGGGGTGAGTCTGAGCCAGAGGCAGTCACTGAGGAATGTGATATGACTGTGGAAATGAGTTTTAGCAAATACTTGTTCAAACACCAGGAGTGACAGTGAAATTAATGTTAGTGGGCAAGAAGAGAGATTGGAATGGAAATCCCGTCAGAGAGAGAGGAGCGGAACTTCAAGGTGGGCATGCCTAGAAGAGATGTGGCAGTGAGTTAAATACTAAATAAAAACCTGAAGGAACTGCGGATGCTGTAGTGGGGAATCCTGAGGAAGATACTAATTAGCTGCACTTTTTAAAATTTGTTCACAGGATGTGCACATTAGTATTTTATCGGCCATCCATAATTGCTCTTGAGAAGGTGATTGAGCTGCCATTTTGAACTGCTGCAGTCCATGTAGTATAGGGACATCACAGTCCTGTCAGGAAGGGAGCTCCGAGACTTTGACCCAGTGACAATGAAGGAACAGTGATATATTTCCGAGTCAGGTTAGCTTGGCGAAGGACTTGCAGATGATATTCTCATGTATCTTCTGCTCTTATTCCTTCAAGATGGCTGAGATTGCAGTCTTTAAGGTGCTGTTGAAGGAGGTGTGATGGGTTGCTGCAGTGAGTCTTGTATATGTACATAGTGCTTGTACTGCGTTGGTTAACAGGGGCAGTGAATATTGAAGACGGTGGATGGATTGCTCCATCTTGCATGGTATCCCGTTTGTTTTTTGTGGTGTTAAAGCTATACTCATCCAAGAAAGTTGAGTATTCCATCACATTCACAATATGTGCCTTGGAGGACAGACTTTGTACTTGCCGCAGAGGTCAGATACTTGCCGCAGAGGCCCTAGCCTGTGATCTGTTCTTGTAACTATCATACTTGTATGGTTGGTCAATTTCACTTTATGATTAATAGTAAAGCCCAGGATGTTGGTAGTGGGTAAATTCAATAATGGTAATGCCATTGAATATCAAAAGGAGGTAGTCATTGCCTGGTGTTTCTGTGGCACTAATTGCTACTTAAATGGTCAAGTTCGCATGTTTTTCAAATCTTGTTGCGTATGGATGTAGCCAACTTCAGTATAGATATAGTCACAAATGATAAACATTGTGCAGTCATCAGCCAAGGTCTCTACTTGTGCATTCATGCTGGAGATGAAGGTCTTTGAAGCAACTGAAAATGGTTAGGCCTAAGACAGTATCCCATGCCCCATTTATGTAGTGTAGTGGTTATCACATTCATTTTTACAAGGGCCCAGACAGAGAGCGGACGGAAGTATCAGCTTGACTTGCTGGAGTCATGGTGAAGATCTGATGCCTGATTTACCTCTTGGGGCTTTTGTGATATAGTGGTGATGGACCTGTTTCTGGGCCGGGGGATCAGATTCAGGTCCCACCTGCTCCAGAGGTGTCATAACATCACTAAACAAGTTGACAATACCTATATTGAGGAAATTATGCTGTATGTACTGGGATTGAGATAACTGGCTTCCAACAACCACAACCATCTTCCTTTTGTGCTAGGTAGAACTCCAACCACTGAAGAGTTTTCATGCTAATTCCCACTGACCAGTTTTACAAGAAATCCTTTGATAAATTCATTCAAATTCTATGAAAATCAGTCACTCTTCCCCGCTCCCCCCCCCACCCCAGCTCTGGATTTAATATGCTTCCTTCTATGTATGCACCAAGATTGTATTGCGATCAGGAGCAGTGTAACCCTTGGAGAGCCCAGACTGCATCAGTAAATAGGTTATTGCTGTGTAAGTGCTGCTTGATAGCGCTATCAACAACACCTTCACTTTGTTGATGATTGACGGGTTTGGTAATTGGCCATCTTGAGTTTGTTCTGCTTTTTATTTGTGACTGGATATGACTGGACTGCTAAGCTTTGATATTATCCATTTGATGTGGGATTGCTTAGTTTGTGTGTTGCATGCTACTTCTTCTGCTTGGCTTGCAAGCAGTCCTATGTTGCTGCTTCATTGTGACATCCAATTTTTTTGGTATGCCTGATGCTGCCTTTGTCATGCCCTCCTGTACTCTTTATTGAACAAGGGTTGACCTCCCAAATAGTTGGTAATGGTATAGCGAAAGGTGTACCACACCAAGTTCAGGGTTATGGTTGAATTTAATTCCAGTGCTGATGATGGTCCACAACACCTCATGGATATCTAGTTGTGTTTTGCTAGATCTGTTTGAAGTCTTTCCCATTTATAACGGTGGTAGTGCCACATGAATAAATGGTGAGTATCCTCAAAGTGTAGCTTGGATGTGGTGTCCACAAGGACAATGCAGTGGTCACTCATATTATTGCTGTCTTGGACAGATGAATCTACAGCATGCAGCTTGGTGAGAATGAGGTAAAATATGTTTTTCTTTCTTGTTTCATTCGTCACCACATCTACAGACCCAATCTACTAGCTGTGTCCTCAGGATTCAACCTGCTCAGTCAATATTGGTGCTACTGACCTACTCTAACATGAAAGCTCCCCAGCCCAAGAACATTCTGTGTCCTTGCCACCCTCCAATTGGTGCTCAATATGAAGAAGGATTGATTAATCAGTTGAGGTGGTAATCAGCATGAGGTTTCCTTGTCCATGTTTGACCTTGTGTGACAAATGTCTGAGATGGTTGAAGTCAAAACTCTAATACAAACATTAAGGTGAAAGATACAAACTTCTAGTTCTCTCTGGCAACATTCCTGCACCTCTGTCCCTCAATTGAAGTGTCTGAAGCTGCTGATCTCCTCCAAGACTTGGTACAGCAAACAAGATTTATTAATAAATAGTGCTAAAAGGACAGATACAACACTGGCTTTAAAACATCCTCAGTCTTATCCAGTCTGAATCATTCCTGGCCCCACCATTATCTTGTGGAAAGCATAGGCTATCACATAGTTACAATCAATCAGGCTAGTGGAAAAATAGACCAGAGCAGCTTAAGCTGTAATAACCCCTTCATTCTCTACATCAATCACTCCTATTGGTCATTGGACAGATTAATGGTGCTCTACGTGGACACGAATTAACCAACAGAACTGTCAACCAGCCGGACCAGCCAGTATCCAACCGGACTCCTGTGGGTATCAGGTTTATAGCTATATTTACAGCTCCCAGTCCATTTTTAATTGCCTTGTTTCTTTGGATACCCTAATAATGTCCAACTAGACTCGGTACAGAAACAGCCAAACTAAACATTATAAATATTGTGTATTGCTGAAAAAAAGACCCACTTTGCCAAAGACTGACTGACTTTCACTTATTAGGACAATCACAAGAAAATTAAGAGAAAACAACATTTGTAATGTATAAGAGAAGAATATTAAATGGTTGGCAAGTGGGCTATGGTTGGAAAAGATGTTATCATGGAGGATGCACATGTTGATGATGCTGCCAGTTAACTACCATGGTTTGCTTACATTTTAAATAAGGCATGTTTACTCTGATTAAGGTATGACATGATGAATATGATTATGACAGATCGTTACCCAATTTTGCTATGGGACAGCTCTCCCAGTATTTACACAAGGTCTCTCCCCCACCCAACTCCCTCGGATGTTAGACAGGGCAACTTTTTGTAATTGACAGTGCTGGTTTGCTATTATTATTTTCAGTTCCTAGATTAACACCAGGTGGTCCATCTGGTTTCATTCATTACTTGTACACTTGTTGAATTGAGATGTTATCAGATGTGACATGCGTTGCCCGTTGTGATAGCTCCGCTTCACTTCTCCTTGCGGGCACTAGTTAAATAAAATGTTAGAAGTATCCAAAACATGTACTAACCATCCACACCTTGTCTACTTGGTACAGCACAATGGGGTGATGTTTTGCAAAGCAATTAAAAATACCCAATGTTCTGATAAAAGCAGACTGACCTTGTATATCTTTTTTTTTTCTGCTGAGGTTGGCACAATGCTAAGCAGACGGTGATTGTCACAGTGATGTGCACTTTGTTCCCTCAGTATACACACAGAGATCGTGTGGCTTAGTTATTGCTGGCCTAGTTTTTTTAAAAATGTTGAAAGAGCTGTGCTCTGTATGGGGATCGGGATGAATTGTGGCTTTTTAAAAAGTCTGTGGTGGGTTAAACAAGTATGTTGTTTTCCAAGAGATCCCATTTATGTAGCCTTTGCTGCAGGACTTGTTGTGGAGTTCTATGTTCCTTAACAAAAATGATTTTGTTCATCTTTCTCCATACAAGCAAGAGGTCAGCTACCTCCCCGCAAGCCTCTGCAATTATTGCTCTAACCTGTCTGACCAATATTCAGTGTTTTTTCCTCAACAAATACAGCTTTAAGGAAGGTGTAGAGAATTTTTAGTGCCATTGCTGACAAATGAGTTCATGATACTTCAGTTTAATTTCACTGTAATAGGAAAAATGGGATGTCTCACCCACTTCTGGGAGAGTAATTGCTGCAGGACATGTTCTGTTATTCTGTAGTTGATTGCTAGTGGTTAAGGATACACTGAACATATTTTTGTATGTTTCAAGATCCAGCAGCATTGAATGTCATGTTGAACTTTGGAAGAAAAATTCATCAGTAGCACAGTTCTTTAGAGTCTGCACCAGTTGTAAGGCGATGGTTTCTTTTTTATTCATTAGTGGGACGTGTGCGTTGCTGCAAATTTGCTTATCCTTTAAGCGGCTTGCTCGGCCATTTTGGAGGGCAGTGTAGAGTCAATCATGTTACCCATGTCTGGAGTCATTAGGCAGAATAGGTGAAGAAGGCAGATTTCTTCTCCTAAAGGACATGAATGAATCAGATGGGTTTTTGCAATTACTGATAGTTTCATGCCCACCAGACCTGTTCCCAGAATAACAAGACTGCTGTATGGAGAGAGCTTGGGCAAACTGGGCTTATACTCTCTAGAGTTTTGGAAAAAAGGAAGGTTCTCGTTCTGACCCACAGAATAGATAAAGAAATAGACAGGGTAGATCAGGTAAGATGCTTCCCCTGGCAGAAGCCACTTCAGTGAAAGATGAGGAATTATTTTACTCTGTGAACTTTGGAATTCTCTACATAGAGCTGCGAAGGGTCAGTTTTTGACAGATTTCTGATTGCCACAGGTGTATAGGTTGATGGGGATGGGATGGAATGAGTAAAAGGCATTGAAGTGTTTGATCAGCTGTGATTGTATTGAATGGGAGGGAGACTTGATGGGCTGAATGTCTTGTTCTTGTTCTTATGATCCCATGATCCCATGATCCCATGATACCATGACTGATATTCAATTCCAGAATTTTTATTTTTATTAATTGAATTTAAAGTCCACGAGTTACCATTTGGTTGTTTTGAATCCATGTCTACAAAGAGTCAGGCTTTGCCTCAGGATTACTCATCCAGTGACATTATCACAATTCACCAGTTCTGTTGCCATCAGACAACCACGCCTTGAAACTTGAGAGGCGACCTTACTGAAAGGCAAAAGACGCTGATGAGAATTTCTTTGTCTGTGGGTTGTTAGTTGGTGGAATTCTCTACCACAAAGCAGTAGAGGCTGGGTCCTTGCATGTTCCAGGCTGAGTCAGACAGATTTTTGATCAACAAAGAAACTGAGGGTTATAAGGGAGGGTGGAGCGAGAGAAAGACAGAAAGGAAAATGGAGTTGCGATCACAACCAGATCAGTCAATGTTAATATATGGCAGAGGAGGCTTGAAGGGTTGACTGTTCTACTCCTCAGCCCTTTTCATCAGGAATCGCACTCCTTCCATCATGGACATTAATGAATAAGCCACAGCAGATTGGAGAGTTTTATCTTCAGTCACTACAGTGAATAACTATGAAGTTGATGAAGTATTTGCATTGCCAGAATCTTGCGCTGGGAGTGTGTTCATCGTGGCTTTGGTCAGGAATGATGGGAAACCTCACAAAATGAGAGGCAACATATGGACATCATTAAAGTATGAGAGAAATGTCCTCTGAAAAAATTTCACAGGAATCATGACCCATGACGTAAATGCTGCAGTAAAACTTTGGATGGGATGTTACTTGCGTATTTGTGCCTTCAGCGTCCATTTGCTTTGCTATAATTAGAATATTAAAATAATAAATTAGCTCTTCTATGACACCTGGCAGTGGTAGTATTGAGTAATACACATCTGATTGTGTTTGGGTGTTGTTAACTGACAGTGGAGGTATAATTTGTAGCACTGAATGACCAGCTATTAAAAATACGTCTATATTGCTGACAGAGTGAGGGAGAGAAATCAATTGCAATTCTTGATAGCAACTCTGCTGCAGAGGGAGGGAGACATAGGCATAGAAGTGCTGTAGTTATAGGGGATTTAATCCTAAGGGGAATAGCTAGGTGTTTCTGTGGCTGCAAACAAGATTCCAGGTTGGTGTGTTGCCTCCCTGGTGCTAGAGTCCTGGATATCTCGAAGCAGTTGCAGGACATTCTGGAGGGGGAGGGTGAACTGCCAGTGGTCATGGTACATGTTGATACTAACGACATAGGTTAAACAAAAAAAGGGATGCAGTCCTAAAAGCAGAAGATAAAGAACTGGAAGGAAGTTGAAATGTAGGACTTCAAAGGTAATTATCTCAGGATTACTGCTAGTGACATGAGCTAGTCAGAGCAGAAGTCAATTAGGGATGGGCAATAAATGCTGCCTAACCAGCGACACCCTCATCCTGTTAATGAATAAAGAAAAGAAACAGCTGGATATATAGGATGAACATGTGGCTGAAAAGATGGTTTGACGGGGAGGGTTTCAGACTCATGTACAAAATGGACAGGTTATACCTGGGTAGGACTGGGACTGATGTCCTTTGAGGGGTAATACTTGGTAGAGTGGATTGGGAGGGTTTAAACTAATGTAGCGGGGGATGGGAACCAGAAGAGAAGGGCAGTCGATGCAGAAATTGAGCAAGGGGTAGAAATCAAGGCAAACATGATTAAGAACAAGAACAGGCAGGGAAATACTGCTGAAAAGTGCAGGGGAGGTGGTATGAAACGCATGTTTCTCAATGCAAGAAGCGTAATAGGCAAGGTAGATGAACGCAGAGCTTTGAATAGAATTTGGAACTGTGACATTATTGCAATTACAGAGACTTGGCTAAAAGAGGGTCAGCTGGTAGCTGGAAGTTTCAGGTGTGATAGAAAGGGATGTAAAACGGGTGGGGGTGTTGCATTACCGGTAAAGAAGTACCTCACAGCTGTACTGAGGGATGATACATCAGAGGACTCGTGCAGCAAGCAATATGGGTAGAACATGGGAATAGGAAAGGGGAAATCACAAAGCTGGGGATATACTACAGGCCTCCCAACAGCCAGCAGGAGATAGTGGAGAGAATATGTAGAAGGATTTTGGAAAGATGTAGATATAGCAGGGTTGTTGTGGTGGGTGATTTTAACTTCCCCTATATTGACTGGGACTCCGTTCGTGCTAGGGGCTTGGATGGGACCGAACTTGTAAGGCGGGTTTCTTGATACAGTATTTAACAATCCAACCAAGGGGTTATACTGGACCTGGTTTTGGAAAATGAGCCCGGTAAGGTGAGTGGAGTTCCGGTGGGGGAGCATTTTAGGAATTGTGACCATAATACTGAGAGTTTTAAGATACTCGTGGATTGGGATAACAGCAGTCCTGGGGTGAAAGTGTTAAACTTGGGGAAGGAGAACTACACCAATGTTAGACAGGAGGCGGCTGTTTGAGGGTAAATCCACATTGGACATGTAGAAGTGTTTCAAACGGCAGATCATAAGAGTTCAGGAGCGGCACATTTCTGCGAGCATGAAGGATTGATATGGCCACCTTGTATGACCAGGGATGTCATGACCTTCATCAGAAAGAAAAAGAAAGCATACGTAAGGTCTTGGAGGATGGGAATTGACGAAGCCCTAGAAGTATATAAGAAAAGTAGTTTAGAACTTAAACAAGGAACTAGAAGGGCTGAAAGGGGTCATGAAAAGTTGTTAGCAAACAGGATTAAGGAGAACCCTAAGGTTTTTATGCCTATGTAAAAAGCGAGAGGGTAGCCAGGGAAAGGGTTGGTCCACTAAAGACAGAGGAGGGAATCTGTGTGGAGCCAGAAGAGGTAGCTGAAGTCCTAAATGAATACTGTGTCAGTATTCACCAAAAAGAGAATTGGTGTTGGATGATCTCATGGACGGGAGAGTTGAACTTCTAAGCCAGGTTGCTATTAAAAAGAAAGAGGTGTTGTCGGTCTTAAAGTATTAAGGTAGATAAGTCCTTGGGTCTTGATGGGATCTAACCCAGAATTGAGGGAGGCAAGAGAAGAAATTGATGGAGCAAGATGGAGCATTAACTGACATCTTTGTATCCTATTTGGCCATGGGTGAGGTTCCAGAGGACTGGAGAATAGCCAGTCTTGCCCCACTGTATAAGAAAGGTAACAGGGCTAATCCTGGAAATTACAGGCTTGTGAGCCTCATGTCAGTGGTAGGAAGATTATTGGAAAAGATTCTCAGGGACAAGACTTGTACGCGTTTAGAAGCAAATGACTTACTAGTGACAGGCAGCATCGTTTTGTGTGTGGGAGGTCGTGCCTGACTGACTTGATCGAGTTTTTTGAGGAGGTGATGAAGATGATTGATGAGGGAAAAGCAGTTGATGTCTACATGGGCTTCAATAAAGCCTTTGACAAGATCGCTCATGGCAGAATGGTACAAAGGTAAAGTCACATGGTATCGGGGTGAATTGGCAAGATGGATACAGAACTGAGTAAATCATAGGAGATGGAGGGCAGTAGTGGAAAGATGCTTTTGAGTGTGGAGGGTTGTGACGAGTGGTATTCCACAGGGATCAGTGCTGGGACCTCTGCTGTTTGTGGCCTACACAAATGTAGAGGAAAATGTAGTTGGTCTAATTATAAGTTTGCGAATGATACAAAGATGGTGAAGTTGCGGATAGTGAGTAGGATTGTCAGAGGATACAGCAGGATATAGATCAGTTGGAGGTACGGGCAGAAAAATGTCAGAGTTTAATCCAGTCAAATGTGAGGTGATGCATTTTGGAAGGTCAAGTACAGGTGGAAATTATATAGTGAATGGCAGAACCCTTAGGAGTATTGATATGCAGTGGGATCTGGGTGTGAAGTTCCACAGATCACTGAAGGTGGCAGCATAGGTAGATAAGTAGTAAAAAAAGGCCGATGGCATGCTTACCTTCGTTGGAAGGGATGTGGGGTATAAGGATAGGCAAATTATGCTGCAGCTTTGCAGAACTTTAGTTAGGCCACACTTGGAATGCTGTATACACTTCTGGTCACCACACTACCAGAAGGATGTGGATGCTTTGGAGAGAGTGCAGAAAAGGTTCACCAGGATGTTGTCTGGTATGGGGAATTTTAGCAATGAAGAAAGGTTGGATAGGCTGGGTTTGTTTTCACTGGACAGCATAAGGTTGAGAGGCGACTTGATACAAGTTTGAAATTGTGAATGGCATGAATAGAGTGTAAAGTATGAGGCATTTTCTGGTGGAGGGGTCAATTACCAGGTGACACACATCCAAGGTGTGGGGGGTTGGCGGGTAGTTCAAAAGGGATGTGCAAGGCATGTTTTTCACACAAAGGGTGGTGAGTGCGTGGAACGCGCTGCCGGTGGTGGAAGCAGAAACAATAGCAGCATTTAAAAAGCACCTGGACGAATGCATGAATAGCAGGGGAAGAGGGATATGAATCCTGTAAGGGAAGACAGTTTTAGTATGGAAGGGCAAAATGTGTTGGCACAGGCTTGGAGGGCTGAAGGGCCTGTCCTTGTGCTGTATTATTGTTTGTTCAACTGGGTGATTTCCGCTGGGATTAGTACATACGGAAGTCCACCAAAAATGAAACTGGCCTTGGTTGTGATGCCTGCCTCCAGGCAAATAGTCTTATAACAATTACTGTTTCATTAAACAGCCACCTGAGGAAGATAACAATGACCCATGGAACTGCATTCCAAAAGTCTTGCCTTCAGAAGAAAATTGAAGAACGTGTTTGCAAATGAATAGAGTAATTTATGAATGAAAGTCATATTTTGTAAAACCAGATTGGTGATTAGATTGTCTGTGCCATATGTTAAAGGACATTTTAAAGTAAGATTGCTAATAAATTGAATAGTCAACTGAGATAAATACTGAAAGCTTGACATGATATTTAATTTTAGGTAAAAGGGACTGTAATTTTTTTTTTCTTATGTGGGACATCCTGTTGAGGTTGTACAAGATGTTGGTGAGGCCTCTTCTAGAGGAGTACTGTGTCCTGTTATAGGAAGGATATTCTTAAGGTGGAGAGGGTTCAGAAAAGATTTACCATTTTTGTTGCTGAGAATGGAAAGTTTGAGTTATAAAAATAGGGTGGATAGGCTGGGACCTTTTCACTGCAGTACAGGAGATTGAGGAGTGACCTTAAAGAGATTTATAAAATCATGAGGTGTATAGATAGTGTGTATGGCAGGTGTCGTTTCCCTAGGGTAGGAGATTAAGACTAGGGGCCATATTTTTAAGGTGAGAGGAGAAATGTTTGAAAGAGTCGTGAGGGGCAACTTTTTTTTTAATCCTTTTATACAGTGTTTCATGTGTGGAATGAACTTCCAGAGGAAGTGGTGGATGAGGGTACAGTTACAATGTTTAATAGATATTTGGATAAGTACGTGAATAGGAAATGTTTGGAGGGATATGGGCCAGGTGCAGGCAGGTGGGATTAGTTCAGTTTGGGATTATGGTTGGAATGGACTGAAGGGTCTGTTCCGTGCTGTATGACTGTTTGACTCTCTTTGTACATGAGATGTGGGGTACCTGGATAGGACAGCATTTATTGCCATCCTCCAACTCCCTTGAAGGTGTGAGCTGCCACCTGCTGCAATCCTTGGGGTGCAAGTAAACCCACAGTGTTGTTTGGGAGGAAGTTCCAGGATTTTAACCCGACAGCAATAAAAGAATGATCGAAGTGGCACGAAGGGGAATCTCAAGTACTAGTGTATTCATATGTCTGCTACTCTTGCCCTTCTGGGTAATCAAGTGGTAAATGGTTTGGAAGAAGCCTGGGTTCTTACTGCTGTGCATTTTGTAGAGGCTGCACGTTACTGCCACTGTGTATTGGTGGTGGAGGGAGTCATTGTTGAAGGTGGTGGATGGGCAAGTTTCTCCTGGATGGTTTTAAACTTCTTTAGTCTTAAATATGTACTATCCAGACATGTAATGAGTGTTCCATCAGACACTGGCCTTCAACCTTGAAGATTGTAAATAGACACTTGAGGCATCAAGAAGTGAGTTATTCCTTGCAGTATTCTAGCCTCTGACCAGCTCTTGTAGCCAAATTATTTGACCAATGTCAACTTCTAGGATGTTGATAGTGGGGGAATTAGTGACAGAATTTCCACTGAATGTCAGGAGGTTAATGACAGATACTCTGCTATTTGATATGGTCATTTGCCTGATGCTTGTGCAGCCTGAATGTTACTGGCCACTTATCAATCCAAGCTTGAGTGTTATCCAGGTATTGCCGCATGTGGATGCAGTTTCTTCTACATCAGAGGATTGGTGAATATTGTGTAATCATCAACGAGCATCTTCAATTCTGGTCAGATAATGGAGTGAAGGTGGTTGAGCCTAGGACACTACACTGAGGAACTCCTTCAGTGAAGTCCTGGAATTGAACTGATTGATCTGCTAGATATGTCTTCACTCAGCAGAGAGATTCCGCTGATTCCCATCAACTCCAGTTTTGCTAGGTTTCCTTGGTGCAACACTCATTCCAATGCTTCTTGATTTCAAGAATGGTCATTCTCCCCTCACGTCTGGTGGTCAGTTCTTTTATTCATGTCTGAACCAAGGCTGTAATGAGGGCTTAGTGGCCCTGGCAGAGCCCAAACTGAATGTCAATTAGCAGTTTATTGCTAAGTACTACCTGATGATACTGTCAACAACCCCTTTTTTCACTTTGAAGAGTAGACTGAAAGGGCTGTAATTTGCTGGGTTGGATTTGTCCTGTATTTTGTGTACAGAATATAACTGGGCAATTATCCACTTTGACAGACGTCCCCCGTGTTGTAGTTATTCTTCAATGCATTATTATTCCATTTCAGTTGAGCTCTTGGCCTCCTTTTAACTGTTTCTTTATTCTCCTTTCCTACTGTGGTACTGATTTTCTTTTTCGCCTGCTCAGCACCTGCCTTTCACAAAACACCTAAGGTATGATTTTTCACACATAGACCCCATAGGTTCCATGTAAAGTAATTAATTTTGGTTAAATTTATTTGAACTTAGTTACTTGAAAAGATATTTTACATTACTGAAGCTACAGACTTGAACCATGCCCAAGCTGTTCCATGCAAATGATGCTTGTTTCCATTAGGATTTTATAGTATTCTGATTTATGCTAACAAACTGTCCAATCTCACTGCAACAAATCTCCTTGAGTTTAAACTTAATTCAGTCCATACTTGCCGTACTTTCTCGGAGAAGAGAAATCCAAGAATGATAAATGAACCTACATCAAACTGGATCTGCTGCATTTGGGGGAAAAAAAATCTTCCTATACCAAAGATACCATCCATTTTCTCAGTATTGTATTAATTCTCTTTGTATCCTGGCTCTGTTTTTGATATTAATACTACTAATATAATAGGAACAGAACAATGCCATTTGCTCAATAACCCTAGTTTGCTATTTGGTTTGATTATTTTTTGGGTTTGAAAAAAAATTCATTCAGAATGTGACGATGCTGTGACTTTAAAAAAGTTAATTTGTCCTGGGTGTTTTTGAAGCGAGGTTGTAAAGGCAAAGGTGCCGAAGAGTCTAAGGAGGTAGAAAGCTAAAACGGTTTAACAGTGGAAGGAGAGTGGTCTGTTCTGCCAGTTCAGGGTTTTCTAGTTTTTTTAAGCTGTAGCAGTTACAAGATGTTTTGAGTACCAGAGGGTTGCAAGCTTCAGTAAAAGATTCCTAACTGACTCTCTCTCTGAAATATCTGTGGATGTTGTTCCTTCCTGCCTGTAAGAATCTGTTTGGATTTACCTTTTTGCCAAGGACTCTGTTATGGGATGTTGCTATATCGGAACAGTTCATTAGTTAAGTTGCTGTACCGGGTTGGTTAAGTTTTCCAATAGTTGTACTAAATTCTGCCTTTTGTACATGTATCAACTGTGGTGTTTAAATAAATTCTGTTTTGCTTAAAGCTGAGTGGTTTGACCAGTTGCATTACACTGGGAGCACCCACTTCACATCTACTTTTAAAATAAGAAAAAGTTAGGGTCTAGGCTACCTTCTTGAAATATTTTGAGAGGGTCTGGCCTGGTCCATAAGAGGATGAGGACTTAGTTGATTGGGCTAGCATTTATTGCCCATTCCTCATTGCGCTTGCGAAGGTGGTGGTGAACTGCTTTGTTGAACCATTTTCAGTCTGTTTGGTGTAAGTGCACTCGTAGTGATTTTAAAAGGGGGCAAGATCCAGGCTTTTGACCCAGTGACACTGAAGGAACAATGATATATTTCCAAGTCAGGATGAATCGCTTTTAGGAAAACTTGCAGGTGATGGTGTACCCCAGTATCTGCTGCCCTTGGCCACCTTGATGTTCTAAATAGTGTTGTGGGTTTGGAAGGCACTGTCTAAGGATCTTTGTTAAATTCCTGCAGTGCATCTTGTCACTGCTATTGAGCTGTTAGAAGAAGTGAATGTTTGTGGATGTGGTGCCGGTCAAGCAGGCTGCTTAGTTCTGGAAGGAGTCAATCATCTTGAGTGTTGCTGGAGTTGCATTCATCTAGGCAAGTGGAAAGTATTCCATGACACTCCTGACTTGTGCCTTGTAAATGGTGGACAGACTTAAATGCTGGAGAGAAATGTTCATTGCCTGGCACTTTAGTAGCACAGTTGTTACTTGCCACTTGTCAGCCTAAACCTGGATACTGTCCAGGTCTTCTAGCAGTTGGACATGGACTGGTTCAGTACTTCAACTCCCATTTACCCTTCTTAATTCCATATCCATTGATACCCTTAAGTAACAAAAAAGAATCTCCTAAAAGTTCCAATTGTCCCTGCAGCCACAGTCCTTGGAGTGAGAGAGAGCCACATAAAAACATAAACATATGAATGAGGAGCAGAAGTAGGCAACTTAGACCCTTGAGCCTGCTTCTTCATTCAATAAGATCATTGCTAATTGCACCACTCCAAATTTCTGCCTACTCCTTATTACCTTTTACTCTCTTGCTGATTTACACTTGCCAAAAATCTCTGCCTTAACAATATGAAAGACTCTACTTCCACTAACTTTTAGTGAAGAGATTGCCAGAATCTCCTGACCCTCCCAAAGGGAAAACAAAGCTTCATTTCATCTGTTTTACATAGTGACCCTAAGTTCTAGATTCTCCCACAAGATGAAACACCCTTTCTCACCCTGTCAAGGCCCCTCATGAACTTATCTGTTTCAGTCAAGTTACCTTTTACACTCCAGTGGATATGAGCCTAGTTTGTCCAACCTCTCCTCATAAGAGAACCATCCATTGCAGGTATTAGTCGAGTAAATATTCTGAAACTGCTTTTAATACATTTTATGTCCTTCCTTAAATAAGAAATCCAATACAGTACAGCATTTCAGATGTGTTCTTACTACTGCCCTGTATCACTGAATCATAATGTCCCTACTTTTGTATTCAATAACTTCACAATAAGCGATAATATTCCATACCTGTTGCCCTACATGTGTCACCTTCTCACGTTTAGTGATTCATGCATGAAGATACTTCGATCATTCTGCAATCTCTTACCATTTAATTTTTAAAAGTATTTTGGTTAATTTTTTTTCAATCATTCCTGCCAAAATGGACAATTTCACATTTTGCCACATTATGCTTCATTTACCAGATCTGTGCCCACTAACTCAACAAGATATTTTTAACCACTGCTTCCTAATTTCATTCCTATCAGCCTGTAATCTTAATACAAGACCCTTTGTAGTTGATTTCCCCTAACCAGAGGAAATGCATTTCTTTGACAACAACAACTTGATATGTTAAAGGCAGTATATGAATACAAAACGCCTCAAACTCTTCTCAGAAACATTATAAAAGCAAGACAAGACACTAAAGTACAAAGGAGGGTGCTGTGGTAGATACTTGAATGAAAAGGTAGTTTTAAGGAACAACATGAAGGACGAACAAAACAGAATTCGGAGAGTTTTAGGAAGGGATCTCCAGGGTTTGAGACCTAGCCAATTAAAGTACAGTCATTACTGGAAGAATGATTAAAATTGGAATGCCAAGGAGGCCAGAATCAAATGAGCAGAGACATTGCAGAAAGTTTAAGGTTTTAGCGAAGATTTATAGCTCAGGTTGTGGGTGAGATTGCTGACTTGCTCGCCGAGCTGGCTTGTTTTCATTCAGACGTTTCATCACCATGCTAGGTAATACCATCAATCAGGTCTCTGATGAAGTTCTACTCTGCTTGGAATTTATACTGTCCAGTCCGAAATGTTGAGTAGTGTGTTCTCTGGTTTTGATCTGTACGGGTTTGTATATGGGGTCCAATTCTATAGGTTTGTTGATTTGCATCATTGTTTGAGAACCATGCCTCTAGAAATTCTCATGCGTGTCAATATTCGGCTCGGGCTACTATGGTTACGTTGTCCCAGTTAAACGGATGGCCTTAGTTGCCCGAGTGTACTGATATTAAGGAAAATTTGTCACGTTTTGCTGCTGGCTGATGGTCGTGTATTCTGATTGCTAGTTTCCTTCCTGTCAGTACGATGTAATGTTTGTGGCAGTTGTTGGATGGTATTTTGTAAACTGCATTGGTTCTGCATGTCGTGGGTATGGGGTCTTTAATCCTTGTGAGCATTTGTTGTAGTGTGGCTGTGGGCTTGTGGGCCACCATGATTCCTAGTGGTCACAGGAGTCTTGTCAGTTCTGATATGTTCTTGATGTATGGCAGTGTGGCCAGTGTGTTAGGACGTACTGTGTCCTCTTGTTGCCTATTTAGTAGGCACCTGTGGATGAAGTTGTGGGGATATCCATTCGTAGCGAAGACCCCATTCCCACAACATGCAGACCCAACGTAGTTTACAAAGTACAATGCAATGACTGCCACAAACATTACATCAGACAGACAGGAAGGAAACTAGCCATCAGAATACATGAACATCAGCTAGCAACAAAATGACGTGACGAACTTTCCTTTAACATCAGTACAGTTGGACAATGAAGGCCTTCAGTTTAACTGGGACAAGGTAACCATAGTAGCCCAAGCCAAACACAGACTCACACGGAAATTCCTAGAGACATGTAGAATTGGACCCCATATACAAACCCATACAGAACAAAACCGGAAATGACATTACTCGTCATAATGGACCAGACAGCATAAATTCCAAGCGGAGTAGAACAACATCGCTTCATCGGAAGCCTCATTGATGATGTTACCTAGCATGGTGATGAAACATCTGAACGAAAACAAGCCAGCTCGACGAACAAGTCAGCAACCTTATTGCAGAAGGTTGTTGGCTTGAAGCAGATTTGAGAAATAGAGGAGGGGAGCCATGGATAGCTTTGAAAATATGGATGAGAATTTTAATGTCAAGGTGTTGCTTGACTGTGAGTCAGTGTAGGTCAGCACACATGAGGTAATAGGTGAACCGATCTTGATCTTTCAGTAAGGACATAGGAGCAGAATTTGAATAACCTCCAGTCTACACAAGCTGTATACACTGTGGCTGACAAGTCATGAGTTCATTGGAATTATCAAATTTAAAGGTAACAAAGGGATGAATGAGATTTTCAGCAAATGAGGTGAGGCAAGGATGAATTTAAATGCTCATATTGCAGGGATGAAAATGCTCTATTTGGAATGGCATTGGTAGCTATGCTGTTGAGAGTTCATCACAGTGTCAGTGTGACCCATTGTTGTGCATATTCTGGTTTAGTCTCGGACAATTGCCGTCGAGAAGGATGGAGTTTGAACTGAAAATTAAGTCTTCAGTCAGCTCAATAGTTTACTGAAAATGTTTTCAGTGGTCGTGTCCTAGGTGTTTGCTAAGCAGTCTGATAATTTAGCAATGGTGGAGTTGAATGGTGCGTTGGTGCAGCACGCTGTTGTTAGAAACTGACAACAATGTTGCTGAGGGGCAATATCTAGATGAGAAGTAAAGGGAAAGTCAATAATAGATCCTTGCAGGACATCAGAGGTAGTGTATAGGAAGCAAAAACATGTTTTCTTTCTTATTCTTGGGATGTGGGCATCACCAGTAAGGCTAGCATTGTTACCTACGTGTAAACTCATGAACTGAGTGACTTGTGAAGCCATTTCAGGGGAATTTGAGAGTCAACCATATTGCTGTGGTACTGCATTTACTTGTAGACTGGAATGGGTAAGGATTACAGGTTTCCTTACCTAAAGGACATTAGTGAACGAGTTACATTTTTACTGCAATCAGTAACATGTCATGATCATTATGTAAAGGCACCATTGCTGAAACAGTTGTTTGCTAGATTTTTAAATTTTCTTGATTTGAATTTAATCTCAATCAGCTACTGTGATAGGATTTCATATCCTTATCTTCCAGAGTATTAGCCTGGGTCTCTGGTGTACTAGAGATATTACTAGTGACGTTACCACTATGCCCCCATTTATCATTGTAAGTGATCCTCTGAATGCAATTAAATAGCTAAGAATTAGACCTGAAGAGTACAATCTAACTTAGTTGTACAACAGTTGAGATGGTTTGGAGCATGACTATGTGGTCAGCTGTAGTAAAGGCTACTGGTTGGTTGAGAAGGATAAAGAGGAATACTTCACATTTGACACAGATCACATGGGTTATTGTTTTGTGACTCTGAGACCCTTTCAGCACTGCGCAGGGGCTGAAAACATTTTTTCTTTATTCATTCATGGAATGAGGGTATTGCTGGCTAAGCCAGTATTTATTGCCCATCCCTAGTCACCCAGAGGGCAGTTAATTATCAACCACATTGCAGTGGGCCTGGAGTCACATGTAGGCCAGACCTGGTAAGGATGGCTGTTTCCTTTCCCAAAGGACATTAGCAAACCAGATGGGTTTTTCTAATAATCAACAATGAATTCATGGTCGTCATTAGATTTTTAATTTGAGATTTTTAAAAATTGAATCAAATTCCACCATCTGCCATGGCAGGATTTGAACCTGGGTCCCCAGAATATTATCTGGGTCTCTGGATTAACAGTCCAGCGATAATATCACTAGGTCATCACCTCTCACCTCCCTTGAACAATTTAAACATGTTGCAATCCTATCAAATCTATTTTAAGCAACTTAATTAGATTACTCCTTTAATTTTCTACCATTGGAAATACAATCCAAATTTATCCTCATTGCTAGGTCTTGGAGGATTAAGTTTTTTGTTCCAGTAAGTCAACATGAAAATAAAATCTTCAGACCTCCGTCTCCTCCTCTAAACTCAACTCACTTTAGTTGATTCCCCCTGAGTAGGAAGATGTACAGTATGTCTTTCACTCTCCTCTCGCTCTCTCATTCTCTGCCTCAATCTGTCTGTTGCCTTTATCTCCAATTGCCTTCCTTAGAAAACAACATTAATACCCATTTGGTATTGTTTAATTAGATGCAGTAGTTTTATTCTGCTTTTTATTTCTCAAAAGACCTAACACTTTTTGTTCTGAAGATTTGTTTTATAAGTTTTACCCACTGCCCGTGTCTTTATTACCTTTCCCATCACTTGTTAATAGGCTACCCAAATAGAAAACTATTGCACTTATCTTATTTGCGCTTGTTTTGTTTCTTTCAACATTTGAAATGTTGAACGTCCATGACACAAGACTGCTTCGAAACTCAACATTGGAAACAAACAACAGCAGTGAAAGTAGACCATGAACACAGTGAATGGATAGTGATGAATATAGATTGCAACAATATTATGTTCTGTCCACAAATCTTTTCGATCTTTCTAGTTAAATTGTTAAAAGATATTGTTAGATTTACCATGAATGTTAGTAGGTGAACGGAACATAATTAATCTGAGAAATGAGATGTCAGTAATAATGGCAGGCGCAGAAGAGATCTAAATGTCTCCTGGACTCAATTTTATTAAACAGTGAAGAGATACATATTGTTATTAAACCGTAGCAAAACAATCTGCTCAGTAGTATATAAAAATATTAGCATACTTTGATGCAAAGTAACATGGTGGTGAAAAGAATGAAGCAAGTAGAATCATTTTCCCATTTGGTTGGCTTGATAACATCTGACTACAGGCGAGTGAAACAAATTTTCTTTTTGCTGGCTTTAGTTTTTTTTGCCAAAGTGATTGCCTGCTGAAGGTGAGACCTACAATAAAAAAAAATTATGCACATTTTGCGCTCTGCTTAGCTTGGAGCTATATCACTTGATCATTATTGAGAGCAACTGTTCAAACCATGTAAGTGAATTACTTTTCAAGCTCCGTGTGCTGTTTAAAGCCTTCTCCTGTTCATTTTGTTTAAGGTGAGGACAAAACATTCTGTAGAATTGAAAATTTTCCATTTTTCAGCTTACAGTTGTAATTGGTTAGGACACTGAATATGCCATTTTCTTTATATTGAGAACTATACTAATTAAAATGTACAATGTCTTGTACCTAATTCTTAAGATTTCCATAATCCTGTTTAAGATCTGTTTTACTCAGGAGCGTATCGAATTTAGATTTTGAACCTCAAGGGAGATTTCGTAACCAAGCAGTTAGCTCAGCATTTCAAATGAACGAGAAACTGCATTGCTCCACTTATAAAATGGATCAATGCATTTTCTGGGCATCTAAATTTTGATTTAGGAGTTGTATCATTTGAAGAAATATGATTTGAGAATGTTAAAAATCATGTGTGAGGAGTATGGCTTTGGGTTCATTTGTGATCCAAAAATTTCCGACAGTTAAAACTTTTGAGAAGTGGATTTTTTTTCTTATGTTTCCATTTAAACACATTTGCATACTGTTGAACTTAAAATTTCAAATGAAGCAGCAGTATAGGGCAGCGTTTGAAAAGGTATGTAGGTTAAGAAATGGATTGGACTCTGAGGGATGGCAGTCTCGCACAGATTGCTTGACCATGGTAGCTCCATGGTTGAGGGGAGATTCTGCTCTGGGCAACCTTAGATATGCAGAGCCATGCTTCCATTCTGATTTTAAAAAAAAAACAAAAGAAATGTCGATGCTGTAAATTGAAAACAAAGTAAGTTGCTGGTAAAGCTCAGTAGGTCTGGCAGCATCTGTGAAGAGAAATCAGGGTTAATGTTTCGGGTCTGCTGACCCTTTGTCAGAACTGGGTTAACTCTGATTTCTCTTCACAGATGCTGCCAGACCTGCTGAGCTTTAAGTAATGGAATTATTTATTTCTGCTGAGAACAACTACCCTTGCATATCTCTTGTAGGATGTCAAAACAGTTGGAAATGAAATTATTTAACCATTTGCTTCTTGGACAGTACTAACATAACATTCTAATTGTTGATTAAAATAGGCACATTTTGTTGAATCTTTTTGTCTAGACTCATCAGGACAATTGGCAAGAATACTAATTCAAGTGAAAAATCAATATTTATGCTGCAAGAGATGGCAGAACTTAATAGTTAGTAAGTGGATTCTGATTGGTAGAGGCATTAGCCAAGATAATACACAAATTAATGATGTGGTCATGCAAGGTTAACTGCCGGACTTTGTTGCCAGGTATGTAGGCCAGACGTCCTAAGCTGTGGTAGAAAGTGTTAAAGCGCGTTCCCTTCATCTTTTCGCATAAAGCAAGATACTGACTGGACCCAACGCACCACATTTTCAAAGTTCACAGCATAGTGTCCAGCAATAGATCTGATTCTGCAATTGGACAATGTTTGCTGATGAGACCATAAGATATAGGAGCAGAATTAGGTCATTTTGCCCAGTGAGCCTGCTCCACAATTCATTCATGGCTGGTGTGTTTCTCAACCCCATTCTCCTGCCTTCTCCCTGTAACCCTTGATCCCCTTACTCATCAAGAATTGATCTATCTCTGTCTTAAGGACGCCCAATGACTTGGCCTCCACAGCCTTCTCCAGCAATCAGTTCAACAGATTTACCACCCTCTGGCTGAAGAAATTCGTTCTGGTCTCATTTTTTTCACTTGCGTAGAAACTGATTATTGGGCATCAATGAAACTAGTAAATGGCTTTGTTTCAAATGGAGTACATGCCCTGATTAAATAAGCTTCTTGTTGTTCTTAACCCATTTTCAATGGTATAAATAAAGTTTCATCAAGGAACAGCTTGCAATACGTTGGCCTGGAATTTCTTAAAGGGTTATCCCTTCACGCTGGGACTATGTTGTAGGGTCCTAGTCTATCCTACTGATTTGAAACATCATCTTCATGTCCACTCTATCCAGACCTCTTGGTATTCTGTAAGTCTCAATCAAGGGGACACGAACACCAATTGGCTACAAAAAGACACTACCAATACTCACTCATCTCTATCCACATGGATAAGGAGAACCACCAATTCGATTGGGATGACACCAAGATCCTGGGACAAGCAAAGCGGAGACAGGCACGGGAGTTCCGAGAAGCCTGGTACTCCACAAAGAAAGCCATCAACAAACACATAGAACTCGACCCCATATACACTCCACTGCGAAGGAAAACCGGAAGTGAGGTAATCCAACTTAACAGACTCCAGAGTTTAAAAACCAGGCGGGAAAACACAACGGCGCTTCATCGGAGGCTGCATTGATGATGTTACCCAGCAGGATAATGAAACGTCTGCAGAACAACAACAAACCAGCTTGGCGAGCCAACCAACCACAACTGCTGTGCTTTTCCAGCCTCTCACCTGTAGACTTGGGCTTCCAGCATGTGCAGTCCTTATTGTCTCCACTACCTGTCCCTCCACCCATTTTTGTGTCATCTATAAACTTAGCAACAATGCCCCTCAGTTCCATCATCCAGATTGTTAATGTATAACATGAATAGTTGTGATTTCAACAAGGACCCCTGAGGAACTCCACTTGTCATTGTCTGCCATCGTGAAAAAGACATCTTTATCCCTGCACTCTGCCTTCTGCCAGTCAGCCAATCCTCTGTTAATGCTCCATAAACATGGCTTCTTTATCTTATTTTGCAGCTTCTTGTGCGGCACCTTGTCAGAGGCCTTTTGGAAAGCTAAATAGATCATGTCCACTGGCTCTCCTTTGTCCATGTTGTTCATTACCACCTCAAAGAATTCTAATAAAGTTGTCAGTCATAACTTCCCCTTGATGCGGCCATGCTGACTCAACCCTATTTTATCATTTATTTCAAAGCACTCTGCAATCTCATCCTTTAATAATAGACTCTAAAATCTTGCCAAAGGACAGAGGTCCGGCTAACTGGCCTAAAATTTCCCGTCTTCTGCCTCCCTCCTTTTTTAAACAGGGGTGTTCCATTAGACATTTTCCAGTTCTCTGGGATGACCTTGAGTGGGTGAGGAATTGAACACACAACTAATTTAGAGTTGTATACTGTAAGCTTTACATATTAATACACAGAGCCCTGTTCTTTACATACAGAAAAAACATGCACACGCAATGCATTGATTTTAATCAATGATGAGCCAAGCGACTAGCATTTGCTGGCTAGTTTCTCAGGATGATGTCCTGACCAATCAGGGTGAACATGCCTGGTTTCATTTCTAAACAAAGCCTGATAGTTGACTGTCATCATTAACTGGTGCATTCTCCATGGTAATGCATCCATCAGTCAGTCTACATGCCAACAAATCAGCACACTCTTCTCCTACTGTATAAATATTGGTTCTGTGTATTATGAATTCTTTTGATGAATGCAAGAAAAGAAACTTCAACAGGATGTATTTTCCCAAGCATTAGTTGAGTTCTGGTCTACCAAATGATTATTTTAATCATTGGCCATTAATATTACCAGCCTCCTATTCATTTGTTGAATTAGATAGCAAAAGACATTCGAAGATTACCAAGGATTTTGTGTAGATCTATAATTCAGCACAAACACCAGTGTCTACCTTTCCCTTCTGGACCTTTTCCGTATCCAGAAGCCAACTCCAAACTGGGGAAGAACCCAGCTCTTAAATACCAATACCCATGGAGCATTGTCAGCTCTCAATCAACCCTAGCGCTGTTCCGGTTGACCCCTAAAAGGGAGGTACATTTGTAACACTGAAAATGAGGAAATCCCTGAAAGTGGGCAGTACGTTCTCTGCAACAAATCAGTTTTGAATTGGAATGCCCGTACAAGAATGGAAACGTTAATGCAACTCGTTGTATTTCTGAACCATCCCTCTTTCAGGCCTGAGATGGTGTTGTGTATGTCAAGGGAGGTTTCTGTAGTGCATTCTCTGGTTACTCTGTGTATGAAAGCTATACTTCTGGTTCTCATTTTGGATGGTAAATTATGTCCTGTTGATTAACCTGTAGCTCTTCATTTTAGATTCCAACATAGCTTTAAACCAACTGTCTGTAAGGGTGAGTTAAAATATCAGTGAAATGGAAACAGAAGCAATATACTTGTCTGTTATGATTTGTGTGTACCTTGCTATAAAGTTGAATAAATTTTCAGAAGAGCCAAAACTGTATTTGTAAAGTAATAGGACATCTGAAATATAACGGAATCTGATGATTTCTGGTGAGAAAATATGCTTGTCATGCCCAAAATCCATAAAGTGTTCCGTTCTCTTTAAAATAAATTTTTTGCACGGTATTGTAAAAGCATTTTTTGGATTTTCAACAAATAGGATTTTAATATCCTCAATTAGCAGCCCTTTTTCCTCAGCAGTGGTCTTGTTTTCAAGAAATTTCCGCCAGTAAACACCATATATGGGATATCCACTTGTTGTTTTGTTGACTTGTTTTAAACACTGATGTGTTGGAATCTAACCAATCAGATGGAATTTAACCTTCTTCCATCCGGGAATACAATTAATACTCCGCCAGCATTGATCCATTTGAAGTCATGAGCACATCAAATTTGATGGGATCCCATCCAGACATATAATTAGTGTGCTCATACAACAATAACCAAAATCTCATGTGCATCCAGCCTTTTCTGGAGAGATGCTAAAACCTTAACAATCTTGTATTCTTTCACAGTCAATCATGGAAGTATATCACTCTGAAATTAGTAACAAAAGCATCCTTTCTGCCTGTTGATCAGAGACCACTGTCTGAATAATTGATCACAAATAACCCAATAAAATCTGTGCATTTGCAATATTATGCTTTACTGAACTGAATTAATTGTAAGCAAACTTATCTGGTAAAATATGATCACATGTTCTGATGCAACCTGACCAGAACTTGAAATTAATACCAAAATTTGCTGCTACAAGTAATCTTGCAATTGTTAAGTACTGTAATGCCATCTTTGTGCCATGGTTGGCAGACTATTGTGAAGAATGACAAATGATCACTAATGTGAAATGTTAATCTGCTTTGTTTCAGCTTTGTGCAACTGATAAAACACTGGACTTTGATCGAGATTTTCGCATTAAGCACTATGCTGGGCATGTTGTGTAAGTTTGAAAGTGATGGTGTTGAAATTATCTTTCCCATAGGGCACCAGTCATGTTCCCTTTTATTCTTCCTATAGCAACTCCAATAAACTGCTAATATCTAGTTCTTGGAGCCAACACTGCTGTTAGCACTGTTGCCTCAGCACCAGGGACCTGGGTTCGATTCCATCCTTGGGCGCCTGCCTGTGTGGAGTTTGCACATTCTCCCCATGTCTGCGTCGGTTTCCACGGGGTGCTCCAGTTTCCTCCCACAGACCAAAGATGTGCAGGCTAGGTGGATTGGCCATGCTAAGTTGCCCATAGTGTTCAGGGTTGGGTAGATTAGGTGGGTTATAGGGGGATGAGCCTGGGTGGGGTACACTGAGGGTTGGTGTGGACTTGTTGGGCCAAAGGGCCTGTTTCCACACTGTAGGGATTCTGTGATCTTCTTTGATCTATGAACACTGAATGCCATCAGTGTGAGCGTAGCAAGCATGATGTCCATAAATATCAGCTCAGTAAGTCATGGCAGTATGCATGCAACTAGAACCTAGGCTCTGGAATTCTTTCTGAATCTCTCGGCGAACGTATTTCTTTCATCCTTCAAGAAGGCAGAGGTTACTAACAATTAGACTTGAAGCATCGTGACCATGAGGCAGGGTGGATGAACTAAGTTAGGCAAACAGGAAGCTGGAAGAACACAGCCAGCCAGGCAGCATCTGGAGGAAAGGAGAACTCAGCATTTCGGGCGATGACGTTCTTTAGTCCTGAAGAAGGTTAAGACCGGAAATGTTGATTTCTTCTTTCCTCCAGTTGCTGCCTGGCTTTGTGTTCTTCCAGCTTCCTGTTTGTCTACCTTGAATTCTAGCATCTGTAGTGTTTTTTTTGTTTGTTTCTAACTGGATTAGCTAAGTGCCTGACATTTTTAAGTGTTCATAAATTTATTTTCCCCCCCCCTGCCCCCACAACCCCGTAAAGATATTCCGTAATTGGCTTCATTGACAAGAACAAGGATACTTTATTCCAGGACTTCAAACGGCTAATGTACAACAGGTAGGACTGTGGAAAAAATCTATTGATCTCAAAAAGAGGGGAAATGAATTACTGCAGCCAGAGACAGTGTTGTGGCATATATTGAGCCCAATCTTTGCATAAATCATTGTTTTAATACATGGCTGCAAACATATTTTGTAATCAATGTATGAAAGTTTGCAACTGCCTTGTTGATTACTTCATTCTCTACTGAAAGTTATGTTGAGCAGTCTGCTAACCCCAAATAAAAGGAACTTTACTCACAGAAATAGAAGTGTTCACAAATGAACAAATATTTCACAAATATAGTGAGAGGTTAGTTCGAGGGGCTGCTACATAATTAATCTGTGCGCTTTTTCTTATTGAACAAAATATTTGTACCAATTTCGTTTTGCGTATCTGAAGCAGGGTAACAAAATCACCCACTGGAATTGACTGGTTCTCTGCCTGTAGAGTTACATCAATTGAAAGTAATTTATTTTGAATCGTTAACAAAGATGTTTTTCCTACTGAAATAGCATACTTTCACCTGAAGAAAACAAGTTTTCTAAGGTTGACTTTACTTATTTTCGTAATTCTCGCTTTTTAACGGTAACTGAGTGTGGGCTTGACCACTGATGGGCTCGTGCAGCAGATCCACCTGCATCCACACAGCTTTCATGGTTGTCTTTGCAGCTTGGTAACTCAGTCATATTTTGGTTTTGGTTGCCCTGGGTCCACCACCTGTTGTCCGCCCCGTGGGAGGCCGGGGCCCCAAATATCCCTGACCTCACTCCATCTTGGAAGACAAGCCTGGACACGTCAGTCGATGTCTAGCGTCTGCAGAGGTGCAGCACCATCTCCAGCTTGAAATTGGTGGATGCTGAAGCAATGGCACTTGTGGCAGCAGGAAAGGAGCATGTTGCTAGGACCCCAGGAATGATGTTGGACAGCGGCGACTAGAGGAGCACAGAGGATGAAGGAGAGGGAAAGATGAACTTCTGAAGTTATTTCAGATCTAGTAATTAAGTTTAATATTAATTCAGTATTTAACCATTTGTACAATTTATTCAGTAATTTATTCTGTAATCCAAGATGGTGCTGCAACGTGGTGATGTTATATACTTTTCACTGTACTGAGGAACAGGTGACAATATTAAATCGACATCTAAAAATCTATGAAAATGAAACAATCAATCAATTCCATGACTATCCCAGTTTTTATTTAAATGTTAAATGTATAAATCTAAGATTGCCTTCTATGATTCTTCAGCAATGCCACAAAATCTACTGCCCACCAGTAACTTTAAATATAGATATTTAATTTTAACAGAGAAATTGACATTGTAATTACACAGTATTCTAGAGCTGAAGTGGCATGTGCCACGGCTGTCTGGCACTCTTGGCCACTGTTATAGGACTCAGACTTGTGTGCCTAGTTCTCAAGTGGTGAGTTCAAGGTGGTTGTTCTACTATGGCCGGGGTGGGAAAATGGGAGCGAAGTATTTCCCTGTAGCAAAGTTGGAACAACAAGATGAGTTGTATCTGGTGTTAACTCTGAACTGAAGGTAGAAGTAGGACGCTTTCACATACCCCCAAGTGGAATATGTACCCATCACATAGAGATCGACAAAAGTGAAGTGAGACAGTTATAATTACCATGAAGGTAAACTAGTCAGGCTATGCTCAGGATTTATCTTTCGTTCAAATTTTTGTTCCATATACAAACAAAGTCTCTAGGTCCAAGCAAGATGAAGAGTTGGAATACACATTTGGCAGAATAGCTGAGTGATCTGAACTGGTAAACTTAATGAGTGCTAATCGTGGCCATGCAAAGGACTGGTTAATTATTTGCTGATGATACTAAATTTGGAACTGTTGCATAATATTGATTAATTACAATGGGAAATATATAGGCTATCAAAGTATTTAGAAAGTGGCAGATGAAATTTGATACAGAATGTGGGTGGTGTGCCTTTTGGCAGAAGGGCTATGGACAGACTATGAATCTCAAGGAATAGTTCTGAAGCATATGCAGGACAATGCTGACCAAGGGTTTATGTACAAAGGTCATTGTCGGTGACAGGACACAGAGTAATTAGGAAAACATATGGTAATTGGAGTTTCTCAAGTTGAGGCATTGAGTATAAGAGCAGGGACGTTTTACTGAACCTCTATAAAGCTTTGGTTAGGAAACAACTACAATGGTGCATTCAGTCTGGTCTCCATTACAGGATGGACAGAATCATTCTTGAGGTACCAGAGATTTTCCAGAATGGCTCCAAAAAGAAAGACTGTGGCCACAAATTAACCTGGAGAAATTGAGATTGTTCTCTGTGGGGCAAAGGAGGTTAAGGAGTGATTTGGTAGAAGTGAGGAAGACTATGACAGGTTTAGATGAAAGGAAAAAATTGGTTTTTGTTGGTTGATAGTGCAAGGAGTAGGAGGTCACAGATTGGAACAGAACAGTGAAATTCTGGCACAAAGGGTTGTGGTGAAAAGTGAGTCATGTGAAGAAAAGAGTTCTAACATGACTTGAATGAAAATGAAGGAGAGTTCTAATGTCAGTTGAGGCAAGATGATGGAGAGTGATACCACTCTACTTTTAGGAAGGGAGAAACATTTACTTTAAAACAATTCTGTTTTCCAAAAATTAGAATTGCAAACAGATTGAATAGCAGAAACTTGCTGCACATCTCAAAAATCAATTTTTTTTTTTTGGTGGGAAGTTAGATTTAAAACAATTGATCATTTTGGCACTTTATTCCATGTTATCCTATGATTCAAGCCTCATCAAGGGAATGAAATTGGTCTGTGACTGGGCTATATACTGTGCAATATTCCTTGGTTTATTTTTGTTATTAAAACATTTTCTTCAATCTCACTAACAATTGACTGAATTAATTTTTGAGCAGTTGTTTTGAATGTAAACATTTTTTCTCAAATGAAGGTTATTAATGTAGGGGTAGTAGCATTCAATGCTTCAATCAGTCAAGAAAACATATGTTTATACAATAGGCACTGAAACACTTGTTCACCTGGCAGAAAGGATTTGAAAGAAAGTTGGCTAAAAGGTGAATGTAGAGTTTCTGGTAGTGTTTCTTTTGGAATCTTTTAGCAAATCCATATTGTTTGACCTGGATTCCAATGCTCACATTGGGTAGCAAATGGTTGAGCCATTATTAATGAACCAGCAACAATATTATATGTATAGCTGATTAATTATGAACATAATATAATGAGATAATAAAACTGTTAGAATAATCTATAATTGGCACATTAGATTTTTAAATTAATCTGACTATATCAGCCAACTTTCTTTTTGCCTCATTTGACAATAGTGTAACTCTCAAAGTGTGTGAAGTATGTGCTGTCAATGTAGATTGCCCTTGCTTCATCCTACCATGTTTAAAAGTTTTGATTGATAATTAACTTTGTACTTCACCAGCTCAAATCCTGTGCTGAAGAATATGTGGCCGGAGGGGAAGCTCAGCATCACAGAAGTGACTAAACGGCCTTTGACTGCTGCCACTTTGTTCAAATCCTCCATGATTGCATTGGTAGAAAACTTGGCATCAAAAGTAAGTCGATTATAAGCTTAAATGTTTAACATTCTCACTTCACCTCATTTCTCTATCTTAGTGATGTACATGGAGCAGTTTATGCAGTAAAAATCAACTCGCCAATTGTCATTGTCTTACAGTCGTAGAATTTTACAACATGGAAACAGACCCTCCAGTCCACCTCATCCATGCCGTCCAGATATCCTTAATTGATCTAGTCCCATTTGCTAGCATTTGGCCCATATCCCCCTCAACTGTTCCTATTCATATACCCATCTAGATACCTTTTAAGTATCATAATTGTACCAGCCTCCACCACATCCTCTGGCAGCTTGCACCACCTTCTGCGTGGAAAAAGTTACCCCTCGGGTCCCTTTTAAATCTTTGCCCTCTTACCTTAACCCTATGCCCTCTAGTTTTGGACGCTGCTATCTTGGGAAAAAGACCTTGGCTATTCACCCTATCCATGCCCCTCATGATTTTATATGCCTCCATTAGGTCACCCATCAGCCTCTGACACTCCAGAGAAAATAGCCTCAGCCTATTCAACCTATCGCTCAAACCCTCCAATTCTGGCAACATCCTTTGTAAATCTTTTCTGAACCCTCTCAAGTTTAATAACAATTTCCTAAAAATAGGGAAACCAGAATTGAATGCAGCGTTCCAAAAGTAGTGTCACCAGTATCCTGTACAGCTGCAACATGACATCCCAACTCCTAATCTCAGTGCACTGACCAATGAAGGCAAGCATGCTGAACGCCTTCTTCACCACTCTGTCTACCTCTAACTTCAATTTCAAGGAACTACAGACCTGCACCCCTAGGTCTTTGTTCAGTATCACTCTCCAGACCGTACTATTAACTGTATAAGGCCTGCCCTGATTTGCCTTGCCAAAATGCAACACCTCACACTTGGCTAAATTAAACTCTAACTGCCATTCCTTGGCCCATTTGGACCATCTGATCAAGGTCCAATTGTCTTTAATTTTGGATTTTTTTTTAAATGAATGATATTTGTTCCCTTTGATTAATTACAATATCCAAAAAGAAACAGTATTGACATTTGCTAGAGCCTAGTTTGACTTGTTTAATTTGGGTCCCACAAATCAAACTAACGTTGTAGCTGTTTTTACTTATAAATCTGCAATCCTCCATTTCAAAGATGACAACAAATGGATGGAGAAAGTACATAGTTCCAACCCTTAGACATTGGAGAGAGTTGCCAAAAAGGCTATGGGTCCTGAAAGTACATAGGAGGAAATATTCTCCATCAGAGAAGGACCACTGTTCCTTAGCCTGAGCTCCAAAGTCAATGTCATACAAACATGATAATTTTAAAGGCTTCATTAATCTGTTTAAAGTAAATGGGTTCCTGCCTTCAGCAAGTTAGTGCACATCGCCAGTTCAGTTCACGTGCTACTACTGACATGGTTTCCTACGGTGAGGAAACTATAATCTATGTTAAAGTAGTGCAGTTTATTTATGCGGAATTTGGTTTTTGCTTGCTTACTTATCATACTGTCTATCTTCTCCAGCTGAAAGAATGGTGGTAGGTTGATATCTCAGGATCAGTCACCACATATGATGCTCCCTATTGAGTTAATAGCACTGTGGCATAGGTTACAGATTAGACAGATCTGTACCTTTACGACAAAACATGAACTTGTGGCATGTTGCATTCTGGTATAAAGATACCTGCCTCTCCTTCAGTCCTTCTGTGTCATGGATCTGTATAGTATGTTCAGCTAGTCAGTTTTATGTTAATAACAGCAAGCACATAACAGTCTCTGCAAATCTGTGCTATCGTAAGCATGTAAGTAGACAGTGTTGTAAATACAACTTGAGACTCCTGCTTAACAAACGTAGAAACACAGAAGATAGGAGCAGGAGGAGGCCATTGGGCCCTTCGAGCCTGCTCTACCATTCTTCACTAGCATGACTGATCATCCAAATCAATAGCCTAATCCTGAGTTCTCCCCATAACCTTTGATCCCATTCACCCCAAGTACTGTATCTAGCCGCCTCTTGAATACGTTCAATGTTTTGGCATCAGCTACTTCCTGTGGTAACGAATTCCACAGATTCACCACTTTTTGGATGAAGAAATATCTCCTCATTTCCATCCTAAATGGTCTACCTCGAATCCTCATACTGTGACCCCTGGTTCTGGACACACCCACCATCGGGAACATCCTCCCTGCATCTACCCTGTCCAGTCCTGTTAGAATTTTACATATCTCTGAGAAACCCCCCCACCCCCACCATTCATCTGAACTCTAGCGAAAACAATCCCAACCTTGTCAAATCTCTCCTCATACTCTCCATGAGCCAATATATAAGAAACAACAAACTATTTAGTGGTGGCAGCAAATGGGCTCTAGAACAAGTTATGAACACTCGATAGTGGCATTAAGTAGTAATTAAAGGCTGAAAAGGTGACAGTGGGAGCATTATTTTTCTGTCAGTTATCCGTTTATCTTTGAGTTCAGAGCTGAAGTCACAGGTGTACCCAAGATTAAAGTACTAAAACTAAAGGCTACAAACCTGTACAGAAGCACAGTGAGTTGTTCTTCTACTTTCTCTCGCATACTTAAACAGGCAGTTTAGAAGAGGCCAGGGCAACTCTGATTTTATAAAGGCAATTTAAAAGTGCTCAAAGATAGCCACAATCAAAGAAAGTGATCCTGGAATAAAATGCAGATAAAAACAGTAAAGTAAATTATGTATGAAAGAGGCTTTACCTGTGTCCAGATGTTGGTCAGTTCTTTTCAGTTACACTTTATGAAAAAAATGTAAAAAAAATTTAAGTTCATTGTGGTGTCATCTCTGCTTTCTTCATGGCATGAACATCTATAGCACAAGCAGCAACATTTAAAGGGCAGCAATTTTTTTTCTGCGACAATAATAAAAGGCAAAGCCAACTAAGCAAAACAGGATAAACAGTACCCTGCAATATAGATTATTACACTGGCTTTTTAAGAGTGTAAAGCCACGAAAAGCTGGAGTACAAATATCATACTATGGGCTGGTAACCATCAACATTCTGTCAAAGCATTGGTTGTTTGAAGAAAGAATCTGTCTCTGTTATAGACCAGCAAATAGCTGACAAAGAGTTACAAATAGTCAAACTTCATCTCATTTTGGGCACCAAAAGGTTAAGAACAACAAACTCCCCCATTATTTCTGACAACGACCACAAAGACCCCGATAAAGTTTTTCAGGATTTTAGAGCATCCATTTACATTTAGATTAATTTCAAGATGCAGAGGCTTGAGTTCATGTGATACTTATGACAGCCAGATAAAACAATCAATCAATTCATAGGCAGGTGTCAGTGCAAAGGAACAGGATGTGATTGAGCTGAACCTAACTCGGCTGAAATATTTATGTATCTGATCATTGTCTCTATACCATGAAATCCTTCAGAAATGCACTTTTGGACAAACCCACATAAGGCATCATTGACACACTTTTTTTGAAAGCTTGAAACAGTTCTGGCAGGCCAGCAGCATCTGCAAGCACTTGATTCTGTAATACTGTCACAGCAGCTGGCAGATTTGGTAGAACCTCCAAATATTGAGATGTGGCTTGTCTCCCACCAAGACCGAGCCAGCATTTCATGATGTGTGCAAGCTGTGTTCCAGGAGTGGACATTGTCAATTGGATTTCTTCCACATTTTAGCCCAGAGCAGCACCAAATACAACACAATGCTCCACAGCAGCTTGTGAAGAAGAGCCAAGCAAGGAACAATGCCAGAGAAACTTCTGTCTATGCCACACAAGCATATTAACAAGGTTCAAGGAGTAACTGCAACATTACAGCATGTAGACCTCAATCAGACAGTACTTGTGATAAACCTGCTATATCAGGTGGACAATCAGGAAGCACTGAATCCTTTATCCCCACCTAAGTCAAATATCCCAACAGGAATGGACATTTCCCATTGTTACCAAAATTGACAGTGGTTTTAGGGCAAATATCATGCCTTAACACAACTTACATGAGTTGTTTTCCAGAAACTGACAGAACATAGTGCATTCAACACAAAATGAATTAACTGCTTACAACTGGCCTGACATCCTGTGTAGTGGCATCATCCATCTTACATGTTAGTGTGGTCCTTGGGATGAGCACCTCAGCTTTATATTGTTGAATCAGATGGACTATCTACCAGGTCTATGATATGCATCGATCTACTTATTATCATGATCCACAGGTGACAAATCAGTTAGTTGTAACACCAAAGATTCCAGACCAAAATGTCAATCTCGTATATTTTTGTTATTTGCGGAGCAGAGTTGATTCAAATGATGACCAGATGCAACAGCTGAAAAAGATTCTTAGCAGGTGGTCTGAATGAAGAGTCTTTCAGCTAGTGCATTCATTTTGCTCATTGAGAGATGAGTTAGATCTCTCCTAGAATATAAACTTTAACACCAAACAAGTTTGTAATTCTGCAAGCTCCACATTGAAACATGCTAGACAGTATACATTTAGGTCACATAGATGAAGAGGAAAAAAAAGACTGGCATGTGAATATACATATTGACCTGGGATTAATAAGGACATCAATCAACATGTCAATTCAATTAACCTCATCAATCTGTTATGATCTTTTTTATGTTATTATTGGACAGACCAGATCCCAGACTGTCTTGTTTGATGGATCATATTTTGCTTGTTTTAGTTTTAACAAGGTGGTCTCACTCTGAGTGAAAGTGTGCAACATTGCAGATTTAGTTCTAACAATAAAACAAACTTATTTCACAAATAAAATATAGTAAGCTAAAACTATTTTGCACATTACAAATTGAGAGATTTTGAAGCACATGGTAAAATATAATCCAAGAGTCATATCAGATTCTCAATATTAATTCTGTATTTCTCTCCACAGATACTGCCAGACCTGCTGAGTTTCTCCACCATTTTCTGTGTTTGAGTTCCAGCATCCACAGTATTTTGTTTTTAAATCATCAATAAACATGTAAGCAGCCATCCTGACTTGAACCAGGACAAAAGATGAGTTCAAGATTTTTGCATCAAATACCTTGCATTTAGCCTAGGTCATGTGACATTATAATGAGCAATGGTCAAGTCCTACAATGAAATAGGAACAAAAAATAGAACTACATATAATCAGACACCCATCAAACATGTTAACTCTGATGCAGAAAATATCATGCTGCGCATCTGCAGCAAATAATACATGTTGCTCTGTGGTGGCAGATAGCAAACCACATAGTGAAGCAATACCACCACTTTGTGATAATTATATAACAACTAGATCTGCTTGTGGTGTACATCCACCATGGTGTTATCTGAATATTTGCTACCTTTTAAATATTTATTGGAGAAGTTCCCATTTTTCAAGGGGAAAAGGTGATTTGTTGTGGCACAGAATGCAGACCAGATAGGTCAGAACCTGTTAAGATGGTACGTGACCTTATGACAAGTGATATACTGGGATCAAGATACCCAACCTCCCCTTTAGTCACTCTCTTTATGTAATACAGACAACACCATGTCATCGTTCAGTCAGCTATGTATATTTAATTAGGAAGGCAAATGGAATTTTGCCCTTCATTGCTAAAGGGATTGAAATTAAAAGCAGAGAGGTTATGTTGCAGCTGTACAAGGTGCAGGTAAGGCCACACCTGGAGTACTGTGTGCAGTTTTGGTCTCCTTACTTGAGAAGGGATGTATTGGCACTGGAGGAGGTGCAAAGGAGGTTCACAGGAATGGAGTTGAGGGGGTTGGCTTATGAGGAGAGACTGAGTAGATTGGGATTAGATTCATTGGAATTCAGAAGATTGAGGGGGGATCTTATAGAAACATATAAAATTATGAAGGGAATAGATAAGAAAGAAGCAGAGAGGATGTTTCCACTGGCAGGTGAAGCTAGGACAAGAGGGCATAGCCTCAAGATTAGAGGGAGCAGATTTAGGACTGAATTGAGAAGGAATTTCTTCACCCAGAGGGTTGTTAATCTATGGAATTCCTTGCTTAGTGAAGTAGTTGACGCTACTTCAGTAAACGCTTTTTAAAAAAAAAAAGTAGAATTTTTTTTGAACAATAAAGGAATTAAGGGTTACGGTGAGAACGCGGGTAAGTGGATCTGAGTCCACGAAAAGATCAGCCATGATCTTATTGAATGGCGGAGCAGGCTCGAAGGGCCAGACGGCCTACTCCTGCTCCTAGTTCTTACGTTCTTGTGTAATGGACAGTAAAATCAGCCAACACAGAACCCAGACTGTGTAAGAATTCATATTCATAGAATCCCTACAGTGTGGAAACAGGCCCTTCGACCCAACAAGTCCACACTGACCCTCCGAGCATCCCACCCAGACCCATCCCCCTATGACCCACCTAAGCTACACATCCCTGAACACTACGGGCAATTTAGCATGGCCAATCCACCTAACCTGCACATCTTTGCACTGTAAGCCTCTAGTCGTGTTGCCATGTAAACAGTGTTGTAAATAAGCTATAAGGCATCTGTCTCAACAAGAAACTAACAAAAGCAATCTCTGTTACACAGGAGAACGTAGAAAGCCACAAATCACGCCAAATAGAAAGTCTGGGCTTGAGTTTTGATGCTCTTGGAGGATGTATGAAAGGAGACAAGCAATTGTTATAACATTCATTGAACTAGAATGCTAACAATTTGTTTGCAGTGTGGACTAATGCTTTCTTGAGCTGGAATTTGACTAAAAACTGCTACTGATCCTTTGAACTGTTCCTGTGCCTGATGTTACATTCATACTAGCAAGAAAAAAACATTTTTATTTTGTCTAATTGAGAAGACAAAAGACTGGGTACTGGGAGAGAGGAGCCAGAGGCATTTCATATGATGACTGTAACAATGATTCAATCTACAGGATGCTAAAGTCCCTCTGTTAAAAGCCAAATCTAAATTGCTTTCGCTGTTTGCTAGAGAAGAAGCTCTGTGTGGAGGTGTTTTTTCCCCAACTTTTTATTGGACATTAAAGGCCCATTCTCTATTGATTTTAGAGATAGTGAGTCACTAATGGCTATAGCACAGATTGATTGAAGTAAAAATGTAATTGGACTATGAAGGCAGGAGACATGGAGGTGTCAGCTTGTTCATCTAGAATCTGCCTTTTTATCAGGCTGTGATTTATCGGCCGTTGACATAGTTGGTGCAAATCTAGGAATCGGTGCCTTTGGCTGTTTTTCTGTTCTAGGTTTTTGTTGTTTCACATGAAGCATCCTCTTTATCCTAAAGTCAATATACTTCACTTACCATGCACCTTCACTAAAACATTACAGTAGCTTTAAAATTGTGTTAATTATTTAACCAACCACAGTTTGCTCTTGTGTATGATCTTGTGAAGAAAGGTTTTTTGCTTCTGCCTGTGAACAAGGCATTTCTTCAAAAAAAAAGTTTAGGATTAAGATCCCAGTAGTAATTTTCCCCCCTCAATCATTTTGAAGTTGACCAATTTTGTATGTTCTTATTTGTTCTTAGGATTGAGTGTCACTAGAAAGAGCAATGTGTAACTTGTTGCTCCCAAGAAAGTAGTGCTGAGCTGTTTCCTTGAACTATTGCATCTTCTGGTACAAGTCATTCCAACAGAGCTGTTGGGAAGGGAGTTCTTGATTGTGGAACCAGTTGCAGTGAAGGATTGGCAATATAGTTCCAAATCAGCATGGTGTAAGACTTGTTGATGCAGTCGGTGGTATTCCCAGGCACTTGTTGTCTTTTGATCTTCTAGATTGTCTCTTTGACAGCTTGCTAAGTGCATCATGTAAATAACATACATTGCAATGATGGTGGAGGAAATGGATTTTTAAATTGGTGGATGGGATACCAATTAAGGTTGCTGCGCCCATTATGATTTTGAGCTTATTGATCATATTGAAGCTGTATTAATCCATGTACGTGGAGAATGTACTATTGTACTGCCACTCTGTGTCTTGTAGGTGGTGGGCAGGCTTTGGGATGGCAGTCATTCACTGCAGAAAACCCAACTCTGATCATCTCTTACAGCCACAGTCTTTATGTAGATGGTCCAGTTAAGTTTCTAGTCTATCGTGACCCACATCCCCATGGGATTTGATGGTTTGGGATTTGGCAATATTAATACAATTGAACATCAAAAGGTGATGGTTAGATTTTCACATTGAGTATTGTCATTGCCTAACACTTATTTTGAATCTACTTTTGATGGAGTGCAGCTTCTACAGAATACTTAGGAGTTTGTGAACTAAGGGAAGGGATGTTAGTTTGGTCTTGTAAAGAAATGGAGTGGTCCAAATAGGAGATAGAAACTGTGAATGCAAGGGTCTAGAGATAGTAATTTAATCAGTCCATTCTGGGGTAAAGTTAAAACTTAACTATTGTGTTCGTTGATTAGATAACAATTTATTGCAAAATTAATCATTTTTAGATAATGAGTTAAATAAAAGCAGTTTTGTAAATGTCCCAATAAAAGAAAGGCATGTCAGCATGGAAGCAGCAGCCAATTGGTGGGTCATTTGTTAAAGTCCATTTATTAGTCAAATAACAGTATAACAGGGTATCTCAGATCCATGAAATGTACATCCTGTTCCCAGTGGGAACTGAAGAACATTTCTCCTGCAAGTCCTGAACATCCTTGTGTGCAGGGAGTGTTGTCGGCTGCACCTTGAGATCTGGGTTTCCCAGGTTGACAATTATCTAACGTTAAGCGACACATCCACATGTTTGATTATTCCCTGGCTAATACTCTTATGGATTCAGTTACACTATAGCTTAAAGAAATGCAGGTAGAGAGTGAACAGGTGAATGTCAGGTGGTCGAGAGGAAGAATAAGACAGGTTGTGCAGGACCCTCTTGAATCAGCTTGCCATTATTGTTGTAACATCATATTTCCTTGTGACTGTGTCCCTGCAGCTTACCAACCTCGTATACCATGCTCCACTGTTCAGATACATGCACAGCAAACTTCATTTTGCCCGTAAACCAAAACCGTGCTGGAAAATCCCAGAAGATCCAGCAGCATCTTGGACAGAGATAAAGAATTAACATTTTGAGGTTTCAGAATGGAAGAGGTGGGAATGTGATGGGATTTATGCTCTTGCAAATTTGGGAGACAAATGTGGAACAGAAGCGAATGTCAGGAAAAGTCCAGGATGAGGGGGATAAGAGGTCAATGGTGTCCTGGAACAAAAGCAAAAGGATTGGTTGTAGAGAAAAGACAAAGCATAGATCCAGAGTAGGTTTTAATACAACAGTTTAGGTAAGAACTGAAAGCAAAGCTATGAAAACAAGATGAGGTCACTGGATATTTCGAAATAGAGGACAGTTTATGGTCTGAAATTGTTGAACTTATTGTTCAGTCTACAAGACTTTACAGTACCTAGTCAGAAAATGAGACTCTGCTCCTGCAAATTGCATTGTGTTTCACAGGAAAACAGCAGCAGACCTAGGACACAAATGTGAGCGTGAGAGCAAGATGGAGTATTGAAATGTCAAGTGACAATTTGTGGATTGAATAGAGGTGTTCTGCAAAGTGGTCACCCAGTCTGCGTTTGGTCCCCTCGATGTGGAGGAGACTGCATCATAAGTAGTGAATACAGTCGAATAGATTGAAAAAAGTACATGTAAATGGCTGCTTCACCTGGAAGGAGTGTTGGGAGTTGGACAACAGAGAGGGAAGAGACTTATAAAAGAAAAAACACGAACATTGCTCTTTGCTAATTGACCTTATTACATTCCCTCATTCTCTGGCCACCTGACACCAACTATTTTGTATTGCCTTGCTAGCCATTTCTTCTGAATTCTACTGTACACCCTGGTGTTCATCTCTAATATTACCTCTTTGCTCCCATAACTCTGCCGAGTGAGTTTAAATATCCTGTGGCTAAAAGAAGAGCTGGACTAGATACTAAATATTCCTGGATGCAAGGTATTTTGATTTATTACTGTCGTGTACTGAGGTACAGTAAAAAGTGTTGTCTTACATGGTTTACAGGCAGATTGTACTCTACAAGTGCATCAGGGTAACAGAATGGAGTGCAGGATACAATGTTACAGCTGCTGAGAAGGTGCAGAGAGAGATCAGCATTAAGAGGTCCATTCAAAAGTCTGATAACAACAGGGAAGAAGCTGTTCTTGAATCTGCTTGCACACGTATACATCTTTTATATCTTCTGTTTGATGGAAGAGGGTGGAAGAGAGTATAACTGGGGTGGGAGGGGTCTTTGATTACGTTAGTTGCTATCCCAATGCAGTTGAGGAAAGATAGAGAAGGAAAGAGAGGAAGACTGATAACAATATTGATTCTAAATATTACAACACTGAAGAGAGAGGATGTCCAAGAAAGGTCAAAGACCGAATCCATTTATTTACAGCAAAGAAATAATAGAAGGTTAATATTGCTGGGTGTAATCAATAGGTCACCAAATATTGGGAAGGATTTAGAAAAAGAAATTTTTAAGGAAATGATAGAGAGATGCTAAATCTATGCAGTAGTTTTAAATTGGGTCTCTTGTTCATTCTTTCACCGGATTTATGCGTCACTGACTAGGTCAGCATTTCTTTCTTATGCTCATTTGCCCTGAGTGATGCATCAAAGGGTATAGAGGGAAGGGTGAAAATTGTCCAGACATTGGCCAAAGTCTGACAGTTCATAGAGGTCTACAGAACCCAACAAATGCAAATTTTACATCCTCGTTCAAATACATTTTTTTAAGAATAACCCCCAAAACAATAGGCCAGTCAATTAAAACTGTGGTGTTATAATCTTTTGAAACTGATGAACAAGATCCTCTGGTCAGTGCTGGAGAGGGTACTTTGATTGTACGCTGGATACCAACTATTATTGGCTTGTAGTTGGGGTATTTTGCTGCCAAAGATGCTCCTTTCTATGCTGATGCTAAGAGCGTGCCTAATGCATTGGTGGGCAATAAACCATTTGACTAACGTAACAAGGTACAGTTTATTGCAGGATAACATTAGGTATAGTTAACAATCACGTGGGGCAGTATGGAGGCTCAGTGGTTAGCACTGCTGCCTCACAGCACCAGGGAGCGAGGTTTGATTCCGGCCTTGGGTTACTGTCTGTGTGGAGTTTACACATTCTCCCCTTGTTTGCGTGGGTTTCCTCCGGGTGCTCCGGTTTCCTCCCACAGTCCCAAAGATGTGCAGGTTAGGTGGATTGGCCATGCTAAATTGCCCGTAGTATCCAGGGTTGTGCAGTCTATGTGGATTAGCCATGGGAAATGCAGGGTTCCAGGGATAGAGTGGGGCTATTTCTGGATGGGATGGTCTTCGGAAGGTTGGTGTGGACTTGACGGGCCAAGCGGCCTGCTTCCACACTGTAGGGATTTTTAAAATGAAAACTAAAAGGAAGCACAAGATGTTTGTCTCCATTGGCACTCCTGTTAGGCTGCCATATTCTCCACCTAAAGACTCAGTTGCACCATCAGATTGGCTGGAACTTAATATTAATTCTTTTCGAACCATTACCCAGCTGCCTCTTCTTTAATCTACCAACTTAACCATTTTACACTGGAATATTTGAGCCTTCCTGTGTCAACTTCAGCAGGAATACAGGGACAAATGGATGAAATTGCAGTGCAATTGCACTCCTTTTTCTTGTCATGAAATGAAAATATGCTACTTAAGTCAATAACTGGAGACAGATCGTATATTGTTTTAAATGGAGTTATTAACCTACATTGCATAACCTTATCCTGCTAGTAGTGCTAAACCTCTCTCACACTCTGACAATGTTCAAACTCTCCCTGTACCATCCAAAAATGTTCACCCCTCTCTAACCCTCTGTGTGTTCATCCCCTGATAATGTTCACCCCTCTCTCTTTGTATCTGAGAGTGATCACTGCCCCATCTCATCCGTATTTATGCCTTCTTTCACAGTGAGTGTTCTCTGCCCTTGCTATGATGATGTGACCCATTCCTATCAACCACCCAAAAGTGTTCAGCCCTCCTCTATCCACTGTATAATAGTTCACCACCTCACGACAGAAAATGTTCAACACCTCTGTCCGTCTCCATTTTTGGCAATTCTGAATCTACCACCACCAACTCCAACTGTACTGGGGCCAGGGATTCAGTAGGTTGAGTCAGGAGTGGGATACTTAAGTGGGTATGGACTTGTCATGGATGCTGTTGAACATTGTCGATGGTGTAAGGGGTGCCGACCACTCCCAGTTCAACAGCTGAATATTGGTCTGTCTGTTGAAGTAATTGTGCACTGTGCTGCTTTTATACCTGCTATAAAGAGCTCTAGATAAATCCATGTAAAAATGAGGGGAAGTATCGTGCAAACGTTCAAAGTCTCCATGATTCTAGCCATCTGACCTCACTGCCATTGGAATCATGGAGCAATCTGGGCAGGGTAGAACTGGCAATTGGAACTTTAAGTTTCCTATGTAAGTGCCATAGATACTTCAAGTCAGGACTTCCTCAAGATCCTAAGGGACATATTGAACAAGAGGCCTCTGCCCATGTTAGAAAATTTGTGGCAATATTTTGGGATAATGCTAAGTCAGTCGGTAAACGTGATTTAATCAAGGAAAGCTAGCACATGTTGTTAAGAGGAAATGATGTTACTTCGGTGAATCTTTTTTATTCACGTGTCAGACATAGATGTCACTGGCTAGAGCAGCATTTATTGCCCATTCCTAGTTTTTCTTTCCAGTCATGGGATGAGGGCCTCTCTGGCTATGGCACATTTATTGTCTATCCCTAATTGGCCTGAGGGCAGTTAAGAGTCAACCACATTGCTGTGCGTCTGGAGTCACACGTAGGCCAGGCCAGCTAAGGACAGCAGATTTTCTTCCCTAAAGGACATCAGTGAACCAGGTGGGTTTTTCCAACAATCAACAATTGATAATCATCGCCATTAGACTTTTAGTTACATATTTTCTTTTTGTTTTTATTTAATTCAAATTCCATCATCTGTCATAATGGGATTCGAACCGAGGTCCCCTTGAACCGATTACCTGGGTCTCTGGATAATCAGTCCAGCAAGAGTACCACTGGGCCATTGTCTCCCAGACTAATTGCCCTTGAGAAAGTGGTGAACTGCCTCCTTGAACCACTGTAGAACATGTGCTGTAGGTAGACCTACAAAGCCATTAGACTGGAAATTCCAAGATTTTGACCCAGCGATAATGAAGGGACGGCAATATATTTCCAAGGCCAGATGGTGAGTGGCTTGGAAGACAGCTTACAGGTATTGGTGTTCCCATATATCTGCTGCCCTAGCCCTCCCACATGGAAGTCATTGTGGATTTGGAAGGTGCTGTCTAATCTTTAGTGAATTTCGGCGGTGCATCTTGTAGATGCTACACACTGCTACTACTGAATGTTGGTGGTGGAGGAAGTAAATGTTTATGGATATAATGCCAGTCAAGCAGGCTGCTTTGATCTGGAAGGTGTCAAGCTTCTTGAGTGTTGTTGGAGCTGCACCCATCCAGAAAAGTTGCTAGTAATCCATTACATCCCTGAGTTGTAGATATTGGGCAGGCTTTGGGGAGTCAGGAGGTGAGTTACTCGCAGTAGTGTTCCTAGCCTCTGACCTGCTCTGCAACTATTGCATTTATTTGCTGAGTCCAATTGACTTTCTGGTCAATGGTAATGCCCAGGATATTGATAGGCAAGTCAGTGATGGTTACGCCATTGACCTGAATGCAGTTAGTTCTGATGTAACATGATTGTTCCGTTCTCGTGCGATCTCGTGTTATAAGAAAATTGCGCAATAGCCACGCAATTTAAATTAATGGGGCTGGAATCGCATTATAGCCAGTACAGATAAGGAAAGTTCATGTTCTAATAATAGCGGTCTAAATTCTTCAATCGCGTTAAAGCCCATTCGCGTTGAAGAAACACACGTTATATCAGAACCCAACTGTATTAATGAAGCCAATTATGCCATTCATTAAACTTGGAACAAACCTTTTATGCAACTCGCTGCTGCCAAGTGAGAAACTTCCAGATGCATTAAAATTGCAGACAGATGCTCCCAATGTCTAATTAGGCTTTGTTCGACTTGTCTAATTTTGCCACGTACCCCGCCGTAGCCCATGTTGTTCAGGCCCCTGTAAGATTCCGACCAAAGTCTATAAAGGATTATGTATAGGTTAAGGGAGTGATCAAAAATTTGGCAGAAGTACTGTAATGTGGGGACATGTGAGGTTGTTCTTTTTCTTTGGAAATAATTGAAAAGCAACTTTCTATTTAAATAGAGAAAAACCGCTGGATACTGCAATACAGAGACATCCAGATGTCATTGTCCGTGAATCACAAAGTTAACATTCAGGCATAGAAAGTATTAGAAAGGCTAATAGAATGTTGGTCTTAAGTGTAGGAAATAGAGTATAAGAGTAGGGAAGTCTTGCTAATTGTACAGAACATTGGTGAAACTATACCTGGAGTATTGCATGCCGTTTTGGTTTCCTTGTTGAAAGAAGAATCTACTTGTATTTGAAACAGCTCACGGAACGTTCAATTGAATTATGGAATGAAAGGGTTGTTACAAAGAAAGATTAAGCAGGTTGGGGCTGTACTCATTGCAGTTTATAAGAATGAGAGATTATCGTATTGAAACGTGCAAGATTCTGACGGAGCTTGATAAAGTAGATGCTTCCCCTTGTGGGAATCGAGAATCACGGTTGCGTGGATATTTCAGATGGAGATGGGAAGGAATTTCTTTGCGATAAATTCCAAACATTAACCAACTTCAAAGAGCAGTTGAGGCTGGATTGTTGAATATATTTGATGCTGCATCAGGTAGATTTTTTTTTATTTCAAATGAGGCAAAGATTATGAGGGGCAGGAGAAGTGGAGTTGAGGCCATTAACAGATCAGCCATTATTTTACTGAGTGATAGAGCTGGCTTGGAGGATCACGGCCTGTCTTGTTTATTCTGCTTTTATCCTTCTGACCATTTCAAAGGGCCCCACAATGTGCAACAGCCCACCTTAGATCCTGGTTTGGAATTTGTAGAAGGGATAAGTAAGAGGAAGGGCATGAGGTAGCAAGTATAATGGAACTTTGTACCTTTTCTCTTTTTTTTCACGGAATGTGGACCATTATTCATTGGCATCCCTAATTACTTCTGAATGGCTTCCTAGGTCATTTCAGGGGGTAGTTTGAGTCATCTACCTTTGAAACTTCGTGCATTCTAGTTGGACTGAGCTATAAAACCTTTTTTTTTTTGTAAAATGTTCATCGTACATGATTTTGTTGGCATCACTTTGTTGCTCAGTTTATACCAGAAACCTTTCGGTGGTTTGCCAGAGTATTGAGCAAAATGTCTAAAGCCAAGCAATAGGTTTCCTGTAAATACCATAGTACACGAGTTCACTGTAGTCATTTAAAGTTTAGTGACCATTTCAGCAGCCACAAATGTCAGTGTCAAAAAGCATTTGGATGGATACAGATTAAATAATTCAGATAAGTTTGCTTATTAATCAGTAACAGCATTTTGCTGGCAAAACCCAGAACTAGATTTGTTTCTGATGATGGATCTGTGTTGGGAGTATTGCAGCTGAATGTGGATAATCTGGTGAGTCCTACAGTGTGTCAGGGTTCACGGTATTCTTTTTTGTGACCTGATTTCTAATGTTGTCAGGGGAAGCTGTCTTATCTTTTCTCTTGGCCTCTCATTATGCTGTGAAAATTGCTTTTTTTTTTGCCTGATGGAACTTTGCAGAGTGCTGGCTGTTTTCTTTTGATTTACTTTGCAGGACACTAACCATCTGAGCTGACAGTAGTGATTGATTGCATTCTTGTCCCAAATGCAATGTTTTCAGTCTCCAATTCCCTCTATTATTATACCTTTAATTTGTCTTCCTTCCACAATAGCTGTCCTTGATCCTTGAATCCTCCTTGAAATGTGCCGGAGTTAATGTGTTGGAAATTCTTCTGGACAGCAATGATGAAACTCAAATAATATTATTGCTAGCATAGCGGCATTATGATATCATAACGAATTTGTTGCATGTCCAGTCTGGTTGTAATCTAGGATTTCACATATACTTTTCATAATGCACTGCATTGCATTGCTGTAGATATACACTGGCACAAAACTCATACTGCATGGCAATTGAGGTCCTTTGAATGGTGACTGTAAGCATAGTTTGAATTTTGACTTTTATATTTGCAATTTTTAGTTTATCGCCTGATTGCAATATTACTGGAGTATAGAATAGATTAGAAACACATTTTTGGAGGATCCTGTTTTCAGGCCAGAATTTTAATCAGATTTGCAAATGAGGAATTCTGATTCCTCTGGTCAGTCATTTGATCTGCCATCTCCTGTATCATTCCCCTTTTCTCTATCCTCTTCTTTCTCTCACTTCCATTCTCTTTCTCTTGGTTCTCTTCTTCCTTTTCTCTGTGTCTTTACTCCACCGATCCCACTTCTTTGAATTTTACTTGTTAGCAATAGTTTCTGCCCTCCATATTATTTTCTTTCCTCAATTGTTACTTACCATTTTGTTTTGTGATTTCCTGGTTGTTTTAGTTGACTTCCTTTGAATCTGGTGCATCGATTTATCCTTTGTCCGTGCGCCTTAGTCTAAAACAATCTAATGATGTTATCAGAGGTCTGAATTATATTAGTGTCAATTGTAACAAAATATTTCCTATAATTCATGATTGAAAGTTCTCTCCAAAGTGTCATCTCGGATTCCGTTCAAGAATGCTAAATGTTAATCCTGATCAACAAATTGTAACATGTATAATTCACAAGTACTTTGTACAGTTTTTTGGATACAATTTTTTTTTATTTCAGCATTATTGTCATGACAGTCACATGCCACATGAGACTATCAGTTGATGTGTATCTGTATAGTTTGGAAAAGAAAAATTTACTCAGGGTCTCCGAGCAAAGGAGACATGGTTTGTAAGTTTGTGAATTACACCACAATTGGTGGTATAGTGGACAGTGAAGAAGGTTATCTAAGATTACAAAGAGATTGCGATCAATTGTGTAAATGGGCTGAGGAGTGGCAGATGGAGTTTAATTTGGATAAATGTGAGGTATTGCATTTTGGTAAAACAAACAAGGTCAGGACTCGTACAATTAATGGTAGGACCCTGCGTAATGTTGTAGGACAGAGGGACCTAGGGGTCTAGGTACGTAATCCTTTGAAATTTGCATCACAGGTAGAAGGGGTGGTTAAGAAGGCATTTAGCATGATTGCCTTCATTGCTTGGACCTTTGAATATACAAGTTGGGATGGACATACTGAGGTTATATAAGGATGTTGGAGAGGCCTCTTCTGGAGGACTGTGCGCGGCTCTGGTCACCCTGTTATATGAAGCATAATATTAAACTGGAGAAAGTTCAGAAGAGGTTCACCAGGATGTTGCGAGAATGAAGGGTTTAGGTTATAAAGATAGGCTGGGACCTTTTTCACTGGAACATAGGAGTTGAAAGGTGACCTTAAATGTTTATAAAATCATGAGGGACATAGATAATGTGAATAGCAAAGGTCTTTTCCCTAAAGTGGAAGAGTTCAAAACTAAGGAACATATTTTTAAGGTGAGAGGAGAAAGATCTTTTCAAAAGGCCATGAGGGGCAGCAAAGAGCGGTTAGTGTGTGGAATGAACCATCACAGGAAGTGGTGGATGTAGGTAAAGTTTCAACATTTAAAAGACATTTGGATAAGTACATGAATAGGAAAGGTTCAGCGGGATATGGGACTAGTTTAGTTTAGGAACATGGTCAGTGTGGTCTAGTTGAACCAAAGGCTCTGTTTCCATGCTTATTGACTCTGATTCCTAAGTACATGAATCACTAGAAATCACAGGTTCATGAGGCCACTGAAGAAAACCAATCAAAGATTTTATTCTAGAGGGAAAGCATTGGAAAAGGAACAATGCTAAACTTGTGTAAGCCTTTGGTTAGACCACACTTGGACGTGTATGTCAAGTCCATAAAATGATTGCTGTTGTGTTGTATGGGCTTCAGAATGCTGGAGCAAACTTTTGTTGATGTCATGGAGTTATACTTCCCTGAGCGTTAAGTAGCAGATTGTGGGTGGAGTTGGAGTTTACAGGAACTGGAGCACTAGAACTAAAGAACATATGGACATGAACACATGAAGATAGATTAGTGTCTAATTAATGCAACTATAAGATCAGACCCTGGTATATCTATGATTACCACATACAGCTGTACTAAGTATTAATGTATAAATAATACTGTTAATTTGATGTCTAATCATGAAGACTGTTCTTAACTCTGCCTTCTCCTGAACCAGTCTGTCTTGACCCTAAATGCATCGCGTGATGTTAAACCACATAATGAAAGAGTTGCCATTTGTAAAACGTGTAAAGATGCACTGGAAAGGATACAAAATGTGTACAAAGATGATACAGGAAATGCAAGTTTATACCTATCCATATAGAATTAACCCACAGGGCCTCCTTTTTCTCCTGGAAGGAGAAGGCTGAAGGGTGTCCTCGTAGACGCCTTTAAAATTATGAAAGATCCCGATCAAGCTGGTGCAGTCAGGAAGAATTAATCAATATAAGATAATCACCAAGGCATCGAGTGAGATTCAGACAGCGAGTGGTGAGAATATGGAATTCACTGCCACAAGGAGTAGTGAATAATAAGTGATTTGAGTGGGAACTAAATAAGTATATCAGGGAGAATTTAGACAATAGACGATATGTTGCTGGAGACCATGTGAAAGTAGGGGAGGCGGTTCAAACAGAGTATAAATGTCAACATGGTTCATATTGTATATTTGCAATTCTACAAAGAATAACCATCAGTGGTTCCCATGATGTGTAAAGAATTTCAAAAAGTCTTGCACCATTACTCCTTGAACTACGGATAACATCGGAGAGTATAATTATTGACTTCCAAGCATTTGCAGTGTTTCTGGAAACAGAATAATGTGCTGTATAGACACTCAAGTACAAGGTGTGACTGATTCAGTGTAAGCAAATTGTATAGCTATATTGCCATTTGTGCTATTGCTCCTATATTGTATGCGTACCAAAACACTATATGGTACCTATGGGCGAGATTGGCCTAATTGATACATAGATTTAAGGTTCTGTCGTGATCCATTCACACACATGTTCATCAGCACTGGATTGCATATGAAATTCATTGCACAGCATTATCAAAACTGTTTTGCCCATTGAATGTGAGAATTTATAGATGACCATTTCTCTTTGGCAGGAGCCCTATTATGTCCGTTGTATCAAGCCCAATGAGCAGAAATCTCCACTGCTGTTTGATGATCAGCGCTGTCAGCACCAAGTTGAATATTTAGGTTTAATGGAGAATGTTCGTGTCCGAAGGGCAGGGTTTGCTTATCGACAGTCCTACGATCGGTTTCTTCAGAGGTAAATATTTATGATCAAGTCTGAAACTTTGAGGGTTTAAAGAAGTGTAACTAATCACACAAAGTTACAGTGTTGTCATATGTTGTGCTAAATCATCAAACATGGAGTAATGAAAAGGTTGAAATTGTTGATAATGCATTAATTGGGACTTGGAGGAAGTTTTTGTTTCAATTATAGGCTGTCCACTGGATGACCATTCCATCCCAGCCTTAATTATCATTTTGAAGTCAGTTTCGGATTGATCCTGGGTGCAGTTTTGTTCAATTAAAACCCATGTCTTCTGAGCACTTTCATGTTTGAACTGTGCCACCAGTCATGTCACAGATCGAATACGAAGGTGACTTAACTCTCTTGACCTCAAGTGACCACTTTTCAGAACAGAAAATGCCACAGACGGGATACATTCAGAAGCATGAAGTTCATTTTGTTCTTGTCATTATGACCCTTTGGCAGTCAGCAGACTGCAATTATACTTCTGTCAGCAGGAGGCTAGACTTGTGTTTCTTATTTGGACATCAACTGAACCGCTAGGTGGAGCTCTCTGCAGTATTATATTTTCTCACTGAGGGAATTGAGAACTGGAATGAACTCTCAGAAGAGTTCATTCTGTTAATTGGTCCAGCAATAATAGAATTGACAAAGCATAGAGACGTGCTGGAAAAAGAACATCCAATGCTGCAGAGAGAGGGAAAAAGACAGAGGTACTGTGCAATATTTGTCACTTGAGGCGTGACATTGGAACCAACGTGATTAAATTCATGGACTATGTTGATCTCTTGCTCCATATTGAAGACTGTTGAGATGGTAAAACTCTAAAGGGAGCTGAGCTGCTGTATAAATGTAAACACGGTGCTGACATCCTTACTATCACTGAATGTTTGTGAAAGCAATTATCACCTGCAATGTAACTTGCAACTGATCTGAATAGGTACCAAGACATTGGAACTCTGCTCTCAGTATCAGTCCTACCTTGAGTGTGTGTTATGACAGGAGGTGTTGATTGGCATAAGAGGTGTTGATTGCACACTACCCTTTATTTTAATTTCTCCAGTTTTGGTGGTTTGTGTTTTTAATTGCCTCAGCCCCAGAATCTGGAATTTTCACCCTAATGTCTTCACCCGTTTGTTTTCCTTTTATAATGCTTCTTGTCTCTTTGATCAGGTGTTTACTCATCCATTCCACTCTTCCATATGGTTGAATGTCAAATTTTGTTCATATCTTGTGAAATGTTTTGGGACATTTTACAATGTTAAAGATGCTACATAAATGGAAATTGTTATTGAAAAGGCAGAGATGTAGGCAATCAGCTTCTGAAGTCTGAGCTACTTTTGCCTAATCTGTACTTTTTTTTTTATATATATATTCAAGGGAATATGGGCACCAGCTCGGCCAGCATTTATTGCCTATGCTTAATTATCCTGGAAAAAGTTGTAGTGAGCTGCCTTTAGAGCCTCTGAATGCTTTGGGGAGTAAGTAGTAAGTGCTCCTATTAGGTATAAAGTTCTAGGAGTTTGACCCTGTGACAGTGTAGAAATGCTAATATATGTTCCAAGATGGGTTGAAAAGTGGCTAGAGGGGGATCTTGCAACTGATGGTGTTTCCATGCATCTGCCTCTATCCTTCTAGGTGGTAGAGGTTACAGATTTGGAAAGTGAAGTTTAAGGATCCTTGGTGATTTGCTGCTGTGCATCGTAAAGACACACTGTTGCCACTGTGCATTGGTATTGCAGGGGTGAATGTTTAAGGTGGTGGGTGTGGAGTTAATCAAATAGGCTGCTATGTTCTGGGAGGCGCAGTTGTAGTATGGCGCACTGACCTCTACATCGCCAAGGCCAGACGCCAACTCTCCGACACCACCTCCTACCGCCCCCTTGATCATGACCCCACCCCCGAGCACCAAACCATCATCTCCCAAACCATCCACGACCTCATCACCTCAGGTGACCTCCCACCCACGGCCTCCAACCTCATCGTTCCCCAACCTCGCACTGCCCGCTTCTATCTCCTTCCCAAAATCCGCAAACCTGAATGCCCTGGTCGACCCATTGTCTCCGCCTGCCCCTGCCCCACCGAACTTATCTCCAACTATCTGGACTCCATTTTCTCCCCCTTGGTCCAGGAACTTCCTACCTACGTCCGTGACACCACACACGCCATCCACCTCCTCCAGAACTTCCAATTCCCCAGTCCCCAACACCTCATCTTCACCATGGACGTCCAGTCCCTATACACCTGCATTCCCCATACAGATGGCCTAAAGGCCCTCTGCTTCTTCCTGTCCCGCAGGCCCGACCAGTCCCCCTCCACTGACACCCTCATCCGCTTAGCCGAACTCGTCCTCACCAACTTCTCTTTCAATTCCTCCCACTTCCTACAGACAAAGGGGGTGGCCATGGGTACCCGCATGGGCCCAAACTATGCCTGCCTCTTTGTAGGTTACGTGGAACAATCCCTCTTCCATACTTGCACTGGCCCTAAACCCCACCTCTTCCTCCGTTACATTGATGACTGTATCCGCACCGCCTCGTGCTCCCACGAGGAGCTCGAACAGTTCATCCACTTCACCAACACCTTCCACCCCAACCTTAAGTTCACCTGGACCATCTCTAATACTTCTCTCTCCTTCCTGGACCTCTGTCTCCATCTCGGGCAACCACCTAGAAACCGATATCCATTTCAAGCCGACCGACTCCCACAGCTACCTAGAGTACACCTCCTCCCACCCACCTTCCTGCAAAAATGCCATCCCCTATTCCCAATTCCTTCGCCTCCGCAGCACCTGCTCCCAGGATGAGGCATTCCACTCCCGTACATCTC
>NC_063361.1:7987713-7988064 GCF_021869965.1 Rhincodon typus | reverse complement strand
CCTTATCTGCTTTCCGGAGGGACCACTCTCTCCGTGACTCCCTTGTCCGCTCCACACTCCCTTCCAGCCCCACCACACCCGGCACTTTTCCCTGCAACCGCAGGAAGTGCTACACCTGCCCCCACACCACCTCCCTCACCCCCATCCCAGGCCCCAAGAAGACTTTCCTCTGCTAATGTGGTATACTGCATCCGCTGTACCCGGTGTGGCTTCTCCTACATCGGGAAAACCAAGTGGAGGCTCGGGGACCGCTTTGCAGAACACCTACGCTCGGTTCGCAATAAACAACTGCACCTCCCAGTCGCGAATCATTTCAACTCCCCCTCCCATTCCTCAGACAACATGTCCATC
>NC_063361.1:7976179-7987613 GCF_021869965.1 Rhincodon typus | reverse complement strand
GTCCGTCCTCCCTGGACTGACCTATCCCCTCCCTAACTCCCCACCTACACTCACCTTTACTGGCTCCATCCCCGCCTCTTCGACCTGTCAGTTTCCTCTCCACCTATCTTCTCCTCTATCCGTCTTCTATCCGCCTCCCCCTCTCTCCCTATTTATTTCAGAACCCCCTTCCCCTCCCCCATTTCTGATGAAGGGTCTGGGCCCGAAACGTCAGCCTTTTTGCTCCTATGATGCTGCTTGGCCTGCTGTGTTCATCCAGCTCTGCACCTTGTTGTCTCATGTTCTGGTTGATGTCAAGTTTCTGGAGTGTTGTGGCTCCACTCATCCAAGCAAGTCAGGAGTATTCTATCACAATCCTGACTTGGGCCTTCTCGATGGTGGACAAGCTTTGAAGAGAAAGCAGGGTGAGTTACTTATTACAGAATTCCTAGCCTATGACCAGCTTTAGTAGTCAGTGTACGCATATGGCTGGTCTATTTCCTGTACTGGTTAATGATAACCCCCTCAAGGATGCTGGTAGTGGGGTATTCAGTGATGGTAATACCATTGAATGTCAAGGGGTGATAGTTAGATTTTTGCTTGTTGGAGGTGGTCATTGCCTGGCAAAGTACTACTTATTGCGTTTTACTAAATGTTGTCCAGGTCTTGCTGCATTTGGGCATGGATGGTTCAGTATCTGAGGAATTATGAATAGTTCTGAATGTTGCACAGTCATCAGCAGACATCCCCAATTCTGACCTTATGATGGAGAAAGGTAATGTAGCAGCTGAAGAAAGTTGAGTCGAGGATATTACCTTGAGGAGCTCTTGTAGAGATATATTCAACTTCATTGATTCACTTTAGCTGTGACTATGAAGGCTCATGGCGCCAATAAAAACCAATCAAGCTTAAATCAATTGTTACTTGCATCTACAAGGATTTGGGAGTTAGTATCCTTCTTAATTACAAAGCTCTCATTTTAAGATGATGTCCCTTGCTTCTTGACTGCCCCATCACATCCACTCTCAACAGATGAAGATAATCAGTCCCAGAAGGAGACACCGGATATTGGCCCAATCCTTCTTTCTCCCAGTTGACATGCCATTTTTTGAACCTGAAAAGCGCCAGTGCACTGCAGTTGGAACATGAATGGTTATATTAGAAAATCAGTGAATTGTAAACAGTAATCATTAGCAAAGTCATATTTTAATCATTAAAGAGAAGTGACAGGCCTCTTTGACTTTATTTTTACCCAGTTATTTCCCATCTGTCCTGCATGCAATTTCACGGGTTAATATGTAGTCATTCCTCACCTCTGGCTTGCCCTGCCATTCAGTTAGATGATAACTGATCTACACTGCAACTCTGTTTATTCTCACATTCTCCTAAACCCTTGATGCTTTCCAAACCCACAACCTACAGCAGCATGGGCAGCAGGTGTAGGGGAATGGCCATTTCCCTTCCTGCGCACCACACCATAGTGGACATATAACGTTGCTGTTTAATCACTGTGTTAAATTCCTAGATCCTGACCAAATAGTCTTCTGGGAGTATTAACTCTACGTGAGCTCCCGCAGATCAAAAAGGTTATGCACTGTAAGCATCTGGGAGGAATGGACAAAACATATTGATCATGCTTGTGATATCAGTTTCCCAAGAATTTACTTTTTTAGAACAAACCAAAAGGCCTTGCCTAACAAAGATCTGTTGATCTCAATTTTGAAAGCTCCACATGCCACATCGTTCACAGCATTTTTTTTTGGGGAGCAAATTCCATGTTTCAGCTTGACATCTGTTTTCTGGTTCCACTCTTAAATAGTACATTTCTTATGTGCACTTGTTTATGACACCCTCTGTATTGAATACATTTAATATTTTAAACACCTTGATTTGATCATTCATCTACTTCTATATTCACGTTTATATAATCTGCCCTGATAATTTGACCCTCTTTACAAAAGTGTAAACAGGTTCCAGTACCTCACTTGAAACGCCTTTCATCAAGAGTGTTGACAGATGGTTAAGCCATTACAACCATATTTAGGTTGATAGTCACAATATGCACTTTCTGACAGAGACAGTGATCTGGATCTGCAAAGTCCTGTGATAAGTATTCTTTCCTTTTGTATCTTCAGATTGCATAATTGTTACAAATTGACTTTCTAAATGTAACAATGTGTGGCAAGCTTATGGAATATAAACATAATTTTCAGGAGGACTGTAAATGTCTATTAAAATTAAATACTATGTGTTAAAGATTAAGAGTAGTGTCTCTCTAGAAATGTGAAAATGAGGCTCTATGCTTTGACAGAATGGGTAATGGTGGCCTGTGAAATACAAAACGCATTCATCCTTATGTTCCTACCCCTCCACTAAACACACTGTAAATTAAAATTAAAGAATATATAAGGAGAAGGTCAGTCCTTGGCCTGCTGTATCTCTCTCATATTTATTCAGTCGGTCCTCCCCCGTATGGATGTCGGATTGTTTTTAATCCTGACTTGAAATGCAAGATAATCTTCCCATTTTGATTCATGTTAGGTCAGGCTATTCAACCCTCCAACTTTTCTGACAGGAGATAACCACCCCTCCAACCCCTTCTGGAAAATCTAAGTGAGCTTGCATACAGCTCTATATATAAACTTCAGTCCAATTTTCTAAAACATCATTGTCAGCATTACTTTCCCTAATCCTGGGAACTAATTGTAGTATTGGTACTGTCCTGTCTGAACCAGCTGAGATCGAATCGGAGTCCTTCCAGCTGGGTATTATAAACTACATATTATAAAAACTGAACCCACTGGGAGATCCTGAAAGATAATCCTTAACCTGGCATGACAAGTGCTTCTGATTGTACAGATCCCCACTTAGGCCATTCACATTGATCACAAATGGCCCCTTATTTCTCACAAATGGCACTAACATTTGTCATTAGCATTGAAATCATTTGGAAAAGTGGAACTTAACATTCGAAGTACGCTAAATATAATGTGTGGTTGAGTATTTACTGATGTAAAATTGCCCTTCATCTCGGGAGAAGATCCATATTCAGTTGTGTGCACTTTCCTCAAATTCGGCAGGCAGTCAAAAGTTTCCACTGCTAGAAGTTTTCATTTCCTGCTTGACTCCTGTAATTTTTTTAATGAGATATGGCCATGATTGAAAGGGCCTGCATTTGTTTCCCTTCATAACTATCTTTAAGGTGGTGGTAAGCAGTCCATCTGGGGCACATTGCCATGAGAAAGGGAATTCCATGATTTTGATTTGGCCACAGTGAAGGAATGGTGTTACAGTTCTGAGTCACTATGATGTGCGGCTGGAGGGGAACTTGCATCTGGTGGTGTTCCCACGTGACTGCTGTCCTTGTCCCGCTACATGGTGGAGGTTTGCAGTTTTGGAAGCTGCTGTTGCTGCAGAGTGGATTGTATGGTGCATGCTCCTGTTTCTTGTGTGTCACTGGAGGAAGTGACTGTTTGAGGTGGTGAGTAGGAAGCAGATCAGGCGGGCTGATTTATTCAGGATAGTGTTGAGCTTCGAGTGTTGTTGAATCTGTGTTGATTCAGACAATTGGAAAGTACAGTATTTCATCACACTTTTGACTTCCACAAAGAAGACGGGACACAACTCTGGAGACATAGGAAGTTATTACTCGCTCCAGATTTCCAGGCTTCTGACCTGTATAGGTAGTCACACTCTCTCTATATGGTTGGTTTCTGGTCAGTGGTAATTCCCAAGATGATATTGAGGAATTTAGTGATGACAATGTCAGGGGAAGGTGGTTAGACTCTCTCTTGTTGGAAATGATCATTGCCTGGCACTTTTGTTATGTTAATGTTACTTGTCAATTATCTGCCCAAACTTGAATGTTGTCTACCTCCTGCTGCGTATGGCCAGGACTGTTTCAGTATCTGAAGAGTTCCGAATGCTGCAATCATCAGCAAACATCCCCACTTGTGACCTTATGATGAAGGGAAGGTCATTGATAAAGAAAAATGAAACGGTTGGGCCTAGGAGACTATCCTGATCAACTCCCGCATTGATGTGCTGGATCTGAAATGTTTGACCTACAAAACCATCGATCTTTGTGTTAGGTATGATTGCAATTAGTGGAGAAGTTATCTCTGACACGCCTTGACTTTAATTTAGCTTGGATTCTCTAAGGCCACACTTTGTAAAATATGGCCTTGGTGTCCAGGCCAGTCCCCCTTGTTTCACCTCTGGAGTTCAGCTCTTTTGTTCATTTTTAGACCAACATTATAATAAGATCGGGAGCTGGATGAACTTGGTGGAACCCAAACTGATCAGTGAGCAAATTACTGCTGTGCAAGTACCACTGAATAGCTTTGATAGTGACACCTTCATGATGATCACGAGTAGGCTGATAGGGCTGTCATTGAGTGGATTGTATTTGTCCTGCCTTTTCTGGGCAGGGTATCCTTAAGCAATTATCCACGTTAGGTAGATGCCAGTGTTGTATTTGTATTCAAGCTACTTAGCTAGGGTTTTTTAAGGCTGAAAAACATGACTTCAGTACAATGGCCGGGATGTTATCAGGGTTCGTGGTCATCAGCCATTTCTTAACATAACTTGGTGAATTGAATAGGTCAAGTACTGGTACCCGCAATACCTTGCTGAATCTGAAGGGGCTTGATGGGGTGATGTGAGAGGATGTTATCTCTCGTGGGAATTGAGAACCTGGGGATAGAGTTTAACAATTAGCAGTTTCTCATTTAAGACTGAGATGAAGAGAAATCTTTTCTGAAGGGAAAACAAGCAAAAGAACTGTGGGTGCTGGAAATCCGAAACAAAAACGGAAATTGCTGGAAAACCTCAGCAGCTGTGGAGAGAAATCAGAGTTAATGTTTCGGGCCAGCCCCTTCTTCAGAACTTCAGTCTTTTCTGAATTTGTTAGTGTGTGAAATTCTCTACCTGAAGGGGCATTGGGGGCGGAGTTGGATAGATTTTTGAATGAAAAGGGTATTGAGGTTTATGGGGGAGCAGAGAGGAACATGGAATTGAGGTTACAATGGGATCAGCCATGATCTTATCGACTGGTGGAGCAGTTGTGGCTAATTCCTGCTCCTAATTCCTGTTCTTGTATGTGCTGAGGACATCTAGAGAAAATTACATTAGATCATCCACTTGCAAATCTGGCTAAAAATGGTTGCAAAATGTTTCAGCCTGGTCTCTTGCATAAATTAACAAAATAGTGAACAATAAAGCTGTACTGGATTGCAATGATGAAAGAACTACTTCAGTTGTTAACAGCACCAGTAGTTGATTGATTCACATAAGACTACTTCATCTGTTCATACTGTTGACCATTATGGGAGGTAGTCAGAAAGTGCAGACTGGGCAGTTGATGTGCTGTTAGCAACTGGATTTGTTATTTCATTACTACAAATGAGTAGGGGTTTGCTGTTTTACTGATTAGAACTTAAGCACCCATTATATGCACTACAGTCTATTCATTTTCTTTTTGTTCATAACCATCAGAAATGAAATTCTGCATTGCTGTTTCAAGTTCATTTGACCAAATACAAACCAAATCAATGCAAAGATACATTTTGTTTGTTTAGATTTATTTAACAAGCACTTGTTTGTGCAGTTCCACACTGCATATTAGGATATTTTTTATTTAGCATTGTGCTAATGCAGACCTTTGTCACCCAAGCGCATGCAAACCTATTCTAAACTCGACGATCGTTTGCCCTTTTTACAATGCCTGCTACTAAAATGCAGGTTCACTTAATGTGACAAAATACACTGTACCAGTCTGTTAATTATTATGGGAATGCTTCACAATCAAAAAAAAATGAAGCAGATGGTGCTCTGCGTCAGCACGACCTGGACTGCTGGGATGTATTAACAATGTGTTCCAATACAGCGTGGAATAATTTGTCTGTTTGTTTATAGTGAGAATGGTCTGCACAAGTCAGCAAGCAGCACAAGCTAATTCTTTTAGGTGCACACTTAATATCTTCTTTTGCTGTTATTTTGACTTTGTCTGAGTTTAAATAAGAAGCTTGCTGGTTTGGACAAATGCTGAAATAATTTTGGGATTAATTCACCATATTTTTTGGGTCTTTTCTCCTGATGCCCTGGAGACATTCTGAGGGGCCACGAGTTATCCCACCCTCCAGTACTTTGCCAACATTTGCCGTGTGTGAGTTGGCAGCTTATATGACAGTTTGAGTCTGTTTTTGTTCTTGCCCAACATACTTTTTTTTTTGTTTAAGTCGTGCTTCTCAGCATTAGTATGTTCAAGAGAGACTTTTTTTTTGTATTTCTCCTTACCATTGATTACCAAGTACACTGCCTATTGTCACCTCTGTATTATTTGTTCATGGAGTGTGAATGTTGCTGGTTCATCCAGCATTCATTACCTGTCCCTAATTGCCCTGGGGAAGGTGGTGGTGAGCTACCACCTTGAACCTCTGCAGTCCTAGGGGTGTAAGGATACTTTCAGCTCTGGCAAGGAAGGTGTTGTAGGATTTTAACCCATTGATAGTGAAGAAATGGCAATATTATTCCAAGTCAGGATGGTGTGTGGCTTGAAGGGAAACTTGTAGGTGGTGGTGTTCCCGTGAGTTTGCTATTGTAGTCACTATTTATGTGGCTGGTCCAGTTCAATTTCTAGTCAGTGGTAATTTCGGGATGTTGGTAGTGGGACATTCTGTGATTGTACTGCCATTTTAAACAGCAAGAAGTATTGGTTAGATTCTCTCTCTGGTTGAAGATGGTCATTTCCTGGCATTTGTGTTGCTTGAATGCTACTTTCTACTTATCAACCCAAACCTGGATGTTATTCATTTCTTGCTACATATGGGCATAGATTGCTTCAGTATCTGAGATGTTGTGAATGGTGATGAAGATTGCACAATCAGCAACAAATATCTCCACCTCTGACCTTATGATGGGGGGCGGGGGGGGAGATCATTGAAGCAGGTGAGGATGGTTTGGTCTAGGACACTACCCTCAGAAAATTTTACAGTGATGTCCTGTGGATGCAATACGTGACCTCCGACAACCACAAACATCTTCCTTTGTGCTAGGGGTGATGTCAACCAGTGGAGAATTTTCCCTGTAATTCCCATTGACTTCAGATTTGCTGGGGCTCCTTGACAATGCAGTCATCAAGGGAGCATTTGAATGACAAGGGCTGTTACTGTCATATCACATCCAAAGATCAGCGCTTCTTTCAATGTTTAGACCAAGGCTGTAATAACATTAGTAGCTAAGAGGCCTTGGTGGATCCCAAACTGGGATCAGTAAGTAATGTATTCCCTTGCAAGTGTTGCTTAATAGTATCATCAAGATCCCTTCCACAACTTTGCTGAGAGAGTGCACTGATAGGGCGATAATTATCCATTTGCATTTGTCCTGCTTTTTGTGCTCAGAGCGTACATTGCCCAGGTAGCTGCCAGAACTGACTAGCACATGGCTGGTTCTGGAGCATAAGTCTTCAATATAATTGTTGGAATATTTTTCAGGTCCAATCCTTTGCAGTAACACATGCATTCAGCCATTTCTTGATGTCTTGGGAAGTGAATCAAATTGGTGGAAGGCTTACAAAAACTGAAATTGCTGGAGAAACTCAGCAGTTCTGAGGAAGGGTCACTGGACTTGAAATGTTAACTCTGCTTTCTATCCACGGATGTTGTCAGACCATCTGAGTTGCTGCAGCAATTTCTGTTTTTGTTTCAGATCTCCTGCATCCACAGTTCTTTGTCTTTTGTTTGGTGAAAGACTGGCATTTGTGATTCTGGGGACCTCAGAAGGAGGCCAAGATGAATCTCCTCACAATACTTCTGGCTGATTATGGATGCAAATAGTTCAGCTTTGCATTTCGCACTGATGTTCCAGGCTCCCTCATCATTGAGGATCTTCTGCCACTCCCTGTTGGTTGTCCTCTATGATTCACTACTGAGTAGTGGTGTCGCTGGAGGGTTTAAATCTGATCTATTTGTTGTTGGATTGCTTAGCCCTGGCTATTGGCTTCCAATATCGGCTGCCTCACCTCCCACGATTGTCTGATGCTTACAGGTTCTTGCAAGCCGTGTTGTCAAATTTAGGGACAGCAGGGAGGATGCACAAACTGATCGCAGGGAGCCATTCAAGTGAGGGGAAGAAATAGGTTCATGCTAGTAGTGGACAGTATAATTAGGGGGGAATTGATACAGCTGTATTAACTACCCAGTGCCAGGGTTAAAGGTGCTAGCTTGGGGCTGGAAAGGAACTTGAAGAGAGAGCGGAAGTATCCAGTCATCATTGTCCACGGTGATACCAATGACATTGGTAGAGAGTGGAAAGGAGGTTCTACTGCAAGATTGGATTCTGTTGCAGGATGTTGCTGGAGGAGTTCCTCAGTCTGAGTATCTTAATACCAAACATCTTTGGCTGCTTTATTAATGATTCTCCTTCTATTATAATATCAGAAGTGGACCAATTTGCTGCTGATTGCACAACGTTCTACACCACTCATAACTCTTCATACACTAAAGCAGATAGTGGTCAATATGACAAGACCTAGACAACCTCGGGCTGATGAGTGGCAAGTAACATTTGGATCTCCAAAATGCAAAATAATGACCATCCCAACAAGGGAGAATATGTCACCCCGTGGCATTCAATGGCATTATGGTCACTGAGTCTCGTAATGTCAAAGTCCAGTGTGTCACCATTGAAATAATTTTGAACCAGACTCGCCACATAAATACCCTGGCTACAAGAGTAGGTTAGATGCTAGAAATTCTGCAGTGAGTAAGTCACTTGGTGCTTCCCCAAAGTTTGTCGACTATCTACGAAGCACAAGTCAGGTACAGTACTCTCCGCTTGCCTGGATCAGTGCAGCTTCAACAATACACACAGCTCAACATCATCCAGGACCATGTTTACTCACTCTACCACCGATGCACACTGGCAGCAGTGTGTACCATCAACAAGCTGAATGGCAGCAACTTGGCAGGTCTACTTTAATAAAACCTTGCAAAACGTGTGATTTCAAGCATGTAGAGGAGTGAGGACAGCAGATGCATGGGGACATTGCCACCTAAAATTTCCCCTTCAAGTTGTACACCATCCTGACTTGGAACTTATAGCACTGTTCCTACAGCGCTTGGGTTGCAGCGATATAAGAAAGTGACTTACCACCACCACCTCAAGGCCAATGTGTTAGGGGCAATGAATATTAGCCTCACCAGCAAAACTGTCCCTTTTGAAAATAATTTGTTTTAAAGTTCGTTTGTTTCTTTGCTGTTTTCATATCCTTGTCCTTGTAAGTAATAAGTGCTTCTTTTCTCGCCACCTTTACAGGTATAAGATGATTTCAGAGTTCACATGGCCAAATCATGACATGCGATCTGATCAAGAGGCTGTGAAGAAGCTAGTAGAGTGCTGCGGGTTTCAGCATGATGTGGCTTATGGGAAGACTAAGCTCTTCATTCGGACTCCAAGAACATTGTTCACTCTGGAGGATCGGCGGACACAGATGATTGAAAGGATCGTCCTTTTCCTGCAGAAGGTGAGCAAGAGACCTTAGTACCGATCAGCTCCACCACCATCACAGCAAGTAATAATGTAATTATTCAAGTATCAGAATAGCAAATGTTATATTTATTGTTGTGATTCATAACAATCTAACGTTATTGGAAACTGCTTTGCAAAGTAAACGTATCACACCCTCCCCAAACAAGTTGCATGTCCAAGCAGCTATACTTTAAAGCCCTATTCATAAAGTAAACCACACGCAACAAATATTATACAGCATTTGAGAAGATATTTACATTTTGTTGTTGAAGTGAAATGAAATATACTGCTGAAGCGCAGAATAAGTGCTGCAATCATTGTTTCATTTAAAAGCAAAATGTTACTATTCAGAGAATGAATTCTGGCAACGTAGCCAGTTTGTACATTCAAGCAAGAGTTTTGAGCTGGCAGTGTGAAGGGAAGAGGAAGGTTAAAGAGTGCTGTGATATAGTTGAGCTTATTATAAAAACCAAAATCAAGGATCTTCTATCAAACGGGTCTCACTGATTCAAGCTCCGGAGTCTGAAATTTGATGGTATGAATCGCTGAGGCGATGCTTTCGCACGTACAGTTTTATCATCTTCAGGGAGCAACCTCAACTATTCAAGTGTTGCCAAACCACAGTTTAGGCCAGGACTTATACTTGGGTCTTGCCCTGTCTCATCTGGAGCCCAAACTGAACCACGCCCAATGTAGACGTTATTATGAACGACAGACATGCCCCTTTAGTCAGCTGAATGAACGGATACACCTGGCAGGTTCATAATCTCAGGATTTGGGCACATTATTGACTAACCTTTTCTTTTTAGTCTGTACTTAAGTCCAAGTTGTCAAATAAAAGTTGTCATTAGGTAATTTATCACCTGTATTACCGACACCCCCTGTTATCCTGCACTTCAGTTGTTAGACATACTGACATTACTCATGCCGCACTCATCACACCCTCTGACTTGCTGTAAGGCAGTACTGGCCTTGGTTCACAACAGAACGATATGCACTCCAAAGGACTACTGTAGTGTTTGGGGAGACAGAAACACAAAGCTGTTAGAGGAAAAAGGTAGGAAGATCTGGGAGATGAAAACCAGTAAAGAAGAGAAAATAGAATCTGAGTGAGGAAACAGCTAGACAGATAAAAGAGCAAACTTGCAACTGTCACTGTTGATGCTGCATGAAAAACAGAGTTGTTTTGAAAGGCTGAATTGTTGCAACTGTTACCCAAAATAATAATTGACCAATGGTTTACTTGCAGACATCCTTGGGAGTCTATTCTTAAGTTTTAATGTTGCAGACTCTTTAATTGTTGCTGGCCTTAAACCAACTGATGAATTTGTACTGGCATTTGGTGCAAACTGGCTAGTTTTCCTGCGTGGGATCCATTTGATCTAATTGTATGTTTTGTTTTCTCTCTCTCTCTCTCTCTCTTTCTCTCTCTCTCTCTTTCTCTCTCTCTCTCTTTCTCTGTGTATTTCAATACATTTATGTATAATTCAGCTACTTTATCTGTAATTTATCTTTTGCAATTGGAGCTCTCCAGGTGAATGCTATCACTGCTAAAAGCATTAGAATTGTGGCTGAATTTCATGTTGCCCATTGCTTCCTCAGGTTAGCAATTACATTTGTGTAGCTTCCAAGACTTAGCTAACCCAGTAATGAGCTGACGTTTATATCTGTAGAATTAAATGCTTCAGATTCACACTGCGCTTCTACAAAGTTAGGGATACAGCACACATCTAATTACCAAAAAAATGGAAAATTCAGCCTGAACTTGTATTAACAATAGCACAAATCTTTTATGTACTCAGCTCCTGTAATAGTAATTCTTTTATACTGTTGTGAGTTAACTGTGAGGTTGCTTTCAAACTGAGGGAGATGTAATTCTACACAATCATTAAGAGGAAAGTTGTGGCTAATGTTTAGCATGAGCTGG
>NC_063361.1:7950679-7975679 GCF_021869965.1 Rhincodon typus | reverse complement strand
TCCCCTCAGCATATCATGGTGTGACCCCCCCACTGTTCCCTTTGCTGCCCCTTTCACCACTTTATACAGAGATTGAGGCACCAAAAGCTCTTTCTGAGCATTAATCTGGGTCAACAAATTTATAATTAATTTCAGGAACAACAGGCTTTTTTAATTCATTCTGATAATACTACTGGCCAGCATTTACTGTCCATCCTTAATTGCTAATAAAGCAGTTAAGATTCAACTACATGACAGTGAGTCTGAAGTCACATATAGGCCAGACCAGGTAAGGATGGCAGATTTACTTCCCTAAAGGATAGTAGTGAACCGGATGGGTTTTTCCGGTAATCAGCAATGGTTTTATAGTCATCACTAGATTCTTCCAGGTTTTTTTATTGAATTGAAATTCAACTATTTTCCAAGGCGGATTCTGGGTCCCCAGGACCGATGTGTTTGGATTAACAGTTTAGTGATAATACAACTAGGCCACCACCTTGCCATGCTACATGAAATAAAATTAATGTAGTGTCTCTGGTTGTGTTGTCAGACACATTGCAACTGCATGGACTGACACCTGCGGTTGTGTGGCAGCCAACACAGACTTTAACATATACTGCATCAGTTGTTGGAGGAGGAACCACAGATACCGAGCCAACAACTAACAGCAAGACAAGTGAAAAATTCACTTATTGTAAACATCCTGTAAAGGTTAATTGCAATGCAAACATGCTGCTTATGTTACCATTCTTACAATAAACACACAAGTACGTGAGCACTCTCATGCAATATTACTCACTGTCTTAGAGCAAAAGCAGGTATGCTTAATGCACATACAGTGGCTGGAATGCGGAACTCATGACCACAACTAGCAGTTGAGGTTAACAGCATTAATGATTTTGAGGAAAAGCTAGGTAAACAGCTAAAGAATAAAAAGAGTTAAACTGAGACGGTTGAATGAAAAGAGGTACAAAGAAGTCACATGGAACATTAACATGAGAGCAACAGTGCAGACCAATTGTACAAAAAGGCTCATACGACCAGTGTTCTTTCTAATGTGTCACTAAAGTCTTGCTTACCGTGGAGTTTTGGGGAGTTTATTTGGCAAGAAAATGCCTCACTTCCAAAATTTCCCCATGAAACTAGTACAAAACTTAATCTCGGTAGCCATATGTAACGTGTGACTCATGGAGCATAATCTTGGCGGCCTAACACGATATTACTGCCTACACCTATCATCCACTCTAGCTGCAATGCTATCAGAAAGCACAAATCTGTATCCCATTATGAAATTGACGTGAACAAATTATGTCATCAATGACTCCTTCAAAATTGTTTTGGTGGCTCAAATGTATGTGCAATCTGTAGTGTGAATAAGGCTGCATTTTCTTTATGTCTACAGTATTAATAGCACTTTTAAGAAATGTTAACCGTGTAATATCCCTGAAACCATTTGTTTGGTCATTCGGAGATGATCCTTTTATTTTACCAAGGGCCTGATATTCTAACAGATTCGCACTTTGCAAACGGAGATGAATATAGCAAGCGTGCAGAAAGGGTGTGATGTACATAAAAGAAAAATGATGAAAATAAGATGCTTCCATGCAGTTCTAGAGCTCTGGGCTTGAAATAAACTAAGACTTGCATGTGTATTGTACTTTTGAGTACCACAGGACATCCCAAAGCACCTTACAGCTAATCACGTGCTTTTGTGGAGTAGTCACTGCTGCAGTGCAGCATATGAAGCAGATTATCTCTCCATATTTTACTGACAAAAGGAAGCGAATAGCATTTTATTTTACTGTGGTAAATTTTATTTTCTAATAGAAGGGTTGCTCCAACACCAGGAATTCACATTCAGTACCATGTGAGAATTCCAGGATATTTCCTGTGTTTTGGATTACCGTAAGCACACTTGTTTCAGAGCTCAAGTAACAGCTGGCAACACTGCAGTTCACCTGCTGGTCGAGAGCTCTGTGGATGGTACCTTTATAAATGGTGTCATCCTGCAGCTTAAATGTATACAGGGAGGGAGAAAATAAGTGACCAACAGGTAATCAAAAAGAAATAAACAGGGAGCCCAGGAGTCTCACGAGTCTCATGAGTCTCACTCTCCGAACACTTCACAGTTCTGAATGAGTGACAGTGCACTCTGGAGTCAGAGTTGTATCTATGGCATCATAGCTGGGGACATTATCTGATAAGAAAACCAGGGATTTGGGGGGTCGGAGGTGACAGGAGGGGGGCAACATCCAGTGGTCAAGGCCTACATTAGTACCAAAGACAACAGCATGAAAGTGGGATGTACTCCTGCAGTCAGGTTTTACGGCAACAAATTAGTGACCAGGATCTCAAAAGTAATAATGTCCAGATTACTCTCCCGATCTTTATGTGCATGTGAGTACAGAGGTAGCAGCACGGAGCAGATAAATGAGTGGTTGGTTTACTGATGCAGGAAGGGCTGCATTACTTTCCTGGGACACTGGATAATTCCGAGGGAGAAAGATCAGGCCAGATGGGTTGTGTCTAATCAGATCTGGACAGAGTTCCCTCAAGGGCATTTTGTTAATCCTTTAGGGGAGAGTTTAAGTGGACCTTGCAGGGTTGTGGGAAACAGGAAATAACACGTGAGGGATACTGAATGTAAAGAATATCGGAAGAAACAGATAGTACTACAGAATGAAACTGTAAAATGTTAGGTGGGTTTAGCACAAGAGTGAAAGCAGTCTAACTTTGGAATACAGCAGAAAGATGTGAACGTGCATCGTGTGGTAAATGTGCCTGAAAAAACTACAGATGCAGATTGCCAAATAAAAATATATTATTGTAACAATAACAGAGACTTGGCTTAGAGGGACAGGACTGCCTATTAAACATTCTGGGGTACAAGGTGTTTGAAAAGATAAGGAAGGAAGGAGGAGGGTAGGGTTGGGTAGCAATAAGATAAAATTGCAGTGCCAGACAGGGTGTATATCCTAGAGGTTTCAACGACAGAATCTGTTTGGTGAGCGCTAAGGAATGAAGAGGTACAATTATGTTGCTGAGTGCATCCATGGGCCACTGTCTTGTGGGAAATATGTGCAGGAACAAATCTGCAAGAAAATTACAGAGAGCTTCAAGAATTATACAGTAGTTTTAATAGGAACTTTAACTGTCTGAATACAGATTGGGATAGTTACAATGTAAGTAAAGACAGGTCAAGTTTTCCTCAAAGTTTACGTTGGTATGGAAAAAGACAAAGAGCAAGGCAGGGGAAAAATAATTAACCTGTGAAAAGGCAATTTCAACCTAAGTAGTATAGTTCTGGTTCAAATAAATTGGAATCAGAGATTAGCAGACAAGACTTTACCAGAACAATGGGCTACTGTTAAAACAGATACTTCAAGGACAAAACCAGAAATTGCTGAAAAAGCTCAGCAGATCTGGCAACATCAGTGGAGAGAATCAGAGTTAATGTTTCAGGTCCAGTGACCCGTCCTCAGATACTGGCAGACCTGCTGAGCTTATCCAGCAGTTTCTGTTCTTGTTTCTGATTTACAGCATCCATAGTCCTTTCAGTTTTTAATTCAAGGATATTGAAGTGATGTTCCCATTGAGGGAAAAAGGTACAGGAAACAAATCCTGAGGTCCCTAAATGATGAAAGAGTTAGAGATTAAGATGAATGTCCTCAAGACAAATGACAGGTGGACAATATAATTTAGAACCAGGCCAAATATTGAAATGTCAGTGGGGAATTGAGAAAACAAGTAAGAAGAGTAAAAGGAGAGCATGAGAAGAGACGGGCAGCTGATGCAAAAGTATATCCAACCATATTCTACAGGTATGTAATCAGTAACAGGTGGAAGAGTGGGGTCAATTAGAGACCAAAAAGCAAATTTGTGCAAAGGCAAGGGAATGGCGCAGGCATCGAATTAATAGTTACCATCCCTCTTTATCAAGGAAAAGGAAGAGTGATATCAGACTGGAATTAATTCTGTCTTTCTCTCTCCACAAATGCTGCCATCCCTGCTGAATTTCTCAATTATAGTATTTCAATTTCAGATCTCCAGCATTCACAGTACATTGCTTTCATTTGTAAGCGTAGGGAGGTTATGATTCAGTTATATGACCATTGGTGAGGCTACAACTGGAGTACTGTGTACACCATTGGCTACTTTATTTAATGGAAGATGGAAAAGCATTAGAAGCAGTTCAGAGAAGGTTTACTACACTAATATCTGGAATGGACATGTTGTCTTCTAAGGAAAGGCTGGACATATTTGGCTTGTGTTCGCTGGAGTTTAGAAGACCAAGAGGAAACTTGATTGAAGTATACAAGATTCTGAGAGGTCTTTACATTGCTTCTGCAGAAAGGATATTTCCTCTTAGGGGAAGTCTAGAACTAAAGGGTCACTCTTTAAAAATGAAAGGTTGCCTATTTAAGACAGAGATGAAGTGAAATGTTTTTTCACAGGAGAAATATCATTTACAGAGGAATGAGTCTATTAGGAACACGACTTCTCTAATGACGGTGAAGAAAAATTGTAGAAGTATTTTTTAAGGCTGAGACAGATACATTCCTGAAACGTAACATGGTGAAAGATTATTGGAGGTAGGTAGAAATGTGGAATAAACAGATCTTACTGATTGGCAGAGCAGGCTGAAAAATAAAACAGTGACATATTCCTGCTCATAGTTTGTATGATTGCATATTAATGAGGTACATGGACTTCATGATGCATACGATAAAATATTGCACAACAGGCTTGAGCAAAGTTAGAGTTCATGAATTAAAAAGGACAGTTGTAACAAAATCAGCTAAGTGACAGGAAATATAGTATTGGTTGATGGATGCTTTTCTAGGTAAAAGAAGGTTTAAAGTGGAGTGAGCTAGGAATCAGTGTTAGGATCCTTACACTTCTAGATGCATATTGGGCACAATTTCAAAATTTTGCAGATGATGCAGAACACAGAAATATTGTGAACTGTGAGGTGGTTAACTTCAAAAGAACAGTCAGGTTGGTTGAACAGGGAGACAAGTAGCAGATGAAACTTATTGCAAGGAAATATGAAGTGATTACTTTTGGTAGGAAGAACATGGAAATACAGTACAAGTTTAAAATGAACAATTTCAAATTGGTTGCGGGATCAGAGGGACCTTTGTGTATATGCACGGAAATCACTGATGTGGCATGAGATGTTTAGAGAGCAGTTAATAAAACATACTGTAACTTGGAATTATCAAATGGGTAGACTACTGAAAAACAAGGCCACCTTAAACCTGTATAAAACATTGGCTCCACCTCATCTGGGTGACTGCATCTGATTCTGAGTAGGACACTGCTGACTGTCTGCTGGTGAGGGAACCAACGAGGAGGAAAAACACACTTAACTTTCATCCTTACCAATCTGCCAGCTGCTGATGCATCTGTCCATGACAGTGTTGGTAAGAGAGACAACCGCACAGTCCTTGTGGAGACAAATTCCTACCTTTCCATTGAGAATTGTCTCCATTGTGTTGTGTGGCACTATCAGCGTGCTAAATGGGACAGACTTCGAACAGAACTAGGAACTCAAGACTAGGCATCTATGGCACGCTGTGAGCCATCAACAGCAGAATTATACTCCAGCACAATCTGCAAACTCATAGCCTGGCATATCCCCCAATCAACCATTAGCATCAAGCCAGGGGATCAGCCCTGGTTCAATTGAGAGTCCAGGAGGGCATGCCAGGATCAGCACCAGGCATACCTGAAAATGAGGTGTTCAGATGATGAAGCTGCCAAACAGGGCTACTGACATGAAAAACAGCATAAGCAGCAAGTGATAGACAGAGCTCAGCTATTCCAACAGATCAGATCTAAGCTCTGCAGTCCTGCCACATCCAGTCGTGAATGGTGGTGGACAATTAAACAACTCACTGGAGGAGGCGGCTCCTCAAATATCCCCATCCTCAATGATGGGGGAACCCAACACATCAGTGCAAAAGTTAAGGCTGAAGCATTCGCATGAATCTTCAGCCAGAAATGCTGAGTGGCCTCCTCAAGTGGTCCCGAGCATTACAGATACCAGTCTTCTCCCAATTCAATTCACTCCATGTGATATCAAGAAATGGTTGGAAGCACTGGATACTACAAAGGCTATGGGTTCTGATAATATTCCGGCAATAATACTGAAGACTTGTGCTCCAGAACTTGTCGTTCCCCTAGCCAAGCTCTTCCAGTATAGATACAACACCGGCATCTACCTGGCAATATGGGAAATTACCCAGATATGTCCTTTACACAAAAAGCAGGTCAAATCCGACCCAGCCATTGAGCACCCTATCAGTCTACTCACAATCATTAGTAAAGTGATGGAAGGCGCCATCAACAGTGCTATGAAGCAGCACCTATTCTGAAAAAAGGTGGGGCCCTGGTGAGTGTTGGTGAACATACACCAAAGGATACAGGTGCACGGTTCCCTGAAAGTGGCATCACAGGTAGACTGGGAATTGAAGGCAGCCTTTGGCACACTTGCTTTCATCAGCCAGAGCACTGAGTACAGGAGTTGGGACGTCACGTTACGGCTGTACAAGACATTGGTAAAGCCACATTTGGAGTGCTGCATTCAATTCTGTTCGCCCTGCTATAGGATGGATGTTATTAAACTGGAAAAGTGCAAAAAGGATTCAAACTGATCAAGTGCAAAACTAGAGGACATAGGTTTGAGGTGAGAGGGGAAAGATTTAAAAGGGTACTGAGCGGCATCTTTTTCATATAGAGGATTGTGGGTATATGCAGCAAGTTGTCAGCCAAAGTGGTAGAGGTGAGTACAATTACAACATTTAAAAGACTTTTGGACAGGTACATTGATAGGAAACATTTAGAGGGATATGGACCAAGCACAGGCAAACAGGACTACTTCAGTTTAGGAAACCTGGTCAGCATGGACGAGTTAGGCCAAAGGGTTGATTTCTGTATGACTCTAATAACATGCTCAGTGATGCCCAGTTTGGGTTCCGCCAGGGCAACTCCGTTCCTAATCTTAGCACAGCCTTTGTTCAAACATGGACAAAACAGCTGAAATCCAGAAGTGAGGCAAGAGTGACAGCCCTTGACATCAAGGCTACATTTGACCACGTGTGGCAACAAGGAGCCCTAGGAAAACTAGAATCAATGGCTATCAGGGTAAAACTCTCTGCTGGTTGGAATCATACCTGGCACATAGGAAGATGGTTATGGTTATTGGAGGTCAGTCATCTCAGCTCCAGGACATCTCTGCAGGAGTTCCTCATGGTAGTGTCCTAGGACAACGATCCTCAGCTGGTTCCATCATAAGATCAGAAGTAGGAATGTTCGCTGATGCATAATGTTCAGTACCATTCATGAATCTTCAGATACTAAAGCAGTCCATGCTCAATTCCAACAAAACCTCAACATTATCTCACCAATATCCAGGATTGGGCTGACAAGAGGCAAGTAACATTCACACCACACAAATGGCAGGCTACGACTATCTCTAATAGGAGACAATTTAACCATTCAATGGTGTTACCATCACTGAATACCCCATTATTAACATCCTTGGGGTTACCACTGACCAGAAACTCAACTGGACTCACCACACAAACACAATGGCTACAGGAGAACATCAGAGGCTAGGAATACTGCGGCTAGTAATACTGCGGCTGGTAACGGACCTCCTGCTTCCCCAAAGCTTATCCATCATCTACAAAGGAACAAATCAAGAGCATGACGGAACACTCCCCACTTGCCTGGATGGTTGCAGCTGTAACAACACTGAAACAGCTTGACACCATCCAGGACAAAGTAGCCAACTTTATTGGCACCACATCCACGCCCTCCACCACCAATACTCAGGAGCAGCAGTATGTACTATCTACAAGATGCACTGCAGAAATTCAAAGATCCTTAGACAGCATCTTCCAACCCATGACCACTTCCATCTAGAAGGATAAGGGCAGCAGATGCATCGTTTCATCACCACCTGCAAGCTCCCTTCCAAGCCACTCACCAACCTGACTTGGAAATGTATCACTGTTTCTTCAGCGTCGCTGGGTCAAAATCCTGGCATTGTGGGTCAATCTACAGCACATGGACTGCAATAGTTTAAGAAGGCAGCTCACCGTTGCCTCTCAAGTACAACTAGGGGTGAGCAATAAATGCTGGCCAGCCAGCGATGCCCATATCTGGCTGAAAAAGAACTTAAAAAGCACACTTTAAAATGGAATTAGAGAGTATTTCCATGGCTGAAAGACTTTGGTTTTTCAACAAAACTAGAGGATGTGAGACAGTTCTTCTTGGAGAGAATAATTTTGAGATGAGATCTGACACAGGTGTCCGGACAATGGAGAAATCTTTCCCATTAGTGGAAGGATTGAGAACAAAGGACACAGATTTCAGGTAATTTGCAAAGCACACAACGGCAGCATGATGAATAATTTTATTATGCAGAAGGTGGTTAAGGTCTGGAATGCACTGCCTGAGACAGTGACACAGCCAGGGTCAATTGATACTTTCAAAAAGGTAACTGGATCATTATCTGAAAAGTAAACATTTGCAGGACCTCAGAGAAAAAGAGCAGGGAGTGTTACAAAGTGAATTGCTCCTTCAGAGGGACAGCACAGACATGACAAAGTCCTCCTGCTGTGCTGTAACTATTCTATGATTTTGTACTTTGCATACTGCAGGCTTCCACAAATAAAAATCTTGTTCTTTAAGGGATAAAATTACCAGGGTAATGGCAAGCTCCCCTTGCTTCTCATTCAAACAGTCCCACTGGACTGAGGCATTCAGCTGAGAGGGAATATAGACATTAAATTCAGTTCCTTATTCATAAAAACAAAACAACCTTCAATGATGCAGAACTTCTTCATATTGCACTGCAATGTTAGCTTACACTTTGTGCTCGGAAAGGTGGAAAAGAACTTGACCCTACCAGCTTCTGGCTCAGATACAAGCTTGGCACCATGTCAGTTGGTCATATGTAACAGGATGCCTCAAAGATCCCAGTTTTGATCATTTCCATTGACTGATCTCAGCTAGGATGGTCACCTGGGTCCCATGATTGAGTGACTTCAATCGGATTTGGGAGATAGGGGTGAAGGATTTGGCCAACTGATAGTCTTACTCATGATTGTTAGCTAGTAAACCTCTGCTAGCAGTGATGAGGAAACTTGGCTCTAAGTATACTGTACATTCAGTAAGTTAATGAAACACTGCCTTGGAAGCTGAATCTACCCTCATCCATAAAACATATGTACTGAGGCACAATCCATTTCTGTGCTAACGTGGCTCTTTAGTACAAAGCCTGAAGAATTTTGTTCCCCGTCATACTGTAGATTGCTACTAAGTGAGAACAGCAACATTTTTGGGAAACTGAATTTTCTACAGTTGTGCAGCAGCCACAGACCACTTCCACGTCATCTGACTTAATCACGATTTCATCAGCAATATTGTCGTTACTGACAAGAGTAGAAAAATTACCAGTCGAAAAAATAACAGACTTCACAGTTGATGATGTAGAGGCATTCAATTGGCACAATAATTCATCAGTTTTACCTTAAACTGTGAGCATCTGAACATTATAACCATCGGAGATATTTACATTCAAATTACTTACATCTCTGATCAATAGTTAACGTTTTTTTGATAGCCAAAATGGCTTTGAAAAGGTTTAATTGAGGGAGAAAAGCATGCAGAACAACAAAGAAAACAAACAATGAAGAGTTAATTTGACTGAAACCAGTGCATTTAGCTAATTTAAGCTCTCATCACCATCTGGCTGAATCATTTGTGAAAGGAGTAGTTTGCTTGTTAAATTTCCACTGCAAGTCAATGTTGTTAGCCAAGAGCCAAAACCAATTGCAACACCGCACTGAATTTCTCTCAGTGTTTTTGATCTGCCAGCTTACTGCGGGAGCCATCTGTTTTAGCGTAGTTAAATTTAGGTCTGGCACAAGCCTACTTTTGTGTTCAGCATATTAGGACTTGCGGTGCAGTAAAATCATTAACAATTTTAAAGCAGGAGCCTTTGTCCCCAAATCTTTACTGGAAGAACATACCTGTATCTATGTCAGTGGTCATTCATCCACCTAAAGATTTGGATAAAGGAGTGGCTCAGGGGCAATCCAAGATAGGTTTGTGTATCCGATTCTCTACCATTTGGAGCTTAGGTCTAATAGGCAGATTTTGAACAGATGCCAAACAGATGTCAGGCACTCCTGCAGGACAAATCACTCAAAGACTGATGAATCTAATCTAATACACAGACCATGAATCAGCATCATGCCCAATACACATTCAGTTTCATCTACTCAATTTTTCAGCATCAAATTTTAATTTCCACATCAGGAGTGAACAAAGTTCAGTGGAGACTGCCTCACATTGAAAGGATAATGACATGACAATCTGTAACACTGAGTTCATTAAACCTTTCATTTTCAAGTGTGTGTTGTTGGGGGGGTGGGGGCAGGAGTTGGGGGAAGGGAATGTGGTGAGTTGGTGTAAGGAGAAGAGCAATTAATCAGTAATAATAATTCTCATCAGCCCTTGCACTGAAGTCACTTTATCCCCTTTCTTTGCCATACCCTAGGTTATGCCAATTCCAAACACAATAGTAGGACAAAACAAAAACAGAAGTTGCTCGAGAAACTCGGCAGGTCTGGCAACATTTGTGAACAGAAAGCACAGTTAACACTGCAGGTCCAGTGTCCCTTCCTCAGAACAATAGCAAGAGGATTGGATCTTGGCCTGTGTTCTACATTGCTCTGCCTTTGCTGAAGAAAATACATCCAAAGTCTGAACCTCAGCAATTAGTGATTCTATACCATCAGTGAAGGAAGTAGTAATTTCAGGAAAAAAAAAGCACAAACACTTCAGTTTAAAAATTTTATTGCTTCTGGAAATGGATGCAGGGATCATAATCTGTGATTAACTACTGCCAATTCGAAATAACACAGCCCTTTTGCATAATTTGTGCTGTTTGCTAATTATGATGATTGTATTGTGCAGCCCAGAGCCGAGCATCCTCCTGGCTGCACACTATAACTGGGTTCACAACAGTGTAGGAGATTAGCACCATTTAAAATTAAACTACTACTTTAAGCCCGATTGCTGCTCTTGCAGGCAAAGTTATTTTCAACTGCATCTGGACTGAGGCTGCTTGTGGAAAAATGGAGATCCAGGAGGGAGCTGCAGAGATTGAGTAACAAGCAAATCAGCATCAGCATGCCGTCAGGTTTCCTAATGCTGCACAGAAGTCACTGTTATTGAAAGTATACATAATGAGGGATTATCTTCTGTTTCAGAGTCTGGGCGGCTTCCAGAAAAGTGCTCAAAATGCTGTCAGAGCAGATGGTCATGGCAATCAAGATCAGTAGCCCGGTGTCAAGGGCTTAAATGTAGTGTCACAAGATGTCTAATGATTCCATACAAGTGGCAAAAGGTCAGCAAATGCATCTGTTTTTAATTTATGGAATGCCAGCTTCTCTGTCAAGGCCAACATTTATTGCTGTTACTTAATGACACTTAAGATGGTGGTGAGCCACCTACATTGAACCAGAGCAGGCCATATAGTACTTGTAAACTCATTATGCTGTTAGGAAGGAAATTTCCTATTTTGGCCCAATAATAGCAACAATACAGTTCCAAGTAGTAATGATGTTCAGCTTGGAGGTGGGCAAGTGGTGGTCCTCTCGTGCATTGATTTCTCTTGACCTTCCAGATAGTGGACAGCAAGGGTTTGAAAGGTGATATTAAAGGTTTTAAGTTGCTTGAAGAGTTGCTGCAGTGGGAATCTTGTCATCAGAATGCACCGCTAAACTATTTGCAGTGCTAGAGTGAGTAAATACTTAGAGTGATGGATGGGGAGTTGATCATGGGAGCTTCTTCAGTGATGCTGGACTTGTACTCTTCCAGGAAAGCAGACAGTATTCAGTTAGACTCCTGACTTCTCCCTGTAGATGGTGGACAGTCTATGGGCAGTCAGAAGGCTCAGAGAATTCCCAGCCTTTTTACGACTGTTGTAATAGCCACGAGTTCAGTTTCAGGTAATTCCCAGGATAACGTTGGTGGGAGATTCAGCAATGGTAATGTGATTGAACGTCAAGGGGAGGTGGTTTGGTTCTCTCTTGATGGAAGTGGTTTTTTTTGGTACTTGAGTGGCCCATGCCTATTAATCCTATCAACTGGCCCATTCTCCTCACACATTGTTCCCAATTTAGGTAAAATATCAGAGGTGAAGTCCACACATGAGATGAGTCCTTTTTGTCCTCCCTTATAAATAGTAGGTCTTTTCCTGCTGCCTCTTTTCCACTTTGCTCTGATGATGTAGCCGAAAGGGAGCTGCATCTATAGCCCCATGACCAACAGCAAACTGTGCACGAAAATGATTTTGAGGTACCTTTCCAATGTTCAGCAACAAGGCTTGCAAACTTAAATAACTTTTGACAACTTCCCCAAAAGCCTAATTCTGCAAGAACAAGCAGATAGAAAACAGCAACTAACCAAGTGGCATGTTGATGCAGTAAAAGGTGATGGTGCAGTGGAATAGCCATTTTGGGGTATTTGGTGAGGGAGCTGAAAACAGTTGTGTTCAAGCGAGGTCATTGACTGAAACACCAAGGTTGAGAATGGCAAGTGCTTGTCAAATCAGCGAAAGACACTGACAGATGTCCTGATCTGTCAATCTGTATACTGCCATTTACAAGCAACACTTGTAACTGCCCTTGACATCATGGCATTTGGTGCAAGCCAAATGATGTTAATACCATGTCAATCAGGAATGTCAATGCCATTTCTTTTATGTTACACTCAGAAGCAAATTTGGAGGCCTTTGTTTTCTATTTACTTACCTCTGAAATTTCTACTGAAAATGAGATATTTGACATGCCGTTTATAAAACTCAACCTAGTTTGATTCCTTTAGACCCACGAACGTCTTCCAAAACGTTTGCTTCACATCAGTTGTCTTGGTCTAAAGTACCAGAATTCACCGACTAAGTTCTTCGTCCTATTGGAAGACCCTCCCTTAAAACGCTTTGTTGACAAAGCTTTTGAATTGAATTGAATTGAAGCTTTATTGTCCCATGTACTCAAATGAGTACTGTGAAAAGTTTACAAGTCACCAATTACAGTGCCATCTTAGGTAATGAGGTACCAAGGTACAGATTAAGTACAAATTATTAGAGAAAAAAATTACAAGAATAAATAAATAAGAAGTTCAGAATAACAGTCCTTCCAAACCAGTCCACCCAGTCCCTAGTCTTTCGTTTACACCGGGCTATGACTCCAGATCACACTGGGCTTTGCCTCAAGGCTACCTATCCTGTCTCTTTCTCTGGCTCAGTCTTCATTTTTGTCTCACAATGCTCCTGTGAAGTACCTCAGTGCACTTTATTACTTTAAAGGTGTTATACAATTGCAACATTTTGCTGTCATTGTTAAATGACGTCATTGAGCTCCCTTAAAACCTTTAGCTGATGAACCTTCCTTCACTGTACAAAACAGATTTGAAGATGAAAGAGAACATGATGTATCAGATCCTACAACTCATTTCAAAGTTGTAATGGCTTAGCCAATTGGTGCGTCAGTATGTTTTTGCAACACTGAAGAGCCTCTTGTACTTCAGAGTGCGATACATTTAAATTCATGCTCTGATGCACATACAACAATAGCAATATAATGGACATGCTGCAAGTCACAGGAAAGATGTGAAGGGCATCATGTTCTCTTCAGTCTTCAGTTCAGACATCTTCTAAAAAAAAAAACTGAGCTGAAAAAGGGTAAAAGACATATGGAAAATGTGGGTTAATGCACCAGGTCAATGACCTTCTATCAGATGATTAAAGGTTACCAACCTAATTCGTTTTTATTCTGAAAACTAATGTTGCCCGACAGGGGAGTGGCCCATTTTCTGTTTTGTTTCAGATTTTCAGAATGAATTAAAAAGGGTTCAACTTAGGTTTTTAAATATTCTAGATTTAGTTTTAGTCAAATTACAGACAAGATTACTGCACATTCAATGAACACCCTAAAATGTAATAGTGTGCATTCATAACATAATCTAATATCATTCCCTCATCCAGGCTCTTGATTGTTAGTATATTACAGTTGACAATGATAGTGTTCTTTAATAACGCATATTCACACTGCACACCTCAATGCCTGATCATCATGAATAATTCATAGGAATTCTGCATTAACAGCCTCACAGGACTACCAGGTAATGGAGAGACCCCAAAATGTCACAGTCATTGAGCTTCAATCCTTTTACAGGATTCAAACCATGGAAAGCATTAATTGTAAGTAATTTGCATTGATGATTTTTTGATGTAAATGAGATCAACAAAAAAAAGAGAAGTAATAAATAAACTCAGCACAGTGGATGGCAAAAACCATCTTTTATTGAAGCACATATAATGCTTGAAAACTGTAATGACAAATTTGAATCAGATTTTATATTTAGTGGTAAAGAATTGGCACCTACCATTCACTCCACTTGACCACAAACTTCTAATAGGTCATTTGGCTTTAAGTTAGATAGTCATTACAGTTCATTCAAGGAACCTGAGCTGCTGTGGCAGCATGCACATTCCCTTCCACGTTATAGCCTGGAGCTACGGATGACGATGATCACGATCCAACTTCCTTTCTATTACACAGAAGACTAGGAATCTCTCACACTTTTACCACCTGTCATTGATGTACATTGGAAGGATTTACAGTTTTCTATTAAAGCCTATTGCCGCATTATAAATGTACCTTCCTTGGCAGTGAATCCTTGAATTGGGTGGACTGTTTGTTAATGGTTAGCAGTCCCAGGTTGGCACACTGGGAACAAGTAGTAAGATATTCATACCTGTGTCTATGGTCAGAGCATCTGACTTAGGGTAGATCATTGTCACGTTTTATAAACAGTTATGCTTACAATTGTCCATTTAACTTCAAGATGGAACAGAGTATGAATTTGGAGTCTAAATTATACCTAAGCAGCAGTTCTAACTGAATGCAAGACCTACGTGACTCATATTGTTTTGGCGAGAGATCTTTGGAAAGAATAGTCCATTGAAAAACATTCTAGATTGGTTTGCATGTTTTCCAAAGATATTTCTGAACCTCTTCGACATGGTCAATCTAAAACTAAGAGACAGTGGGAGAGAAGAGAAATAACAGTCTCTACTGTTCACCACATGGAAACATAGAACATGGAGGAGTTTAAACTCAGATCGAGGTCATCAAATGTGTTTGAATTCAAACAAGACTGGATGATTCACCAACTTTGGCTAAAGGAAAGAATCTTTAGCATTATCCTCATTGTGATAGCCAGTTTGGGGATTAGACAATAATCAAATTGAAAAAGGAAATAAATCATGGGAGTTGAATTTCTGTATTTAACTTTAAGTTTGTAGTTGCCAGAGGTTGCTGTCCAATTTATAAGTAATAGTGAGTGCTATTAACATGACTATTAATCCCACAGCATTTATTAAATACTTCAGTAGGACATTGGCATAACTGTCATATGTTGCTCATTCTAAATGCTCCTAAGCCATTTCAGAAGGCGGTGAAGCATCAGCCATATTGCTGTGGTTCTGCAGTCACATGTAGGCCAGGTCAGGTAATGATGCCAAATTTCTTCTGGTAGAGGACAGTATTAAACCAAACAGATTTTCACAACAATTGATGAAAAGCTGGACAGTCACCACTACTGATGATTGGCTGCCTCCCCAGATTCATTTAAATTCTACCAGCTGCCAGGGTGGGATTTGCACCCAATTCCTGGAGCTTTAGTCTGGGTCTCTCAATTGCTAGTCCAGTGATATTATCACTGACCCACCATATCCAAGTCCAGCTCAAAGGGCTCAGCAGAAGCAGGCTTGTTTCACATTTTAAGAGCTCACCAACTGAATGCAATATAGTATTAAATAAAAACCAAAAAGAATCATAGAATCATAGAATCCCTACAGTGTGGAAACAGGCCCTTCGGCCCAACAAGTCCACACCGACCCTTGGAGCATCCCACCCAGACCCATCTCCCTATAACCCACACACCCTTGAAGAAATGTGGATTCTGTAAATCGGAAACAAAAACAGAAATTGCTGGAAAAGCTCAGCAGGTCTGGCAGCATTTGTGGACCTGCTGAGCTTTTCCAGTAATTTCTGTTTTTGTAGGAGTGTGTCATTGACTGGTGAGCATGAACCTTTTGAGTCTAATATCAGAGGGAACAAGGCATCTTTATTTGTATGGCACTTTGCCACATCTTACTACACCGACCAAATTGCATCGTTGCCTGTCATACCAAACTGGTAGAATTCCCCACTCTTCTTTGAGCCACTTAAGGGAACTTTACCATTTGTCTCAATTTCTAGAATAAACAGGCATGATTTCAATTAACACCACTTCTGAAGGCCACACCTTAAAAATGTAGTATCCCAAGAACAGTTAACCAGCACCATGTGGCTCAAATTCTGCAGTGTAATTTAAAGTATTTTATTTAAAGAATGCTTTAGATGGCATTAAACTGACTGTATTGGTGACAAATCTCACGGTTGTGTGCACATTAGACTTGATGAAAGGTTGATAGTGCCATTGAACTAGTAAGCCGGGTCAGGAGTTCAAATCTCACCATGACAGCTCATGAAATTAAATTCAATTGACAAATTCTAGAGACAGAAGCTGATCTCACTAACTGTAACCATGAACTAACATTGTCTTAAAATCTCATCTGGTTCTACAGTACTGACCTTTAGGGAACAAAATCTGAAATCCTTAACTGTCTGTTTACATGCGGATCCAGATCCGTAGCTCCCTGAAGTGGCTAGTAAGCCAGTCAGTTCAAAGGCATTCTGGTGTGGGTAAAAAATACTGGCTTTCCCTTTATCGTATGTTTTGATCAAGTTTAACCTTACTCCTGAACACACACTCAGACAGTAAGAACTGCCGATGCTGGAGTCAAAGATAACGAAAACTCTCCTGCTCCTCTGATGCTGCCTGGCCGGCTGTTCTCCTCCAACTCCACAGTGTTATTCCTGAACACATACTGTAGTTTTCATTATATTCGCATCCCTTAATATATCAACATCAAGGCCTGAATCTTCCAGGGAGTGGCAATCACTGTATTGTTACACCACTCCCACTTTCATTGCATTAGGATTGTGCTGCGCATTACTCTCTGGCTTTTCTGATTCTGGCTCCTTCAGAAATGAGTCTGCGCCCAAAATCCTACCGACAGTTGGGGTAAGTCAAACCACACCCCTTCTTCATAGCAGTTTTCTATTAAATATAATGTTAAGATGTCTTAAAGCTGCACGTTGGCCATTACTCAGTATCCCACAGCTGGCATCTCTTTGTTTAACAACAGTCTCCAGACAGTGTTCACCTGCCTCCCCTCCTCTCCTGATGGTGATTGCACCTTCCCCTCAAAACACTCTTTCCCAAATTAGAAATGGTAACAACGGCCTAGCTATAAAAGTGGGTGCTGAGCTACAGAACAGTATAGCAATAGTTAAAGAAGTGTTTGAAACAAAAAGACTGGCAGCACTCCAGGTGGAAAAGTCACCAGGCCCAGATGGGATGCATCCGAGATTGCTGAGACAAGTAAGGGAGCAAATTGTAGAGCCACTGTCAAAAATTTTCCAGGGATCCCAGAACACAGGAGTCCCAGGGACTGGAGTATTGCAAATGTGACACCTTTGTTTAAGAAAGGAGCAAAGGATAACTCAGGAAACTACAGCCGTGTCAGCTTATATGTCAATAGTGGGATAATGGTGGAGGCCATGACAATGGGATAAGGTAAATTTAGAGAAAAAATAAGTTATTACTAGACAGTTGACATGGCTTTATCAGGGGCAGGTCATGACTGACAAATTAAATTGAGTTCTTTGACAAGGTGACATAGGCAGTGGATGAGGGTAGTGCTCTGGATATTGTATATTTGGACTTTCAGAAAGCACTTGATGTGGTACCACATGGCAGGTAGTTTAGCAAATCAGAAATGTTTGGGATTGATGGGTCCTTGGCAACAAGGATTAGAAGTTGGCTAAAGATAGGAAACAGAGGGTACGTACAAGATGGGCATTTCTCAGATTGGAGACAAGTTAAAAGTGGTATTCTCCGGTAGGGGGGTGGGGAGTGTTGGGACCCTTGCTTTTTGTGATTTATATGAACAGTTTGGAAACGTGTTGAGGGCATTATCTCTAAATTTGCAGATAATACTAAACTCTGGAGAATACTGAATTGTGAGGATGATGTTGAGTGATTTGAGGGGCATTCTCAAGATGGACAAGTGGGCAGACACGTGGCAGATGAATTTTAATGCAGAGAAATGGGAGGTAATACATTTTGGTCGAAGAAACACGAAGACACAATACAATGATAGAATTCGGAGGAGAGAAAGGAGCAGAGGGACCTTAGATTCATGTGCATAATTCTCTGAAGGCAAGTTGAAACAATCGTTAAGATGATTTATAGGATCCTTGGTTTATAAATAGGGTCAAAGTACAAAAGCAAGGAAGTAATGCTACACCTCTACAAATCATCGAACAGACCACATTTGCAGTATTGTGTTCAGTTCTGGACACCTTATTTAAGGAATGATGTTAAAGCCATGGTGGAAGTGCAAAGGGGGGGGGTTACAAAAGTGATACTAGGAATAAGGGATTTTAGATACAAGGAAAAAATAAAGGAATTGAGCTTATTCATCTTGAATCAGAGTAGATTGAGAGGTGACCTCACAGATGTTCAAAATTATGAACAAATTCAACAGGGTAAAGAAAGATATTCTGTTTCCACTGGTTGGTACATCAGTGACTAGGGGTCACAATTTCAAGATTGTCAGCAAGAGAGTTAGGAGTGAGAGGGGGAGAAACTTCTTTATTCAGAGGGTTATTAAGATCGGAATACGCTGCCTCGTGGAGACGGATTCTATAGGAGGTTTCAAAACAGAGGTGGATATATAATTGAAAGCGATGAATTTAGAGATCTACAGAGATAGGGCTGGAGAAAGGGACTAGCTGGGTAGCTCTTTCTGGAACTGGTACAGACATGATAGGTTGAATGGCCTCTTCTGTACTGTAAAATTCTACAATTCTATTCCTGACATAATTGGATCTTTTTCAATTAGAGAAGTGTAATGGGTGATGTGCCAAGGAATCAGAACTCAAACTTGAATAGTTTACAATTTATATGCATGACTTAGATGAAGGGACAGAAAGTATGGTTGCCAAATTTGCTGATGACACCAAGGTAGTTTGGAAAACTAAGTTTTAAGAGAATATAAGGAAGCTTATAGATATAGATAGGTTAAATGATTGGGCAAAGATTTGGCAAGTGAGGTATAATATGGGAAAAATATGAAATTGTCCATTTTGGCAAGGAGAATAAAAAGCATATTATCCAAATGGCGAGAGATTGCACCACACTGAAATGCAGAGGGATCTGGGCATGAATTGTAAAAGGCTGATTGTGCAAGTACAGCAGGTGATGAGGAAAGCTAATACAATACTAGTGTTTATTGAAATGGAAATTGAATACTGAAGTAGGAAGGTTATGCTTCATTTACGCATTGCATTGCTTCCGCAACTGGAATTACAATGAATAATAATGGCATCCTTATTTAAGGAAGGATATAAATGCATTGAAAGTATTTCAAAGAAAGTTTACCGGACTGACACCTGGAATGATTGGGCTGTCTTACGAGGAATGGTTGGACAGGCTAAGTTCATATCTATGCGAGTTTAGAAGAATAATATGCAACTTGATTGAAACTGAGGCGTCTTCACAGGGTCAATGTGGAGAGGTTGTTTCCTGTTATGGAAACATCTAGGACTAGGGGTTAGAGTTTAAAACTAATGGGTCACCAATTTAAAACAGAGGTGAGGCATTTTTTTCCCCTCACACAAGATTGAGTGTCTTTGGAACTTGCTTCTTGAAAAGGTGGTAGAATCAGAATCTTTGAATATTTATACAGCAGTGATGAATAGATCTTGGTAATGGTTTTGAAGCGCATCAGTAACAATGGATGAATCAGAGGCCCCTTCCCAAATCAAAATGGTAAACCAAGGTTTCAATTTACTTGGTGATTATAATGCTCAACAAGCAATTAACCAACTAACGCAATTATAATTTGCACTAAAGACTAAAGCTCACTAGGATTTCAGCTCAAATGTTCCAAATTCACTTAAGTTAGAATGCTTACAGCAAAAGCAAAAATGGAACACACTTATTCCCTGGTGATGCAAGACAAAGAGGGGGAAGAAAAAACTTAAAGAATAGTGCTTGGGGGAGATCTAGAGGATGGCTAAAAATTTCATCTTCCTTTCAAGAATACATATAATGTCTTAAAAAAGATCTGTAGCTTGGGTTGTGGCTGGAGTTGTTGGTTGGTTCACCGAGCTGACTGGTTTTCGTGCAAACGTTTCGTCTCCCTTCTAGGTGACGCCTTCAGTGCTGTCTAGCCTTCATTGAAGCGCTGTTGTTCTGTCCTGCTCTGAATTTATATGGGTCCAGTCTGTCATGGTGGGTAGTCCTGTTTCTGGTTTTGTACCGTAGTGGTATGTAGATAGAGTTTATTTTAACATGTTTGTTAATTGCATCGGTGATTGAAAAACCAGGCCTCCAGGAATTCTCATGCATGTCTTTGTTTTGCTTATCCTAGTACTGTAACTTTGTCCCAGTCAAATTGATGTCCTTCTATGTCCGAGTGTACTGAAACAAGGGAGAGTTGGTCGTGCTGTTTAGCTGCGAGTTGGTGTTCAAGTATCGTGGTGGTGAGTTTTTTGCCCATCTGTCCTATGTAGTGTTTCTCGCAGTTGCTGCATGGTATTTTGTATATCACATTGTCCTGCTCATTGTGGGTATGGGGTCTTTCGTCTTTGAAAGTAACTGGCGAAGTGTGGCTGTTGGTTTGTGTGGTATCCTTATATGTATTGTTAGAAAGGATAAGCAGAAAGACTCTTATGAATTTTTATAGACGTACTACAGAAAGCGTACTATCTGGATGCGTCACAGCGTGGTATGGCAACTGCTCTTCCCAAGAACACAAGAAACTACAGAGTTGTGAACCAGTCTAGTTACAAGTTTGCCGATGACACCACCGTTGCAGGTCGGATCTTAAACAACGATGAGACACAATACGGGAAAGGAAACGAGTGCTAAGCGGCATGGCGTAAAGCCGAAATCCCTCCGTTCATGTTAGCAAAATGAAGGAGCTGATCATTGACTTCAAAAGCAGAGTGGAGGCATGCCTCTGTCTGTGTCAATGGTGCTGAGGTGGAGATGGTGGAGAGTGCCAAGTTCCTGGGAGTGATGATCATCAACAATCTGTCCTGGTCCACCCACATCGACACAATGGTCAAGAAAGTATAATGATGCCTCTACTTCCTCAGGAAGCTAAGGAAATTTGGCAAGTCCATCATGCAAACCAGCCTTGCATCCATTGACTCCATCTATACTTGCCGCTGCCTCAAGAAAGCAACCAAAGACCCCGCCCACCCCGGTTATATTCTGTTCCACCCTCTTCTGTCAAGCAGAAGATAGAAAAGTTTGAATAGACGTACAAACAGAGTCAACAACAGCTTCTTCCCTGTGTTACCAGATGTTTGAATGAACCTCTTAAATGTTAACGTTGAACTCTTTCTCTGCACCTTCTCTGTGGCTGTAACACTGTATTCTGCTACCATGATGCACTTTGAACAGTATGATATGCCTGAATAGCACGTGAAACAACACTTTTCACTGTATCTCGGTACACATGACAAGAACAAATCAAGCTCAAATAATATATTTGAGTTCTGAAATTTCCATTACAGAATATTTACAAATTAGCAGGAAGAAATCATTTGGCCACTGTAGCTGATTAGCCATTCAATAACATCATGGCTGATCTGATTGTGGCCTCAGCTCCACTTTTCCATGCACCCCTAATAGCCTTTGATTCTCTTGCTAGTCAAGAATCCACCAACCTTTACTTTAAAAATATTCAATGATGCAACCTCCACTGTTCATGTTCCACTCTCGAGACCTGAACATGCAACTAGGCTGACAATCCAGTGCAGGGCAATGAACTGTTGCACTTTCAGAGGTGCTGCCATCCAGATGAATCAGAGTTGTGAACACAGCCCAGTCCATCATGCAAGCCAACCTTCTATCCATTGACTCCGTCTATACCTCTCGATGCCTCAGGAAGGCAGCCAACAGAATCAAAGACCCCTCCCACCCTGGCTATAATCTCTTCCAACCTCTTCTGTCAGGCAGCAGATACAAGACCTTAAACACAGACCAACAGGTTCAAGAACAGCTTTTTCCCTGCTATTTAAACGGACTTCTCAAATTATAGATTTAATGTTGATGTTGCTCTTTGCGCACTTTTTCTGCGGCCGTAATACTGTATTCCGTGTTCTGTTCCATTACCCTTATGCACTTTGTATGATCTACTAGTACTGCATGCAAAAGAAAACTTTTCACTGTACCTAGGTACACATGACAATAATAAATCAAATCAAATCAAATCAAAGATCTTTTATCAACTCTCAGGTCGACAAAAATCCTTAGCACTTTTTGAAGGAGGGCAGGCAAGTTGGCATGACCGATCTTTATCCCCAACGAGCACCTAACAGATCATTTGGTGTCATGACTTAATTGGGAAAGTGTGCCAATAATCAAACTTCATTTTTCCACAAGTCATCACAAATGTGTACGTACTGAATTAAACTCTCAGGATAATCAATCTGCCTGACTGACTGCTATTTGGAATAAATGTAATTCATACTAGGTTTCTACATTAACAGTAAATAACTATTTATTGTAAACCACATACTTCTTTAACAAAACAGCAAACAAAAATGAATTGTCCATTACTATACAACTTAAGCTACACTCCTTTATAACCCGCGCCCACACACATCCATTTACAAACAAGATGCACAAAAACAGTTTGACACATTATGAGTCAAAACATATAGACAAGGAAAAACAAATTCTGTAGTTCACAAGTTCAGCTCACAACAGTGGTATGAATTGTTTCTCTCAGTTCTTATGATTTTATCAATGATGACACAATGTGTCAATCCTTGGTTTAATAGTCAACTACACCTTCTCCTCCATCAGGATTCTTTCTTGTTACAGTTTTCAATTTTCTTCTGTCATGTCACTCACAGAAAGAAAGGAAGAGATCTTTCCTGTTTTCAGGATTCTAGATTTCTGTGCACTATATCCACCTCAATCCTCCGAAAACTAACAGTCTTATGTAGCTTAGGAGAACACCAAACAATTCCACTTACCCCTCGAGTCAAAGTCCAACTCGTCCATGCTGACCAGATATCCTAAATTAATCTAGTCCCATTTGCCATCATTTAGCCCATAGCCCTCTAAACTATTCCCATTCATGTACCCATCCAGATGCCTTTTAAATGTTATAACTATATCAGCTTCCACACCTCCTCTGGCAGCTCATTCCATACAGGCACCACCCTCTGCGTGAAAAAGTTGCCTCTCAGGTCCATTATACATCTTTCCCCTCTCACCTTAAACCTATGCCCTCTAGTTTTGAACTCCTCTACCTGGGAAAAAGGCTTTGGGGCTATTCACCCAATCCATGGGTCGACAGTGAAATAGTGACAACAAGCAAAGACATTTAATTGATTACAAAACACTATGGAATATTCTAAGGCCATAAAAGGTGTTACATGAATACAATTCTTTATTATTACTGAGATAAATATTCTTTAATTCCTGATTGCTCAAAAGGATTTAATGTACGTGGAGAGAGGAATAATTGCAATGTTAAACTATCCATCAGTTGTAGCTGCTGTTAATTATAAAAAAAAGTTGCTGTTTACCCAGCTGATAAACAACATCCTAGAGACCCAAATTCACTTGACAATCAGAGGTGATGAAAGCTATTCGATTCACAAAAATCCTTAGTCTTAATGCACCTTCATTGTAGCATCCAATTGTTTCTTAAACAATTCCTGCTTGCTTTGGTCTTCAGTATTTTAAGATTATTTTAAAACGCTGCCTCCGTATGTACAATTTTCTAATTTTAAACTGAAAAGAGCTTTTAATTAATTTGAACTCCTGTCTCCTAGATCTACTCCCATTTAAAGTTGTATTCCAAGCTAAACTTTTAAGATTTTCAAAATCCTTGACAGCATAGAGTCAGAGTCATACAGCACAGAAACAGGCCCTTCAGTCCAATCAGTCCATGCTGACCATAATCTCAAACTAAACTACACTTGGTCCATATACCTCCAAACATTTCCTATTCATATACTTACCTAAATGCCTTTTATACCACGTAACTGTAGCTGCATCCACGACTTCTTCTAGAAGTTCATTCTACACATGGACCACCTTCTGTGTAAAAAAAAACACTCACGTCTTTTTAAAACCTCTTTCCTCTAATGTTAAAAATATGCTCCCTTGTCTTGAAATCTCCTACCTTACGCAAAAGACACCTGCCATTCACCTTATCCAACCCCTCCTCATTATTTTATAAACCTCCTTAAGGTCACCTCTCAACCTCCTGCAGTCCAGTGAAAAAAGTCCCAGCCTATGCAGCCTCTCCTTTTAACTGAAACCTTCCATTCCCAACAACATCCTGGTAAATCTCTTTTGAACCCTCTCCATGATACATCTCTGATAATGTCATCTCTCCAACACTACCATTTCAAGCTGAAAAGTCCAAATCTTTTTCATAACTCAGCCTTGGTATTAGAAATCAACCTTTATGGTTCTTCTTTATACTATCTCCAATCCTCAACTATTTCTTGAACTTCGGGCAAACAGAGGAGAATGCAGTTTCCAAACTACATTGTGAACAGAATGCTGTACAATTTGGCCAAGTAATTCAATGACCTATTAGTGTTGTGGGTTGTTGTTCTACTGTGGAGACATGCTTTTCAATGAATCTACTAACATATTTAGCTCATTTGCAACTTTAGCCAAAGCCATTCCAATTCTTTCATGGAGTCTAATTTTCTTACATACAGAAAAAAAACAATTGGACCAGGAGTAGGCCACTTAGCTCTGAGGTTGTGCAGAC
>NC_063361.1:7949698-7950179 GCF_021869965.1 Rhincodon typus | reverse complement strand
GACTCCCACAGCTACCTAGAATACACCTCCTCCCACCCACCTTCCTGCATAAAGCCATCCCCTATTCCCAATTCCTTCGCCTCCGCCGCATCTGCTCCCAGGATGAGGCATTCCACTCCCGTACATCCCAGATGTCCTCGTTTTTCAAGGACCGTAACGTCCCCCCCCCTCAGTGGTCGAGAACGCCCTCCACCGTGTCTCCCGTATTTTCCGCAACTCATCCCTCACACCCCGTCCCCGCAATAACAACCAAAAAAGAATCCCCCTCATCCTCACGTACTACCCCACCAACCTCCAGATCCAACACATCATCCTCCGACACTTCCGCCATCTGCAATCCGACCCCACCACCAAAAACATTTTTCCCTCCCCGCCCTTATCTGCTTTCCGGAGGGACCACTCTCTCCGTGACTCCCTTGTCCGCTCCACACTCCCCTCCAGCCCCACCACACCCGGCATTTTTCCCTGCAACCGCAGGAAG
>NC_063361.1:7925860-7949298 GCF_021869965.1 Rhincodon typus | reverse complement strand
CCAAGCGGAGGCTTGGGGACCGCTTTGCAGAACACCTACGCTCCGTTTGCAATAAACAACTGCACCTCCCAGTCGCGAACCAGTTCAACTCCTCCTCCCATTCCTCAGACGACATGTCCATCCTGGGCCTCCTGGAGTGCCACAACGATGCCACCCGAAGGTTGCAGGAACAGCAACTCATATTCCGCTTGGGAACCCTGCAGCCCAATGGTATCAATGTGGATTTCACAAGTTTCAAAATCTCCCCTCCCCCCACCGCATCCCAAAACCAGTCCAGCTCGTCCCTGCCTCCCTAACCTGTTCTTCCTCCCACCTATCCCCTCCTCCCACCTCAAGCCGCACCTCCATCTCCTACCGACCAACCTCATCCCGCCCCCTTGACCTGTCCGTCCTCCCTGGACTGACCTATCTCCTCCCTAACTCCCCACCTACACTCACCTTTACTGGCCCCATCCCCGCCTCTTTGACCTGTCTGTTTCCTCTCCACCTATCTTCTCCTCTATCCGTCTTCTATCCACCTCCCCCTCTCTCCCTATTTATTTCAGAAACCCCCTTCCCCTCCCCCATTTCTGATGAAGGGTCTAGGCCCGAAACGTCAGCCTTTCTGCTCCTATGATGCTGCTTGGCCTGCTGTGTTCATCCAGCCCTGCACCTTGTTGTCTCGGATTCTCCAGCATCTGCAGTTCCTACTGTCTCCATCTTTTCCCTGATAGCTTGCTTCACCAAACCAGTCCTGCCTCCTACTTTTTCTGCCAACAGAATCCGTGCAGTTCAACTGCCTCCCTAGTGGCACAACGAACAGCAGCACTGCTAACACAGTCTACATCTTTCTTCTTCTCACATCCTCACTCCTGAACTATCACGAACGACCTATTCAAAGCCTTGCACTAAGCACTGTTGCTGGGCAAAACTGAATGTCACTAACATTTTGAAGCAGTCAAGTGGAAGAAGCATTTCTGTGACTGTACCTTAATGGATACATTCTCACAGAATGTTAGAAATGGATTTCATCACAAACTAAAAACAGACATTTAAATGTGTGTTGATTTAACAAAAAAAAATCCAAAACTAAGAATATTTTCAGTTTAAAATTTGCCTTATTTTTGTGTGATTGAATTGTGTTTTGAGTGTTGATTCACCTCGCTCCACCACAATCGCTGCTTTATGGTCCTGCTTTTTCTGAGAGTTGCTGATGCATGTGAATGAAGCAGTCTGCCTTCATAATGAAATCTGTGGTCCAAAATCCTGCGTAGAATGGGATGGCTTGTCAACCAATGACAATTTTATAAAATACAAACACACACGACATTAGACTAAGCTTTTAAAGTGCATTAAATTCATTCAACTATATAAGAGACATTCTTGATATATGTAGTCAGCAAGTAGAGTTGGCAGAGTAGCTGAAAATATTTTGGGTGTAGAGAATTGGATACACTTGGACTGACAATTAGATGTTAACCTATTTGAGCCTTCAGTAATCCTTCATATCTGAAAGGTTATTGATACAAAGCAAAGCTACCATTTTATTTATTTTGTTAATGACTTCATGTCATAAAACACTTTGTATATAACAGCTAAAACTTAGCTGAATATGCGGAAAAATCAGTATACATTTTTAACTGTATGTGTATCAAGTTTCAATTAACCATTTTACGATACATTTAAAATACGTGGGCTTTTAGTCCGGAGGGCCATATAACTTCATAATCAATGTATGTGGGCTAATAATATCTCGCTAGATCGCAGTGAAAATGAAACCTTACTCAAGTAACCGACAAGGGAACTCTGATACCTCTGTCAAGTGCCCCAAGCCATCCATTCATGGCTTCATTGCAGAAGACAGCATCTGCTTGTTTTGGAAAAGTAATTTGCAAGCAGCTTGCTCACAGCAGGTCAGCTTAAAGAATTAATTTTAATCTATACTCTCAATGCAGGACAGCACCATTAAAAGATTGTTCTGTCTAGTCTTCAAGAAGTCTGTAAAAGCCAAACGTTATTGTGTTCCTAAAAATATTTTTCCTTTACAAGTTCCCTTCCTGAAACTACTAGAGCACAAGTTAAAGAAGATGAGATCATTTTGTTTTACTTTATTTTGAGTCTACTCCCATTAGCAGGAGTTGTCAAGTATAAAACTATGACAAAGCATGCATTCTGTGGATGCGGTTGGAAGAGACTCCATTATTAATGCTGTTGCTTCATTTTTACGATGGTTCTCTCCTAATTTCCTATTGAGTCACATTCTGAACTAGTTATTAAAGAGCCTTCAGTTTAAAATGTATGAGATGGGAGATTCATTTTTCTTATGCATTGAAATTTATATTTTTTCACTATCTTTGGGTTCGTGCAAACCTAAGTCTGGTTTGAGTTTCTTAATTTGAATGCCAAGTCTGTGACATGCCCATGACATTCCCTGTTACCGCAGAAAGCAAACAATATCCTACCAGCAAAGCACTTGATACATGATCACCTACTGTTTGAACTTATTTATAAATAAAAGCGTGCTTATGACTTTCCTTTCTGAATCAATTATTTTAATGAGTCACTGGTTTTGGTCCACAAGTGGAAGGTATCATTTGTTCAGAAAACTGCCTGAATCTTTCACCATATATTGTTTCCTTTTGTTATGCATTGCCTGGAATATTTGTGGAAGAACATTCAATTGTAACTTTTAAAAGAGAATTGGATTTACACTTAGAATGTCATTGTAAAATGATTGTAACACAGGAGGAAGACATTTGGCCTGACTGTGTCCAAAAATAAATTAGCTTGTCCTGCTTAGTGCTCTCTCTGTACCCCTGCATTTCTTTCCCCTTTTAGGTGTTCATCAGTTCCATATTGTGAAAAACCTTTCCTCATGTTGCCTGCAGCTCTTTTGCACAACACTTTAAATTTGTATTCTTTGGCTCTGCAGCTTCCTGTACATTTTAAAATGAAAAGAATAGAAGGCTTATGGGCGAAAACTGAGAGTAGACCTAATTGAAGAGATTTTTGAGAGATCTGACATAGGCATGATGGACAATTGGCTGTTTCTTCTGCTATAAAATTGTTTAAAATAGCAAGGATTTGGTTTTATTTGTACATTATCCTTGGCTCCGGTACAGACGCAAAAGCTAATTCTCAAGGTCACTAAAAAATGCACTCTGAGCAAATGTAAAATGCTATGAGACTGATTCTGTGGTATAATAATGGGAAATTAGATAGTTGCTGTCAGGATTTAAGTGCCTGAAGTTAAATCAATCCGTTCAGGTGTAGATTTGAAGCATCTTTATCTCAACTAATTTCCTGCTGAACAATCTTTGTAGTTCTTGTAGATAAATGTCTGCCGATTTCCATTGTGAAATCTTTCTTGCTGTTAAACCTTATAGAAAATCAAAACAATTTTTTGCTTTTGTACCAAGTTCCATTAGCTGGAGGAATAGTTATTTTCCTACTTTAGATCCAGTGTTATTTCAAGGCAATTCCAGGTTCATTTTGTAAGGTTGTGCTGTACTCTATTTGCATTTTCTGCTAAAAGTAAGTATTTCAGTATGTTCAACCACCATAGTCTTGTATTTTCTCCCCAGTTCACCCCTAGATTTTTCAGTTTTGAGACAACAGATCCATATGCAATTTAAGCTGTCGTGCTGAATAAAAGACCAGCCTATCTTGATCTACAGAAATTACCATTACAATCCACATAGACACTGATTACTTATTTAAAAAAAAGAAAATTGAATTTAAAGTTGATTGCTGAATGGATGTGATAACCAGGCTAAAATCACACTAAAGTTGCACTGGGCAGCATGGTGGCTCAGTGATTAATATTGCAGTCTCTCAGCACCAGGGACCTGGATTCAATTCCATCTCGGGCGACTATCTATGTGGAGTTTGCACATTCTCCCCATGTCTGCATGGATTTCCTCTGGATGCTATGGTTTCTTCCCACAGTCCAAAGATGTGCAAGTTAGGTGGATTGGCCGTGCTAAATTGCCCATAGTGACCAAGGATGTACAGGTTAGGTGGATTCGCCATGGGAAATGCAGGGACACAGGGATAGGGCAGGGTGTGGGACTGGGTGGAATGCTCTTCTGAGGGTCGGTGTGGACTCGAAGGGCTGAATGGCCTGCTCCCACAATGTTGGGATTCTATATGTCTTCTATGACGATTCTATGGAGTCAACTTTACTTTAGGTTCCAGAACAGAATTCTGTTCCCTCGCCCTCCCCCCCCCCTCCCCCTCCCCCTCCACCCCCCACCCCACACGTGTGTGTACACGCATGCACATGCAACCCCCACATGCACTCGCTCTCTCTCTTAACTTCCGCACAATCAAAGTACTCACTTAACAAGTATAATTTACACTGTTCCTTAACTAATCATTTAAATTTTCCAGGCCTAGTCAAAAGTGATAAAAGCAATTCTTGGTTACCTGTGGTTTATTTCCATTTGTTTCCCATTGTGTTAAAATTTTAACCTTGGAACCATCTTTCATGGTGAGGGTTTTTATTTGAGATGCACTCTCTAGTGTAAATTAAGCAGAATTTCCAGCTTTATTTCAAATCCAGGCAAATTTAGGCTTTTTATTGCGAATGAGTTCCAACCTGCACTCCTGCATTAGGAACCGTAGGGACTTTGGCTTCTAGCTGTCTTTCTTCTGGATCTCAGCAAGCTGCCCTGTCTGAGAGTTTTAATGATATTTAATGAAAGCTTGTGTGCTGACCCTTTACTAGTTCCTGAAGGACTTTAACCGTCTCAAAGCCCAACTTCAAGGCAACATGATCTTCTTACGCCTTGTATCCAGTAGACTCCAAATTGATCTTCTCTCGGATGTAACTGGATGATTAGAAGTATAAAAATTTACAATCCAATGTTCTAAACGCCATCCTTGGAGTCAGTCTCACCACTAACTACAGATGCTGCTGCCATTGTCTCCAAGTATAAACACCTTGCATCTTCCTTCTAGTGAAGCAACTCGGGTCTCTGTTTAATTTTTAACAGCTACATCACCTAGTAGTGATGGTACGCAGACATCAAATTGGGCCACATGCTCACCTTCATTTTACACTGGATTAAAAACAAATTTCAGAAACTCTACAATCTTATAAACCTCATGTTTGTAGCATTAAGTGAAGTCCATGTATCCTGTATATACATGCCAAGTTTTGAAAGACATTAACATTGATACTAGATCCAATACACTTATACAAAAATAATAGGGTAAAGGTCTAAGGTGGGGTTTGAAGACGATAGCTTCAGTCTGCATGTGCATCTTGAAGAAATCATAACCAAGAGTCGACACAAACAAAGCAATCTGATCGCTTCAGTAATGAGGAAGTCCAGAAATGGTGTAGCATTGGTTCAAACTACTGTTATCTGGAAGCTAATTCCATGCCCATGAATGATATAATTTTCTCTGAGGAGACACAGTATGAATGAAGAAGAGGGGTGCCATGGTTTAAGATGGGGGAAACTATGGAAATAACAAATTGAAGCCATTGCTGAAGATGCTATACTGAAGAAAAAACTAGGATGATGATGGTGGTAATGAAGCCCATTCAGGCTCTGCAACTTTAGTTAAGGCTATTTTGGCAGGGATGGAAGCCTGAGTTGGAGGATTTATACAACATTTTGCAAAACATGTGCAAAGGATTGGAACCTGATTTTAAGAATGTTGGGGAAGAAAGGGAGATTGGAGATAAATAAGTAACTTGGAAAGACAGAGTGATTCAAGGTGGATTTTTAAAGAGAGATTTTATAATGCTAGGCTATAAAGGGAGGCTGGCAGTACCTGAAGAGTCGGTGCGACTTGCAGGAGGGGAGTTTTGATTTGGGGTGAATAGGTACAAGGGAATAGGAAGGGGTGTCATGAATGAGAAGGGAGGAAAATTGGAGAAACGTATGTCTTCAGGGTTCGCTGGGCAAGGGAAAGATGGTAAGTGGCAAATGTAACATGTTGCAATTTTTGTGGAAACAAAATTCACCAGCTGTTTTCATGGGGTTGGATCCTTCTGTTCCTCCACACTGCCAAGAACCCTGCCATTAACCCTGTATTCTGCATTCAAATTCAACCTTCCAGAATGAATCACTTCACACTTTTCCAGGTTGAATTCCATCTGCCACTTCTTTGCCCAGCTCTGCATCCTGCCAATGTCCCGTTGCAACCTACAACGGCCTCCACACTATCCACAACTCCTCCAACCTTCGTGTCATTGGCAAACTTATGAACTCCCCTTTCTACTTCCTCATCCAAGTCATTTATAAAGATCACAAAGAGCAGACGTCCCAGAACAGATCCCTGTGGAACACCACTGGCACCGAGCTCCAGGCTGAATACTTTCCATCTACTACTACCTTCTGTCTTCTATTGGACAGCCAAATTTCCCTGAATCCCATGCCTCCTTACTTTGTGAATGAGCCTACCATGGAGAACCTTATCAAATGCCTTGCTAAAATCCATATGCACAACATCCACTGCTCAAACTTCATCAATATGCTTTGTCACATTCTCAAAGAATTCAATAAGGCTTGTGAGGCATGACCTGCCCCCCTCAAAGCCATGCTGACTATTTCTAATCAAACTATGCTTTTCCAAATAATCATAAATACTATCTCGCAGAATCCTCTTCAGTAATTTGCCCACCACAGAAGTAAGACTGTTCTTTCATTCCCAGGATTATCCCTATTCCCCTTTCTTAAACAAGGGAATAACATTTGCCACCCTCCAATCATCTGGTACTACTCCAGTGGACATTGAGGATGCAAAGTCAGCATCAAAGGTGCAGCAATCTATTCCATCACTTCCCTATACAACCTTGGGTATATCCCGTCTGGCCCAGGGGACTTATCCATCCTCATGGACTTATCCATCCTCATGTTTTTTTCAAAATTTCTAGCACATCCTCCTTCCTAACATCAACCTGTTCAAACATATCAGCCTGTTTCACCCTGTCCTCTCAAACTAAAATATCCCTCTCACTGGTGAATACTGAAGCAAAGTATTCATTAAGGACCCCCCCCATCTCCTCAGACTCCAGGCACAAGTTCCCTCCACTATCCCTGATCGGCTCTACCCTCACTCTGGCCATCCTCTTGTTCCTCACGTACGTATAGAACGCCTTGGGGTTTTCCTTAATCCTACCCACCAAGGCTTTTTCATGCCCCCTTCTAGCTCTCCTAAGTCCATTGTTCACTTCCTTCCTGGCCACCTTTAACCCTCTAGAGCCCAGTCCGATCCTTGCTTCCTTAACCTTAAGTAAGCTTCCTTCTTCCTCTTGACTAGATGTTCCACGTGTCTTGTCATCCATGGTACCTTCACCTTACCATCCCTTCCTTGCCTCAGTGCTCCCTAAACAGCCTCCACATTTCGGTCCTGCATTTCCCTGAGAACATCTGCCCCTAATTTATGCTCCAGAGTTCCTGACTAATAGCATTGTAATTCCCCCTCCCCCAATTAAATACTTTCCCCTACTGTCTGCTCCTATCCCTCTGCATGGCTGTAGTAAAGGCCAGGGAGTTGTGATCACTATCACTGAAATGCTCTCCCACCAAGAGATCTGACACCTGGCCTGGTTCATTGCCAAGCACCAAATCGAATAGGTCTCCCCTCTAGTCAGCCTATCTACATATTGAGTCCGAAATCCTTCCTGAACACACTTGACAAAATCTGTTGCATCCAAACTATTTGCATTTAGGAGCTTCCAGTCAATATGAAGTCACTCATGACAACAATCCTATTACTTCTGCACCTTTCCAAAATCTGCCTCCCAGTCTGTTCCTCAGTGTCTCTGTTGCTATTGGGGGGCCTGTAAAAAACTTCCAATAAAGTGACTGCTCCTTTCCTGTTTCTGACTTCCACCCATACTGACTCAATAATCAAACCCTCCTCGACGACGTCCCTTTCTGCAGCTGTGATACCATCCCTGATTAGTAATGCCATGCCCCCACCTCTTTTACCTCCCTCCCTATTTCTTTTGAAACATCCAACAACCACTCCTGCCCCTGTGCTATCCAAGTCTCCGTAATGGCCACAACATCGTAGCTCCAAGTACTGAGCCATGCTCTAAGTTCATCACCCTTATTCCCGACACTTCTTGCATTAAAATAGACACACTTCAACCCGTCGCATTGACTGCAACTTTGCCCTATCAACTGTCTATCCTTCCTCACAGACTCTCTGCGTGTTGTATCTGCCTGTACACCAGCTCCCCCAGCTGGTGTACCCCATCCTCTGATTCGTAGCTCCGGTTCCCATCCCCCTGCCAAACTAGTTTAATCCCTCCCGAAGAGCTCTAGCAAACCTCCCGCCCAGAATATTGGTGCCCCTCCAGTTCAGGTGCATCCTGTCCTTCTTGTACAGGTCCCACCTTCCCCAGAAGGTATCCCAATAATCCACATATCTGAAGCCTCCCTCCTACACCAGCTCTGTGGCCACGTGTTCAGCTGCATTCTTTCTCTCTTCCTAGCCTCACTAGCCCATGGTACTGGTAGTAATCCTGAGATTACTACTCTGCTCATCCTGCCTTTTAGCTTTTCAACACTTTGAGGGATTAGGGCTGAGCGGCACATGTTGACTTTGTCAACAATGCTCACAGCCCTGAAAGGAAAAAAGAACAATTTAAGCAGGCTACGAAATTCCAGTAAGGACCATGATCTCATAATCTGTCATCTAAGCTTCTACCTGAGCTCTGTTGTCAGAGCATACATCCGTTACAAGGTCATGAGTCACAAGAATTTTGTCTGCAAGTGATTGGATATACTGGAGGGAAATGCAGAAGGGCAAGGGTTGGGAATTGTCTGTTTGCCAGAGTTCAAAGTGGCAATTGCGAGTAGGATTTGATAGAATTTGATGGGTTTACACTTTGACCGGGTAGATCAGCAAAAGAGGAAGACTGGGCGTTTTTAGGATGTGGCGTCAAGCCATTAATTCCTTTTAATCTGAGATACTAATCTTAACAATGGAAATAAAGTGGACTTTCTTTTTTGATGTTAAGAGTCCAGGGGTTTAACTAAACCTCAGGTTTGTTAATGTAGAGTCTCTTCTAGAGGATCTTGAAGAGATTGCATTGGACCAGAGGTTAGCGCTGCTGCTTCTCAGCACCAGGGACCCAGGTTTGATTCTAACCTTGTGCAACTGTGCAAACTCCACACAGACATTCTCCCCATGCCTGTCTGGGTTTCCTCTGGGTGCTCCGTTTTCCTCCCACTGACCAAAGATGCACAATTTAGGTGGATTGGCCATGCTAAATTGCCCATAGTGTTCAGGGATGTGCAGGTTGGGTAGGTTAGCCGTGGTTACAGGGTTACAGGAACAGGTGAGGGGATGCATCTGGGTGGGATGCTCTTTGGAGGGTCATTGTGGACTTGGGCTGCATGGTTTGCATCCACACTGTAGGGATACTATGAAATCTGGCTACTTTAATATTGTCAGTGATGGAATGGTGCAATAGAACCCAATGGAGTGAGTTACGTAGAGAAACTTGAACCTACCTGAATCCAGCAGTTTCTGACTTTGATAAGTATAATCTATGTGTACTGGAGAGCCCAGGTAAGGATTGCAGATAATGCACAAGTTATAGGTAATCAAAATCCGCTATTAAGCAGCACTTAACAAGACACTTCTATCAAATTCAGAATGAAATAGTTTTGTAGGTATTTGGCTTAAACTGCTTCAGGATTATGATTACTTGCACAGTTTTAACTGTTATTTGGGTATTTTGCTGTACTGTATTCCAAGTCCCTTCCCTGTAATTAAACAACTGGTTTCTTTTATAGGTCTGGAGGGGTACCATAGCTCGAATTCATTACAAACGCACAAGAGCTGCTTACATTATTATAAAACACTACAGAAAGTACAAAGTGAAGTCCTATATCTGGGAGGTGGGCAGACGTTTCCAGAACGTTGGAAGCATGAAGGATTATGGGAAACACGTGAAATGGCCGACTCCACCCAAGGTCCTGCGAAAATTTGAGGACACTTTGCAATCTGTTTATCAAAGGTAACTGACTTAGTATCATTATCAGCAAAATGTTGTAATTGTTTACTGTAATTTAAAATTTGTAACATAATTTTCATATTGGCCCAGATCTTCCAGGTTCTGGACGGTCAGAGACCGAACTTGCTCTGAAAGTTTTATAGGGCTCTCTGACCTCCAGACACATTGACTTTGACTTTGTGGTAATTGGGTAACTTTACCTTCCAACAGACAATTAAGTGGCATCTGGAACTCTTCAAAAATATACCAACTTTGAGTTAGAGTCAGGTTCTCATTTTAATGCTCAGCCAGGAAATGTTTGCGAGGTTCAGACCTGCTCTAGCTCTTGGCTAAATCTAAATCTGACTGGCAATTGCTCTGTGACCCCCAACACCTGACCCAGTGATTCACCACAGACACCAGAGTCCCACTCAACCCCCAACCCAGCCCCCTCCACATAAAAATGACTCGAACAAACTACCACCCCCTAATGTGACCCCCAACCTCCCAAGACAGTCCATTGACTCCACCCACCCATTCCTCCTGCAAACACCTGATTTTCACTGCTGTCCCTGTCACTGACCTGGCACCCGCATATCTGCCATCTGTACTGTCACACATACTTGATGCCCTACTCCATTAGCTACCTGCCGTCCTGTCCTGCACTCACATGCCACCAGTACCCTATCAGCCACTTGCCACCCAACACCCTCCACCTACTTGCAACCTACTCCCTCATCACTTGGCACCCTAACACCACCTCTCTTCACCACCTGGCACCATTTTCCCTCTTCCACTTACCTTTCCATGCTTATGTGGTCTCAGTTGCCAAAAAGGCTTTGGAATGTTTAATTTGTTTTTACTTAGTGGAATACAACAATTCTTGCTGTCAGAAAGTGGGCATTTAATCTGTGGTAACCCACTCATATGGTCTGCTGGACTGCTTTTGCGGTGATCGATCTCAAGAAAGTAGGCAATGTTTTATCTGATCTGGGTCAGAAGTAAGGATTCCAACCCAGACTGCGAGCTTCAGGGCAGTATATTTTATGCTTATGTTACAGTTGTGGAGTTTCCTCAGCATGTTTGTTCATGTTACGAGGTAAGTTCACTTTTTATAGAGTAGATCAAACGCACATGAACTGTAACTTCCTTTCATTTTCACTGTGTGCATGTTGTGTGCTCTGGTTGAACAAGTAACTCTTGAATCGATTGTTTGTGGACAGAATATCTGGAATGCCAACCACGTTCCATGTCATATTTACCAGTTCACTGCTTGCAGGCTTGTCTATTTCATCAAACTTCTTTCAAACTAAGTAACATGGCAAGTACAGTATATTACTAAATTTCGAATGTGTCAAAGAGCAAAATTGCAAGAAAATCATACTCCCAGATATCTATTACTGAAATTCAATGACATTCAACAACTTGTTTCCTAATATATGACTGTATATCCTGCTTTCCATAAAGAGGCTGAAGGAAGATGCTGTAAAATGCAGTACCTTCTGGAAACTGGTTTAAGAAAAACATAATTGTAAACTTGAAATAATAGAAAACAATAACCTACGCTGCAGTAGGGGTTTGTTCTCTCAAGCTTAACTTGTCAACACCGAAGTCTTTTTAATGAGTGTTAAGTCTGAGAACCCTTTTAGATTGGTAACCTACTGGAACAAGAGCATTGTTTCTGCTAAGCATCACAATTATGTACTCAAGCTCTGTTTGTTCTTAGTTGTATGACATTTCTCAATGTCAAAAGCCATATGTTCATCACTTGTGGCTTCCATTAAAAGCAGTGCCTAAATACAGCAGGGTGCCTTATTGGGTAATTACGATTGACTCAAATTTGATTTGTTGAAATAAAACAATTTTTTGATTTCTATGTTTCTGACCACTCAAAAAAATTTTGTTATAATTATTCTTTTAAATTGCTGCCACAGCTTTGGTGAATTGTGTGTCAGACTTGCCTATTTTGACTCTAGATTTTTATGCAACAAAATGGGTAGCTTTGGTTCTTCCGAAAGCTCAGATTATTCTATTTAGATGTCAGGCTCATCAGCTTCACTGATGATTAGTTCAAGTTGCTCATTCTTTACTGATACCATGAAAACCTGATTCATTTCAACATGCATATTTCTAATTGGAACAAATGCACAGTAGATTTCCAAATACCAGTGTACAATCCTGAGCATAAGATTCTGAACAGTAAACTATAACAGATTCAGAAAGTGATTGACCTTCAACCTCAGCTGTGCTCTTTATGCAATTACATATACTTTGCTGTTGGATGAGCCTTTGTGATGAAGAAGTTGGATAAATATCAATTAGGAGAAATTTACATTTGGGTACCCAATAGTGAATACTACTAGTAATATAAGCAAATTTATGATATTACAATGTATTTTCAAAACTAGGCAGTATGATACCTGTGTTGCCATTTGCATGATTTGTATACCTGGACCTATAAATTGTTTTGGACCTCCAAATTTTCAAGCTTTTTTACCATTTAGAAAGTATCTTGTTCAGTTATTTTTATATTCAAAGTAGATGATCTCAAACTTACCTACATTCAAGTACATTTGCCACAGTTTTCCCATTCAGCTCATCAAATAATATTGATGACTAATAGATTTTTTAAATATTCACTTAAGGGATATGGAAATCATGACCAGCATTTGTTGCCCATTTCTAGTTGATCCTGAGAAGGTGGTGATGAGCTGCCTTCTTGAACCACTGCAGTCCATGTTGCAGGGTGTTGGCACGTCCATAGTGCTGTCAGAAAGTAAGTTTTGACACAGCAGCAGTGAAGGAATGTGATATATTTCTTAGTCAGAATGCTGTGTGGCTTGAAGGGAAACTTGCCTTTGATTTTGTATTGTGCGTCTTCTGCCTTTGACCTTCTATGTAATGGAAATCACAGGTTTGGAAGGTACTGGTTAAGGGACTTTGGTAGTTCTTATAAATGGTGAGCAGTGCTCCCACTTTGCATTATGGTGAGCAGGTGAATGGTAAAAGGGATGTTAATCAAGTGGACTGCTTTGCCCCGGATAGTGTTGAGTTTCTAGTGTTGTTGGAGCTGTATTTACCCTGGCAAGTGAAGACTGTGCCATCATAATCTTGATTTCTGTCTTGCAGACAGTGGTCAGGATTTGGAGAATCAGGAGATGAGTTATTTGCAGCCTCTGATCTGCTCTTGTAACCACAGTATTTATGTGACAGGTGCAGGTAGTTTCTGTTCATTGGTAAAGCCCAAGATGATAGTGGAGGATTTAGCCGTGGTAATGTCATTGAATGTTGAGGGGCAATTATTAGATTCTGTCTTGTTAGAGGTTGTCATTGCCCATCACTTACATGGCACAGATGTTACTTATATCTAATTGGCACTGATTTTACTGCATGTATATTGAATACTTCCAATCTGAATAGTCATGAACTGTGCAGAACAAGTGCACTTGATGGAAGGAAGTTCACTGATGAAGCAGCTGAAGATGGATCATGGTAGAGTATTACATTGAGGAACTCCTGCAGTGATATCCTGAAACTGAGATGATTGACCTCCAACAGCTGCAACTATTTCTTTTTTGTGTTAAGTATGGGCTCCATCTGGCTTCGGAACCAAGTATTTTTGTCATCTGCAATTTTGGATATGTGGCTTTCTATTCCATCATCTAAGCCATAAACAAATGTTGTGAACAGTTGAGGCCCCAATACAGATTCTTCCGAGATAAGAATACCCATATCCTACCAATTAGAGTAGTTGCTGATTAGTGTAGTTACCTATTATCCTTGTTCTGATTCCCTTTATTCAGTCAATTCCATCCACAGACGTTTGCCTATCCATTACTTCAATCACCTCTTCACAAAACATAATTAGATTTGCCAGACATGGTCTATCCTTTACAAACCCATGCTGGGAAAAGCTTGTGCAAGTCAGGATGAACCACGAGCTCTAGGAAATTTTACCAATACAACTGCGATGAGACATTGGACTTAGTATCCAGAATTAAGACCACCAAGATGGTTGTGTTACATTTTACTGATTATCAGATTTCTTCTGATGAAATTTATGCTTTGTATTTACTCATTACATTCACTAATTTTATTTGTTTTCTTTCTCCTTGGGTGCAATAAGTTAAATAATTACTCTTCCTCACAAGGCACAGAAATGGAAAAACAGTGGACATTGTTTGGTATCCACTTGCTGTATTGGAGTATGTATTGAAAGGTTTTCAGCATTTGAAGCAGTACAGAAGAAGCTGACGCTGTCTTGACCCCTACGCTAATATTCGGACATATTGAAGCATAAACCTGTAGAAACTGCCTGGGTAGAGCAATTCTAACCAAGTTTACACCCTCCCCCATTTGGGCATACTGGGAGTGTTAATTTACTGCCACCTTGATTTACCACAGTTAGTTTAGAAAACATGGAGGTACATAGCTCAACTACTTATCTTGTCATTCAGCAAATTTGCAGTCTTATAATTTATCTTTCTTCAAGGAAAAACCATTGAAAGTAGGTTTGACATCTGTTTCCAAGTTCAAAATGGGTCATGGATTGCAACTTGAGTTTTGATTTGCTATTTGCAGCTGATGAAAGTATAAATAGGAATGACAGCGTGTAAGAAGTAATGTGGGGAAAATAATGGGTTTATTTTGTTCTCCAGTTTATACTGCTGATATTTTCAGTTAGCCTGTTCAAAAACAATGTTTCGTTCAAAATTCATTTGGTAGAGCCTGTAACTGTGAACTAAGAGTTCAGTTTGACCTCTACAATATAGGCCCATTAATGCACATCGCAGTATGATGTGATGAGAACTGCTGTCAACTTAGCCTGAACTCACGAACTCTCAGCTCAGTGTCAGAAGGTGGTGGATGTAAATCTCAATCTGGAGTCTTGAACAAAAATCTCAGCACAGGACGCATTGTCCTTGTGATATTCAGCCCAGGCACTATCTGCCTTCTGGGGTGCTTGGAAAAGACCGTACAACATTGTTGTCAAGAGCAGGGGAGTTTTCTCCGGTATTCCGGCCAGTATTTATCCTCCAAAGAATAGCACTTTTAAAACATTTGTTTGATTATTTATCCCATTCCTAGTTGGGGGAAACATGTTGTATGGAAGTTGATTATCATGTTTCCTAATATGATTACACTTATTGTTTTATAGGCGGTTTTATAGGCCCTCATGTAGTGAGGCCCTGAAGAGTGCTATACAAATGAATGCCTTTCTTCACATTCAAACTAAAATGATTTCATTCCAAATCTGTCAATAGGTGGAGAGCATATCAGCTGATTAAGAGTATCCCACCTGCTGACTTGCTGCAGGTCAGAGCAAAGGTTGCAGCTGTGGAGAACCTGAAGGGTCAGCGGGGTGACCTGGGCCTGCAGAGAAGCTGGGAGGGCAATTACCTGGCAACTGTGAGTAACAGAGATTCTATATTGGAGAATTTGTAACATCCCAGAAGGCAAAACCAGTAAAGTTTGGCGAGTAAGACATACTGATCCAATTCATCTTCTATACTTTAAAATGGACATCCAGTACAACCAATATTATTGAGTGGGTGTCCCTTTGGGATGACTCCAAATTCCTTCTCTCTCTGATACTAATTGACATGTGTTATTTCAAATTCCTGATGTTTCCAGTCAACTGTTAGAAATCTTTTATTTTTGATATTCCAAGGAGAACACGAAATGTCATAACTGGTATTGCCTCCTGTAATGATTATTGATTGCAGGCAATTAATTAATCAGGGAGGTAAGGTTTCAGCGTTAACTTCATGTACCTCCTATTCAAACTGAAAGAACTGTGGATGCTGTAAACAAAAGAGGTTGTTGGAAAAGCTCAGCAGGTCTGGCAGCATCTGAAGAAAAAAATCAAAGTTAACGTTCTGGGTCTAGTGAACCTTCCGTTCTGAGGAAGACCAGATTGAATGCAGTATTCCAAAAGTGGCCTCACCAGTGTCTTGTACAGCTGCAACAGGACACCCCAACTTCTATACTCCATGTTCTGACCAATAAAGGCATGTGTGTCAAAGACCGCCTTCACCACCCTATCTGCCTGCAACTCCACTTTCAAGGAACGCTGAACCTGCACTCTAAGGTCTCTTTGTTCAGCAACTCTCCCCAGGATCTTACCATTAAGTGTATAAGTCCTGCCCTGATCTGCCTTTCCAAAATGCAACACCTTAAATTTATCTAAATTAAACTTCATCTGCCACTCCTCAGCCCATTGGCCTATCTGTTCTAGGTCCCATTGTACTCTGAGATAATCTTCTTCACTGTCCACTACACTGTTAACCATTTTGGTATCATCTGCAAACTTACCAACCATTCCTCCTATATTCACGTCCAAATCATTTATATAAATGACAAAAAGCAGTTAGTTAGACCCAGCACCAATCCTTGTGGCACACCACTGGTCTCAGGTCTTATTCCAAAAAACAACCTTCCACTACCAGCCTGTGTTTCCTCCCTTCAAATCAATTTAGTATTCAATTGGCTAGCTCCCCCGGATCTGATGTGATCCTTACTAACCAGTCTACCATGAGAAACCATGACGGAGACCTTGCTGAAGTACATACAGACAATGTCTCCCGCTCTGTCACCTGTTTTCTTTGTCACCTCTTCAAAAACCTCACTCAAGTTAGTGAGACACAGTTTCCCACGCACAAAGCCATGTTGACTACCCCTAATCAGTCCTTGCCTTTCCAACTGCAAGCAAATTCTGTCCCTCAGAATCCCCTCCAACAAATTACCCACCACTGACGCAAGGTTCACCAGTCTCTTGTTCCTTGGCTTTTCCTTACCACCTTTCGTAAATAATGGCAACACATGAGCCAACCTCCAGTCTTCTGGCACCTCCCCCATGGTGATTGATGATACAAAGACCTCAGCAAGGGGCCCCAACAATCTCTTCCCTAGCTTCCCACAAAGTTCTGGGAAACACTTGATCGGGTCCCAGGAATTTATCCACCTTTGTCTTTTGAGACATCCAGCACCACCTCTTCTGTAATATGAATTCTTTTTAAGACATCAATATTTATTTCCTCAAATTCCCCGGCTTCCAAGTTCTTCTCCAGAGTAAATACCGGCACGATATTAATTTAGTATCTCACCCATCTCCTGCGTTTCCATATTTAAACGGCCTTGTTGATCTATAAGGGGCTCTATTCTCTCCCTAGTTACCCTTTTTCCCTTAATGTATTTATAGAATCTCTTTGGATTCTCCTTAACTCTATATGCCAAAGCGATCTCATATCCCTTTTTGCCGTCTTAAGTGTACTCCTCCTGCTATTTTACTCTGCTAGGGATTCACTCGATACCAGCTGTCTGTACCTGATACATTCCCCTTTGTTTCTTGATCAAAGCCTCAATTTCTCCAGTCATCCAGCATTCCCGACACCTACCAGCCTAGCACCTCATACTAACAGGAACATACTGTCTCTGAATTCTCAAAGGCCTCTCACTTCTCAACCATCTCTTTACCTGTGAATAGGCTCTACCAAGCAGCTTTTGGAAGTTCCTGTCCAGTACCATCAAAAATGGCCTTACTCCAATTTAGAATTTTAACTTTTTGATCAGTTCTATCCTTTTCCATTACTATTTTAAAACTACTAGAATTATGATCACTTGCCCCAAAGTTCTCCCTCACTGGCACCTCAGTTATTTAGGTGTGCAGGCACACTGGCCGATCTGGGGGCGGAGAGCATCGAGTCATAGTGTTGTAGCTGTTTGGAGTTCGGGCAGTGAAGTTTGGTAGCCTCATGCTTAAAAAGTGGCAAATTCATCGCCTGTTTACTTTGTTATGAGAGTCATTGTGTTCCATCTGTCTCACTGAAGCAGGTTTCTGATCTCCTTTGGAAATCTGCACAGAATGCTGGAATCAAAAGCAATTCTATTTATGGAGTTTCATACACTGCCTGACTTCTTGCAACTATTATCTGTTTAATCAGTAAAATCCCCATGCCTATTCGTTAAAAAGAGGCAAAGAACAATGGCACAAATTGGGTGGCACGGTGGCTCAGTGGTGAGCACTGTTGCCTCACAGCGCCAAGGACCTGGGTTCGATTCCACCCTCGGGCGACTGTCTGTGTGGAGTTTGCGCATTCTCCGTGTCTGCGTGGGTTTCCTCCGGGTGCTCCAGTTTCCTTCCACAGTCCAAAGATATGCAGGCTAGGTGATTGGCCATGTTAAATTGCCCGTAGTGTTCAGGGATGTGTAGATTAGGTGAGTTATAGGGGTTGGGTCTGGGTGGGATGCTCTGAGGGTCGGTGTGGACTTGTTGGGCCGAAAGGCCTGTATCCATACTGTAGGGATTCTATTGTATGAAAATCGTTTGGTGGAAGGCACAATCAACTAAGGAGAAATCTATCTTATCGAGGATCTTGTGACAAGTGGTTCCAGTGTCTTGGAGACTGCAGACATTCTTTGTGAGGAAGGATTAAAGGTCACTGATGCAGTGATATTGGAACAGGAGCAGGGAGGAAGATCCATATTAGAAGAGGAAGAGATATGTTTACACTCTGTTCTCTATCTAAATTGTTAGAAATTTTACACCGCCAAGGAAAAACTGAAAGTGAAACAGTAGAAACTGTCATGACAGTCATAAGAAAAAACACATTGGCAGCAGTGAGTAAAAGGTTGAACAATTCAACAAAACAGCTTAATGCCCAGTCTGCTGGAACACTTGCAAAAAATACCCATAACAAAAATTTAGTTATGGTACTCGTGCTCAGCTTCCTGGTGTCCACCCAATCACAGCAAAGCTTTTTAAGAAAATGGAATAGAAGCAAACTAACTTGTAGCTAGCTGCTGACGTCACAAACTGAAAAGGGTTGCTGCAGTTGGCTGGTCCACTGGTTTGAGATCTGTGTATTGAAACCACATGTTGACATCTTGAATGATTTTAATCTAGATGTGTTCAAAGAGCTAAGAGCAATTGCTGACAAGCATGAATTTTTGATATTCAAAGATGGAAAGTTTGCAGGTATTGGGAACACTGCTAGACACCAGTATGGAGGTGGGGTATTCAGAATTGTTTCTTGGTCTGACTTTGTGAATGCTCGTGTGATTCCTGGCCCTGGAGTAGTGAAAGGATTGAAGGAAGCTGGATTGCCTCTGAACAGAAGCTGCTTGCTGAAATGAGCTCCAAACGTTCCCTAGTTACTGGGGCCTACACCAAAACAGCTGTAATTAAGTTATTCTAACCTATTTCCAAATGAATCAATGAGAAAGAAAGCTGAAAACTGTGGAATTGGAGAGTTTTTATCAAAAGATTTCAATATCTTTTTGCAACAAATCAGGCCTTTGTTATATTGAGATTATGGGAGGAAATAGTTTCATTTCCCTTCCTGATTATAGCTTCTTAATGTATATTATAGAATCATACAGTGGTTACAGAAGGAGACCTTTTTGCCTGTCATGTCATGTCATCATCTCAGCTTGTGCCACTCCCACTCTGTAACCCTGAAGATTTGTTCTTTTCAGAAAATTAGCCTTTTTTTTCATTCATTCATGGCATTTCAGGCCTTGTTGGTTAGCCAACACTTACTACCCATCCTTAATTGCCCAAGATAGTAGTGAGCTGCCTTCTTGAACCACTGCACTTTGAGGGAAAATTTTATAAGGGTAAGTGACAAAAACCAATAATTTAGTAAAATTTGCTGCACGTAGTAGGATCACAGGAATCAATCTTAAAAATGCTGCAAAAATCTAGTGACCGTGACCAGCTTTGTAATTACTTTATTTTTCATTATCTTAACAAAGTAATTTAGTTATACAAATCTAACAACTTCATTGCCATATTTAAAGTTATGTGAAGTTAATAATTTTAGATTAATTCTTCAGTTGTAAACCAGAAGTCTCTGTGGTGCACAATGATGCAGTTCGGCCCATTGTGTCTGTCAGCTGATAAAAGCTATTGAGACTAAGCCCAACTTTCAGCTCTGTACTTAAGAATCTGTACCTAGGTATCTTGGTACTGAAGATGACATCCTCAATGGCAACTTGTAAACTTTTCACGGTACTCATGTGAGCACATGTGATAATAAAGCTAATTCAATTCACTTGCCCTGCCCTATTTCCCAACAGAAAGTCAAGCATTGCTCCTTCTCTCGTGAGGCCATGTACATATTGAATAAGAAAGTTTTCTTGTACACACTTAACAAATTCCTCCCCTTCCAAGCATTTAACACTATGACAGTCCCAGTCAACGTTTAAAAAATTAAAATCCCCTACCATTCCAACCTTTTTTTAAAAACAGATCTGAGATCTCCTTGCATATTTGCTTTTCAATTTCCCCGTCACTGTTGGGGGGACCTAAAAAACAATCCCAGCAAGGTGATCATCTCTTTCTTATTTTCAAGTTCCACCCATATAACTTCAATGGACAGTCTCCCAGGAATACTCTCCTTAACCAAAAAACATTACTGCACCTCCTCTTTTGCCTCCCTTTCTATCCTTCCTAAAGCATCTAGACCCTGGAATATTAAGCTGCCAGTCCTGTCCATCCCTGAGCCATGTTTCTGTAATAGCTATGATATCCCAGTCCTATGTTCCCAACCCTGCCCTAGGTTCTTCTGCCTTACCTGTCAGGCCTCTTGCATTAAAGTAACCGCAAGTTAATTCATCAGTCTTAACTTGTTCTCTGCCAAGCTTTTGTCTGCCTTGACTTTTAGACCTGTTCCCCTTATCTACTTACCAACCTCAGCCTTTTCTCTTTTCTCACATTTGCTTTGGTTTCACCCAGCCCTTTTAATAGTTTAAAGCCTCCTGAGTAGCACTAGCAAATCTCCCTGCCAGGATATTGGTCCCCTCCAGTTCAGGTGGAACCCGTCTCTCTTAAATAGACCATTTCTACCCTTTGCCACCTGCACCAGCTCCTCAGCCACACATTTATGTGCTCTATTCTCCTATTCCTGCTGTCACTAGCTGTGGAACCAGTCGTAATTGAGATATTATTACTCATAAGGACCTGTTTTGAAACCTCGTGCCTAATTTCCTATATTTCCTATACAGGACCTCACTCTTTTTCCCTACCTATGTCGTTAATACCAACACGCATAACAACTTCCTGCTGGCCACTCTTCATTTTCGGAATATTCTGCACCCGTTCTGCAACATCCTTGACCCTGGCACCAGGGAGGCAACACACCATCCTGATGCCTCGCTGACCACTGCAGAAATGTCTGTCTGTGCTCCAGACCAGAGAATCCCCTATCACAATCAACCGTTTAGAACCTGACATACCCCTCTTTATAGTAGAACCAGTAACGGTACCAGAAAGCGCTCTGCCATTGCTGTACTCCCCTTAGAGGTCATTCCCAACCCCTACTGTATCCAAAACAGCATTCCTGTTTGAGATGGGAATAGACACAGGAGACTCCTGCACTACCTGCCTACCTCTCCTACCATTGCTAGCGGTAAACCGTCTACCTGCCTGTATCTGCAGTGTCTCTACCTTCCTGAAACTGCTATCCACCACACCCCCTTGCTCTTGTAAACTCCTCATTGCCTCTAATTGCCGCTCCAACCAATCTGTACAGTCCAGTAGGGTTCGCAACCGAACACGCTTTCCATAGACATTGTCTGCAGGAGCATTCAAAATCTCCCTGATCTCCTACATTTGACAAGAAGAGTGCATCATCCAACTAAAAGCTATTTCTTCCCCTTTATCAATCTGCAGACCCAGAAATTGTGTATAAACAAACAACACATTTTGCTCAAAAAAGTAATGTTAACACCGTGTTACTGCACAAAATACTGCCCTAGGATAACTTAAGACAGATCACAGTATAAACATAAGAAAATAAATGCCCTCACCTTACTCACTATTATAGATTTACAAAAAAGGTTAAGATTTAGAAGTTTTGTAAGTCTAAAAATTAAACACTTAACTGATCAGGTTCAAAAACCAAAGCAGTCTTCTGTAGTGACAAAAACAGAAGTTGCTGGAAAAGCTCAGCAGGTCTGGCAGCATCTGTGGAGAAAAAAAAAGTCAGAGTTAACGTTTCCGGTGTCCCTTCCTCAGAAACGTTAACTCTGATTTCTCTTCACAGATGCTGCCAGACATGCTGAGCTTTTCCAGCAACTTCTGCTTTTGTTTCTGATTTACAGCATCCACAGTTCTTTTGGTTTTTATTTAGCCTTTTATAGTTTCAGGCAGTGATTATTTTCTAAATCAGTGAAGCTTCTGCAGCTCATAGTGATTGACTCAATTTTAATAACTCAGGAAGCTTTTGTGTCTTCAAAATGAAGATTATTTCTCATACACTTGCCCCAGAGATTAACGAAAACATTGTATCTCAAACACCTAACTCGCCTGTGCTATTTGTCACACAAAATTAGGTATAGTACTTATACAAATGGAATTCAGCTTCACTTCTTGACGTAGACCTGATGTTTCTTAATTGTTTTTACACTTTGGCTGCAGTAAAATAATTAAAAACTCTCATTCTTCGGGAACACAAAGGTTGATGAGTTGATCTGCCCAAGGTTGGATTTCTCAAGTGAACTTGAAGGTGGATTAGCTTAGAAGAGAGAGTCCTTTTTTCTCTTTCAAGATGTTGCGGATAGGCACATTGGCTGCTTAGCCGACTGTAGTCGTCTGACACACCTTTACTTGTAGGACCATCTGATGGAATGCACTTGAATACCATTTTGACATCAACTGATATCTCTGTTAGCAGGGAGACAGTGTGCTGCTTCATCATGTGATTACCCATGAACTGTCGGGGACAAGGTCCAAGATAAGATGCTGCGGTAATTCCATTTAGCGGTCTAGATTTATCACGCCTTACCCATTTGGTTTTACTCAGCCATTGGCCTTTGTTTTTTGAAAGTCAAGTCAACATATATTACAATGAAGGTGTTGAATATTTATCTTTGGCCTGATCCACAGTGGCTCAATCAGAAAAAAGGTTGCCTTTGTTTTCTCTAGAGGTAATGTAGTCTCTTCACTCATAAAAGTTACCTGGTGCCCCTCAGAAACCATGTCGATTTTCAGTCTTTTAAAAATGCAGGTTTTAGATTATAACTTCAACATTATCATGGCATTACAAGTTTTAGCACCCATGAAGGTCACCCACTGGGGAACGATCGGAAACTCGGTATTGGTCTTAAATACATTCTGCTAACTCTTTTGCATTAGTCATCTAATAATATAACCACGCTTCCAGAAGGAAACGCTGGTAAAATCTGTGAATAACGCATATTGATCTGACTTGCCTTGTATTTCCCATAACAGTGCTTCAGTATGACCAGTACGTTCATTTCCAAGTATAACTTTTCTTTTAAACCTGTTTCTCATTATGGACTAGTAATTTGAGGGGCATTGAGACCTGTCACTGCAGTTTAACTGAGATAACAAGGTGTAGAGCTGGATGAACACAGCAGGCCAAGCAGCAGAGGAGCAGGAAAGCTGACGTTTCGGGCCTAAACCCTTCTTCAGAAATGGGGGTAACTTCTTCAAGGTAGGCATCCTTAGAAGAGGCTTCGCAGT
>NC_063361.1:7829167-7925460 GCF_021869965.1 Rhincodon typus | reverse complement strand
ATTAAAAAAAAATTTGAACTTGCAGCAAATGTTGCATTGAGCACTAAGTGTAGGGAACTGGCACTGGGTCAGTTCACAAAGCAGAATATTTTATCATCACTAATCTATGGGTAAGAAGAAGTTAATGACCCTGATTAGAGAGGGTAAAGTATGTCCAACTCCAATGTTAATTTAGTTGCATTAAACGTCGCACCAGATCTGACCATGGTTGGCTCCAGTGTCATATAAATATGACTCGTGTTTTTTAGAGCATTTGTTTTTTTTATCTTGAAAGATCTCTGCTACTCTTGCGTTTTAAGATATCATTGACCATGAGCTTCACATCACAGACTGAGATAATTTCAGGGTATAGGTTTCAGGTTTCTCTGTATGGCATTAAGTGTAAGTTCTATATTCATTGGAAATGTTCTAATTCATGAAACACACTAAAACACCTCAGTAGCAGTTGAAACAAAGTGATGCTGAAACGACATTGAACCAGGGCCTGTCATTACAATGTTTATAGCTCCCCCTAAATTACATTTAAATAATGCACAAGAAATAAAGCACTCTCTTGTGATTACCGTGTGTAAATAACTCATTCTCCTCCAATTCTGAACCTTTCAAAATGTGAAATTGAGTTCATGTTGAGATCACTTTTGTCCAGAGCAGTATTCCAGTTGTCACTCCCTTTCAAGACCAATTTGATTTGACCCTGGCTGTTGCTGCAGATACAGGAGGCAATTTGCCTGACTTTGTCATTTCCTTAAACATCTCTGTGTAGTGCACTCCAAAAATTTACACATTTACGTACCTGGGAGATGTGGATGAGGATATGTGGCAATTTGACACTGAAATTAAGGTTACGTTGTTCAGTCTATTTCAAAAATTGTGAACTAATGTGATTGAGATCAAGAAGTTTACAACTTATCTGGGAGGAAGTATTTATATATAGAAATAAATGACTACAGCACAGAAGGACATCACTGTATCCACCATGTCCATGCCTGCTCTCCACAATAGCATCTCAATTAGGCCTGTTTCCTTTATATTTTCGCCTAACCCTGGAAATCATTTCCCCTTAGATAATTACCTCATTCTCTTTTCAAAGCCAGGATTGAATTTGCCACCAGTAAAGTGATGAAGAATCTTGACTTTCCTAAGGGCCCAATTTAATCCTGAGTCTAGGACCAAACCCAGGAAAAAGCAGTTTCCCTGTTCTGGGCATTTCAATGCCTTATGCCACAATACACAAAGAGCAATATTGCAATTCTAAATCTACTCCAGACCAGTCTGGGTTTATCCGTTTCTGAAAAGCAGCAATCTAGGTCCCATTGTCGACCACTTGTTATAGACAAAGGAATTGCTCATCTTGGAGGAGATTGTCTTGTTAGCGCTGGCTCATTGGTCTAGAATTACGATTTTCGCTCTGGGTCACTCTAGGGACTGAGGGGGGTCCCTGGTTCAAATCCCAGAGGAGATGAGGTCTTCTACAGCATAGTGGCTGTGTGGTTAGGACTGCTGCCTCACTGCACCAGGGACCCGGGTTCAATTCCAGCCTGGGGTGACTGTCTGTGTGGAGTTTGCACGTTCTCCCCGTGCCTGCATGGAAACTCTGCCAGGTTCTCAGTTTCCTTCCACAGTCCAATGATGTGCAGGTTAGATGAATTGGCCATGCTAAATTGCCCATAGCGTTCAGGAGAGTGTAGACTAGGTGGATTTGCCATTGTAAATGTGGGGCTGTGGGGATAGAGTGGGGGCTGGGTCTGGGTGAGATGCTATTCAGAAGGTTTGGCCTCTTCCTGCACTGTAGGGATTCTATGACTGGGGTGCTGGTATCTGGAACTAAAATGTGGCGGGAGAGTAAACACCATAAACCTGAATAATTGCAGTAACCTTGGGATTTGAGTGGAATTCAAGGCAAAGCTGTCCCTCTTGGCCATTGCTTGGCATGTGCTAAAGATCTACTGAACACTATGAATGTATATTAGTGGTTAGGAGGTCATTGACCTTACAAGGCAACTCTTCACAGATTCATCTTGACCTGCTGAAAGTTTCAGGGATTTTTGTTTTCATTTCAGATTTCCAACATCTGCAGTATTTTTTATTTGCGTTACATTAGTGGTTGCCTAGGAAGTAAAGACCAATTAAATCCTAATAACGGACATGCAAAAGCAATGCCATCTTTCTTATATGGATTGGTCATTGTTGATATTCACCCATGATAATGCATAATAAAAAATCTTTGTGCTTGTACAATGCACATGAAACCATGGAGAGAGTAGCAGCAAAATAATTCTGGGACTGCTAATGACAGAGCAAGGCTGCCACAGCATATCAGTGAGGTTTAAGAAATAAATTAATTACATTTCTATAGCACCTTTCTGAAACTCAAGAAGTGTTAAAGTGCTTTGCAGCTAATCAGCTACTTCTGAAACATATTCATGATTGTAATATCATAAAATATAGCAACCAGTTTCTACAGGCAAAATCACACAAACTGAACTGGAATAAGTGATCAGGGTGTTGGTCTGGGGATATATTTTGGTTAGGACACTAGAATAGTTTCTCATCGCAATTCAAATGGTACCATGAAATCTTTAAGTTCAAGTCATTCAGCAGGTGCATCCTCAGTTTAAGAACTCATCCAAAAGTCAGCACCTCCAAGAGTGCAATATTCCTTCTATTGTTGAGGGCTTTGCCTGTTTTGATACCTTCAAGTCCCTGGGTGTCGTGAGCCTGATTTTGTAACTCAGCTGCATATGCAACCAGGAGGTCGAGACTGATATCTAAAGGGTAGTAAACCATTTTTTCCCTTGTTTGCAAATGTGGGCATCATTGACTAGGCCAGCAGGTACTGCCCATAACTAATTGCCTTGGTGAAAGTGGTAATAAACTGTCTTCTTGAACAGTTGCAGTCCATTTGATGTGAGGATAATGCTTTTTGGGAGAAAGTTTCGGGCCCAGAGATAGTGAAGAAACTGTGGTATGTTATCAAGTCTGGATGGCCTGTGGCTTGGAGAGAAACTTGCAGGTCATGGTGTTTCTATGTATCTGCTCCTCTTGTCCCTCCAAGTGGTAGTGATCATGGAATTGGAAGATGCTGTCGAAGGAGCATTGGTGAGTTGCTATAGTCCATTGTTTAGATACTACACACAGCTATTACTGTGCATTGGAGGTGAAAGGAGTGAATGTTGAAGACTTTGGATGGGGTGCCAAGCAAGTGAGCTGCTTTATCGTAGATTGTGATGGAATCCTTGCATATTGGTGCTGCACCTGTGCAGTCCAGTGGAGAGTGATCCGTTGTACTCAACAATTACCCATCAGATTGTAATTAGAACTCATACAGCGCAGTTAGGTAAGTTTTGCTGCAAAACCCATGTTAAAGGGACAATAGTAAACTACTGCTCATTAACCTTCCTTTCCTTTGTACCACAAAGTACCAATGGTTCAAAATTTTTGGGGGAAATCAAAATGAAATTTTAAAGCACACATTATCCAAAAACGGACAGATGATTTGCACCACTCCACTGTTATCCTTGTGAAGAGAGGAGCTCTCCACCAGTTTCCCTGTGAATGTTGAGAAATTGGAGTTGCAATGTCAAAAAAATTAAACTTAACATGAAACTTCAGGGCTCCTATTCAATTTAAGGGTCCTTTTGATGACTGGATTAATACTCCTGCAATCCTTGTCAACCTTAAGAGGCCCAGAGAGTGCAATTTAAAATGTTGGGTCTTACTTCTGCAGGTATTGGTCTCATGCTTTAAGCAATTTTTAATGCAGAATTCTTCCAAACTGATGTGCCTCTTCAGAAAATTCTGGACTAGTATAAAATAGTTATTATGATTTGAAGTGAAAAATTAATAAATTATTCAAGATATGTTCTCAGTGTTTAAGCATCTCAAAAAAATAGAAGCAGAATCCTCCGCATTCCTGTGACTCAGTGTTGTGACACCTGGTACCTTTGTCATCTGAAATTAGATACGGTTATGCAACTATCGTCATTTGAATCAAGTGCCGTTGCAGTAGGTTCTTATTTGCCAAGAGTACTGAGTGAGGTTACTGTACCCTCCCACTCATGTTTGAGTTATTTTGTATTTCTGCTCCAAGTTGCTTGCTACTACAAACCTTATAATACCCATGATGAATTTCAGTTCTCATCATTTAAATTGCTGCTACTCTACAATTAGCTTGATCTTAATTGTTGTAACAAAGCAATGATTGCCCAAGTGATGGATAAAATAGAAGACATCTTGACACTGGCCTAAGATTTTAGAATAAGATTCTGATATAATTTTAGTTTTTGCATGGATCCCTCTGTTTATTTTTACCTGAAGCCTTCCATTCATGGTTTCAAAATGCACAATTATATGTCTTCTAACCTACCAGGTAGAAAAAAAAATTAACATTTTACATGCATTGTCCAATGTACGATAACCGTAACATTTTATGTCACATTGCCTGCAAATAAATTGTATTTATGAAAAACATCAATACAACTGAATTTGTAATGTCAATTCATCAATATGATATGCACCATTTAAACAAACCTGGCAATATCTACAATTAATTCAAAATCTGTACAGGGAGGTGATGAAGCCTCCAGTTTCCTGTATCTCATTTATTCTGCAACAGCTGCTGAGCATTGGTTGGAAAGATGACAAAAAAAAGGTTAAAAATAAACCAAAGATTTGTTTTTAAAAGCAAGGAATAATAGATAAAGACATGTTGAAGTTTCCGTTACTAATGTTCAAGTGAAGGATTGGGAAGATTGAGAAATGGTTTGCAAAACAGAATAGACATGAACATGGGAGCAAGTGTCATTAAGGGCAAGTAGAATGTGGTTTCAGGATCTCTGTACTGGAGAAGATCCAAGCAAGGGATGTTTGTCTAAGTTGGAAATTTTGTAGTGTGGAACTCAGGAAGTTGGCATGGAAGGCATTGAAACTTAGATATAGGAAAAGTGTAGAATGCGTTCAGGGGAGAGTTAGGTATATTCAAAGTTGTATGTGACCAGTCTAGAGAGAGTTGGTAAACAGGAGGGCCAGCCATTGAGAGCAACTGGGAGGAAGTCAGCCAGCAAGAGGATCAAGGAGAGAGACAGAGGGGGGGATGGGGGGAGAGAGGGAGAGGGAGAGAGACAATGAGTGGAGGAGTCAGCAAATGCAAGGCTTGGGGAGGAAAACAATGATTGGGTAAGAGTCAGTTAGCATGAGGGAGGCAGTGAACAGCAAGTGGCCATGTCCACGAGTAGGAAGAATGAATGACTGCTTTTAGGTGGGAATCTTCCTGGTGATCAACAGAGTCCTGGTATGGAGTGACACCTGGGTGAGGTCTGACTGGAATTCACAGAGAATGGATTGACCCCTTTCAGTCACTCTTTAGGGTTGGATAAGGGGGTCCTTCTCTCTGACATTCCAGTAAGCTAGAAACTACTGTCCTAAAACTCCAGATCCAGCTGGGGTCACCTTCATATTATTTGCAAACATCACAGAATGCATTGTTATGTGTATATAAGGATGGGGGTGCCCATTTTGTTTATGTACTACAGTGATGTCATGTAACACTGTAACCATCAGTCTGCCAGCTACATGGAAAACAGGTAAAAAATAAATACACTGAGAGAACCAGCATTTTGAATCTAAAGTAATTTATTATTTCTAACCTGTGGGAAACAGAAGACATAATATAGTGGCAGCAGTTGTCTTTGAGTAAAACCCCAAACAATTCTAATTTAATTTTGTGTTGAATTAAATTGTAAAATCAACTAGTACCAGAGAGAGGGAGAAAAACTAAGTGGACGAAGCAAAATCAAAATAGCCATCATAGCAATAATTAGACAGCTTCAGCTCATGATGAATTGGGAAGCTGATGGTGTCCTTAGAGGAATTTGAGAAGTTTAAAGAAACTTATAGACTGACATTCAGTAGCTTTCCAAAAGACATAAATGAAGAGGAAAATTGATCCTTTTATGATCAGGAACAGATTTTAAAGCTGCATTTGCTCTCAGTCCAACTGCATATGCCTTTGATGACACTTTTAGCAACACTTGTCAAATAGTTTCTGCATTTAGTGCACTTTTATGCACTTAGTCCAACCATCGACCCCCTGGAGTCGGTAGATGATGAAGAATTGATTGGCTGAAAGACACTGCTGAGAGTTGTACTCCTGTGTAATGGACATCTGTAAGTCCACCCTGTCATGCAGTTTCTTGTTATAAGTTAATGAAGAATACTCACCGTTTCAGCTTGAGAAGGCCACTGACTGCTTAGCAAATAGCAAGACACCTGGCAGTGTTGATTTCTCAGTTGGACTACTCAAGTAGAGAAAGCTGAATTGATTGTCACACAGTTATGATTTTCTCCTCCTCTGATGGAAAGTCGGTTCTCATTCACATAAGGTAGGTGATGTAAAAATCACCATCCTATTTTTTTCTTAGAAAGCGACAGAGGTGACTGCAATAACTACAGAGGCATTTTACTCCCCAGTGCTATGGGGAAGGCCTTCGCTAGGGTCATACTTAAAAGTCTCCAATCTCGTTGCAAATCAAGTGTACCTGGAGCATGTGTGGTTTCTATGCTAGTGCATCTACTGTGGTTATAATCTTCAATGCCAACAGCAAGAGAAATGCAGGGACCAGGGTTCCACTAACATTGTTATATGACTGTGAATCATGGATGACTTACAAAAATCAAGAAAAGAAGCTGAACAGTTTTCATATTTGCTGACTGCACTTCATTGTGGTTTTATTCTGGCTGGATAAAATCACTCATGGATGAAGGTGTGGTAGATCAGTCTTGGTCTAGTTGAATGGTGCAACAGGGTTTTGAAAAGCTGAGTGGCTAACATCTATTGTTATAATCCTATTTCTTACAAGGGAGAGGCATTGGTGCCTGATTGAAAGCGGAGTGTGCATCTCCTAATCATGTTAGTGTTATCCTCCAAATGGAAAGGCAGAAAGTTGGAACAGAAATATGGGCACCAGATTGTTTTAGGGCAGAATTTAGAAAGGTAAGTGAGCTAACTAGATAAATAAAAAGAAAATAGTAGTGACGCAAGTTAATTAAAAGTGGCTAGGACAGAAGCTAACTAGATACATTTCAGGGGAAATGAAGAACAAGTAAAAGACCCAAAGAATCTGCTTTTCAGATTTTTGTTGAAACTGGTCATGTGCCATAGGTCTGAAGAATGGTCAATATTGTGTCTATTTTCAGAAAGAGAAATAAAGCTAACTTTTGCATAATCAAAGCTTTCAAACCAGTTAGTTTAACATCTGTGGTAGAGAACATTTTGAAATCTGAACATTAATTGCTAAATATCTAGACGAAGAGGAAATAATTGGTTACAGTTATTTCAGAAAGACACATTTGGCTCCATGAGCCCAGTCACACAGTAACGTGTTGGGGCAGAGAAATGCAATTGGCTTTCAAAAGTCAAGGTACCAGGTTACTGAAGAATTTTAGGAATGTGACATTGGCATAGGATAGTAAATTGGATTAAACACGTGTTAAAGAAAAGAAGAATGGCGAGTGGGTGTTTCTTGGAATGGTTATGCTAATTTGTACTGTATGACAGTTTTTGTATGTTGTGTACATCAGTGATGTAGACACAGTGTTACATAAAGTGATGTCCAAGTTTGCCAATAATATTAAAATAGAAAAAAGTACAGAACAGAGCAAAAGGAAAAGCAAGAGGATAGTGATAGACTGATGGATTAACAGAGAAATGGCCTTTGGATTTCTTTGCCTATAAATGAATATTTTGGAAAAAATGTGATGACTATACTTTGAAGAATATCTAGATAATGTAGAACAGCAGAGGGATGTGGTGATTCAAGCTCATGATTTTCTTAATGTTGGAAGCAGCATCAGAAGTCTGCAAGATCACAAAACAGTTCATGCAATATTGGATTTGGTGGTAAGATGTATAGAATATAAAAGTTGAAATATGATGGAAATCTATCTGAAACCTTTGGGAAAACATGCAGATTTTGGCCTTGTGCTGTAGGAATGATATTGAGGCAATTAACCAATACAAAACAGATTGAGAAAGTTGCTGCTTTGCATAAGGATAAAATGTGCCAAACTGCAATTTTGGGCTTGTTTTACAATCAGATTGGGCATTTTATGGGAGCTAAAATAATGTAAGGAACAGGAGTATGAATAGACCCATCAAGTCTCTTGGACAGTTGGTATTAATCATCGTTATTCTTTGGCCTCAATTCCACTTTTCTGCCTGCCTCCTATAAATTTCAGTTGCCTGAGACAAAAAATGTCTGTCTTAACCTTAAGTATTTTCAATATTGGAGCACTTGCAATCCTCGTAAGAGCTGACCCATTTATTCCCATTCCTGTTGCTCTTTTTCCCTCCCTATGACCCCAAAAACAGTCGATACCAATCAGTGCCACTAGACCAGGCTGCGTAACTCCTCATCCCAAAAAGATTCCCTAGATATCAAAACATTTCCACAGATTCTGATCCTGCTCTGATCTCTGCACACCCAGGTCACCAAAATCACACAGAAGTAGAGTGATTTCTCTGGACTGTTACCTCCACAAAATAAAAACTGAATATTATCCCCTCTCCTGTGAAAATGGTCGGTGTTGTGAATAGGGGTTAGGCTTCCAATTTCTGAGCTCATCAGTCATTTGTACCACAATAGAGAGGCTTCCTGTTGTGTGTTATGGACCAGACAAAACCCTATCAATGTATATTAAGAAGGTACCCTGCAACCTGACTTTTTCTTATTTCAAAGGTAAATGTAAGGGGCTGCATTCCAGATGCAATTTGATTGGTCAAACTAGTCAATGTGAAGCAAAATATAATTTATTCATACACTACAGTTAAAATACAACAAAATAAAGAAAAGAATTGACTTTGCTGTAACTCTATCGGAAAAGAATAATAGATACAATAACTATTACTAATTAACTGTTCTAATATAGTAACATCCTATAAACACATCCTTGGCAAAAGACATATTCAGAATACAGATGGTCTCACAAGCAACTCCAGTAACCCAAGAGGAAAAACATCGAGAGCCCCCTCTTATAAGGCAAACATTGCAAATGCTTTCTTCCCTGGTACCTTCAAAGAATTGTGAATATACACATCCAGGCCCTTCTTTGCTTTGCACTCTCCTCAACATAGTGTTATTTTGATTATACCACCTCTCCATTTGTTCCTCCAAAAGCTCATCACTTTACTTTGGTATAGTGGAGGTTATCCCATTGAAACATGCAAACTTCTTACAGGGATCAGCAGGTTAGATGCATGAACAATGTTCCCTATGGCTGAGGGAGTCTGCAACAAGGCGACTACATCAGAATAAGAGGTAGACTCTTTAGGACTGAGATGAGGAGGAATTTCTTCACTCAGGAGATAGTGAATCTTTTGAATTTCCAAAGGGCTGTAGAAACTTGGCCATTGAGTACATTCAAGACAACACTTGGTAGATTTATAGAGTTTAAAGGTATCAAGGTATATTGAGGTGGGCGCTACATTGGGATATGGTGCTAAAGTAGAATTTCAACCATGATCTAGCTGAATGGTGGATCAGGCTCAGTGGAGCTACTCCTATTTTTTATGTTCATACTTATCCAAATTTGATTATATATACCATCTATTTGGTCATTTCAGCAGACTGTCTATTTCCTTCTGAAGCCTGTCCCGTTTTCACAATAGACTATGTTACCAAATTTTGTACCAGATATAAACTTCTCACTTGCCTTCCTTGTATCAAAGTCATGTTATCCATTTATAACTAGAAAGACAATGATCCTAATACTGATGCCTGTGGGACCCTATTGCTTAGTATCCAATCAGAAAAATATCCATTCAGCACTGAGGAAGGGTCACCGGACCCAAAACGTTAACTCTGAATTTTTTCTTCACTGATGCTGCCAGACCTGCTGAGCTTCTCCAGCAACTTTGTTTTTGTTCCATCCAGCACTGCTTTCTCTCTGCTATCCCTTAGCCAATTTACAACCAAGTTACCATCATATTCTCAATACCATATCCTTCTATTTGTAAAATTAGTCTTTTCCACGGGTGCTTTATGAAGTGACTATTGAAAGTCCATGTATACATCTACTGCACTACAATCAACAACCCCCCCCCCCCCTCAAAGATGTTACTCAGGTTATTCTGACGTGATTTGTCTTTGATATATCTGTGCAGGGTCTCCTTTAGTAAGCAATACTTCTCAAGTGAGAATTAATTTAATCCTTGACAAGATTTCTGGTACTTTTTCCACCACTGATGTTAATATGGTTAGCTTGTAGTTGTTAGATGTAGCCCTTCCCCATTTTTTGAAAACAGTAGTATAATATTTTAGTCTCCCAGTCCTTTGGCACCACATGGATGTCCATGGATGACTGAAACAAAAATACTGCAGATGCTGGAAGTCTGAAATAAACAGAAAATGCTGGAGGAAATCAGCTTCTTTGAGAAGACAAAGTCAGAAATCACACAACACCAGGTTATAGTCCAACAGGTTTATTTAAAATCACCACCTTTCAAAGCGCTGCTCCTTGGTCTGGTGACAGGTACATGGATAGGAAAGGTTTAGAGGGATATGGGCCAAATGCAGGTAAATGCAACTAGTTCCGTTTAGGAAAGCTGGTTGATGCAGAAGAGTTGGGCCAAAGCATCTGTTTCTGTGCTCTGACTCTATGACCCTATCGTTCTGTATTTCTGTAATTTGCCAGTGCTAAATAACTGAAAACCTACGACAGTCTTAGATTTATAGTTCATGCTCACTGAAACTACATTGGCAATGCCACAGTGTCTCTCTGCTACTGATAATATGTCAGTTGACATGGAAAATCTTGCTCCCCTTAATCATCATCCCAAAGAAGACAACCTCTGTTCATCATTCTGTTCAGCTGTGGTTCCTATTTTCCCATTTTTTTAATAGTCTTTGGAGGTTGATAAGGGAAAATGGTCTCATTCATGGGCACTACTCCAAAGCATTCTTCATTACACTGTCTTGATATACTGATCTGATGGACAAGCCACAGGCCTGGAAACTGGTGAAGAAACTCATCAGTGCATTTGTACGGTTCATGTATTGTTTGACCGAGAAGGGATATGTGCAGAAGATCATAGACCCCAAAATCTTGTATTTGTTGGTTCAACAGAGATTGCATCATTTATGATTTGGGGTGTTCTGTGCACTGGAAAGATACATATTGTCTGGTTAGACAATGCAATAGCAATATATTAACATTTGCCTTGGGGGTAAAAGTACCTTCTAATGCCAACTCTAAGAATGAGAGTACAGAATATCCTGCCTGATGAACCGCATCATTTATTTTTCATCTGTGATGGTTATTGTTTTACAGTTTCCATCCCACTTTAAGACCTTACAATTTGATATGGTCAAAGCAGTTTAAATCACAGATGATTTAATTGTGAAAAAGTGGGCGTGAGCGGCTGGTGAAGGGTAACTTAATGATTGTGGGCTTTTTCCTGCTAATATTTAGAGGCTTTGCTGATATCGGTTTTGGTGTTGTGCTTCCGCTGTTGGAAAACGTGGGGGCGCAGAACAGGACTGAGCAAAAATAACTGTTGATGTGTTTTTCACACTTTCCATTCTGTGGTATTGTGTGACTGTCAAACAAAATACATCTGAGAAAACTGAATTGGTATTTGTTGTTGTTCTGTGCTCCATTCCAATTAAGTTACTGTTTTCAACAGCTGTGAAGTAACCTAATTTAGCAATTTAAAGGATTCCCTTTTTAATTTTATTAACCCTTTCTCTTCAAATTCAAGATGAGGCGATGGCCTGGAGGTATTATTGCTGGACTGTCATTCCAGAGACCCAGATAATGTTCTGGGGACCCAGGTTCGAATAGTGCCATGGCAGATGGTGGAATTTGAATTCAATAAAAATCTGGAATTAATGGTCTAATGATGACCATGAAACTATTGCCGATTGTCAGCAAAACCTGTCTGGTTCACTAATGTTCTTTAGGGAAGGAAACTGTCATCCTCACCTGATCTGGCCTATAAGAGACTCCAGACCCACCACAATGTGGTTTACTCTTGACTGCCCTCTGGGCAATAAATCCTGGCCTGGCCAGTGATGCCCTCATCCTGTGAATGAATAGAAAGAAGGAAAGCCAGTACCGTGAGAGAGCTGAGCGTTATCATGATCATAGAATGCCATGGAGAAAGGATAGATGTGGGTCCCATACAGGTTTGAGATTGCAGTTTCCAAAAATATCATCACAGTCTGCCACACAGTATATTTTTGGTACATGGAGGGACTGGAATACAATTTCTAAATCAACAGACCACACCATATTTTGGAATTTAGCTAAAACCATATAAAGGTTCTGACAAAATATAAAAGATTAATAAACTTGCATAATAGATGTTTCATTGTCAAATAGCTTTCAATATGCTTAATTGTGAAGTAGTTTATTTTGATTGGAAGCTTAAGGAGGCCATAAACATACCGTTGCTAAATGCCAAACAGCTCAATGGTGTAGACAAGCAAAAAGATCTGGATTTCACAAATCACTCAAGGTAGTTACAGGTTAAAGTAGTAATATGAGTGAACAGCAGCAAATTTATTGAAAAAAAATATGCAATGGTTTGCAAAAGAGGACATCTTCTCTGGAGCCCTACAGAGCCAGGCTCCAGTATCACTGTGACACAGTTTCGTTCACACAGGTTCAACAGGTCCCCTTAGACTAATGTTGTAATTAACCCTTTACTTGACTAATTTTGTTTAATGTCCTTAGTAACTGTACAGTAATTAACCTTTTACTGTACAGTTACTAAGGACATTAGACAAAATTAGTCAAGCACTGAAGTTTATTTCTCAAATTCTAAATGAAAAGCAGCCATGTCAAATTAAACTTCTTTAGGACTTTGGTTACATTACATATTAGAGCATTTTTGGCTGAACATAGAGAGAAACATCTTTGATAAAGGTACAAACTATAAGGAAAGACTGAGTCACTGCTAGGCTGAGAAGTAACCTGATCATCTTGAGTTTCCTTTCCAAAGGCTAACCAGACCCTCTGTGCTGTGATCTCCACTGAGTTAGGAAAGGAAGCAGGTCCCAAATCCACCCCAGCCCGAACTTCAATCTAATCCCATGTTGTTGCAGTCCATTCAGCCGACTACTTACCTGAAGACTTCACAAGTTGATACTCAACCTGTGTGACCACAATCAAAACCAGAATGACTCTTGAACCCAGAACTCTCTAGGTATCCCGAGAGTGGCCTTTACGGCCGTATTGGAGCTTGATAATGTAGGTTTAGAGAAGATGTTTCTAATTGTAAGAAATTCAAAGGAATGAGAGACAGTAAATAACCATAAATAAATTCATTTGTGAATTCAAGAGAAACATTTTTACCCAAAGAGTAGTGAGACCTTAGAACTTGCCACCACAAGAAAAAGTTGAAGTAAGTAGTATAATGTGTGAAGCTGAGTGTGAGGGAGAAAAGAGAGTATACTGATAGGATTAGAAGAATCAACATGGGAGCAGGCAGGTGTAACCAATAACCTGTTTTAGTCCTTTAATTTCTATGCAGTTTCTCAGACATCCAGGGACCACTGAGAGATTTTTCATCCATTGATTTTTGGGACAATGGACTATGCTTCCAGGATTTACTAATAAACTCCCTGAAAGGTGCAAACTGTAAAGTATGACCTCTGAAAATTCTGCAGTGGAAAGAGGGAAATTTACAGGGAAAATCATGTCATGATAGACTGAAGTACTGTCCAGCAGAGTGTCACAGAGGGATCGTTGTGGCAGGCTTAGATTAGACCTAGTACCTCAGCTGCAGACTTTGGTTGTGGCAGGTGGAGTGCAGAAGAAAATACCATCATTGGTAATCTACATTTTTGTTTTTAAAAAGAGAATGAATTGCCTACTATTCTAATGGCCTGCGAGGATGCCGAACACCCATTCACATTTGATGTTGATTGGTTTGTCTGTTGGGAAGCATCTGAAGAGCAATGTAATAGCCCTATTACACAGTGTTGACAGAGTGCACTTCCCAACTGGCTTTTATTAAAGAAATTTTATTTGAGAAAATTTATACAAATATGATAGCAGTGCCAGCAAACAAACAACAAGGACAGATGCAGTACATCACGACCTTTAGAAAATACATGCAAATGCACTTTAATAATCACCTAATTGGTGTCAGATGTTACAAACATTGTAATCACTGGAATAAAGATCGCTTTATGGTGGTGAGGGAGGACCCTCTAACAAGTCTTGACATTTTAAGGACTGTTTGTTGTTACTGTGGCTTAGGATGGTTATTCTCGGTTTTAGCAACAATTATCAAAAAAAAATCTTGACAAAAAGTATTTGGAACAAATTCTACAAATTTTGCACATTAAAAATCAGAAAAAGAAAATGTTGGAAATGCGCTGCAGGCTTGTTACAAAAATAGATCAAGGCATTGGTTAAAGATTAGTTTCATTGATTCAAGTGAAGATTCTTTAAGTTATGTGATGCTCTTTTAATTCTCTATTCAGATTCAAATGGGTGGTGGAATATTTCTAGATCTTTCATGTTTTTGTAAATGTTATTTATTTCTGTATCTTGTCACATTAAGGCTTTATGAACATGCTTGAGAAGTTTTGTTCTTTCCAGGCTATTTCTCTACTTACAGTCAAAGTAGTCAATATCATTGTTACCTATGCTACTTTCCGGAGGTTTTTGTACGCTGGTCAACCAGATAAGGAACAGTGGCATCTGTGGGTGGTATTGCTGCAAACTGTCCCACCCAACCCCAATCCATCTCTCCACCCGTTAACTTCCTTCTGCTTTCCTGCATCCTGCTGGTTGATTCACTTCTGCTGTTATTTGCAGAGCTACTTTTCACAGCATGATCTGTGGCTGCAGCGATTGGATCTATTGAAAGCTGAATGTGTGAGAGAGAGAGAGAGAGAGAGAAAGAGAAAGAGCTGCTGGCAGCTGCCAGTGGGTCTGTACATTTAATGTGCTTCAGTGGCCCTTTGGTTTCCAGCCTGTGCCTGGCTGCTTTATTGGGCTTTTCATCTCACTGGAACTCTGAGACCAGCAATGATCTGATTGACTGAGCACCTTTTTTTGCACTCTATCCTTGGAAAGCTTTTTCATTATAACAGAATAATTCAGCAGCTGTTTGAGAAGTTTGTCACCACAGAATTCATTGATGTATTTATGGTGTACAATTAAAGCAGATTTCCTTTATATTGCTTGCTACATGGAGTATAACGTGAATCAGTAAGGATAATAGCTTGGTATTTTTAATACCACTTTCTCATGTCAGAGCACCTTAAAGATGTTCCCACAGAGAATTATTTTTGCAGTTACTGTTATGCAGATAAATGCAGGGGTAATATGCTCACATTCAGTAAAGACATGAGGGAGAAGCATGAGTCAGGACAGAAAAGCACTCCTGTTTGTTCTTCGTGTACCGGGATGTTTATCAGAGTACAGCACCTCCAAGATTGTATTCGTTGCATTGGTACTGAAGCAGGGTAATAGTTTATGGTGCAGAATACTTTAGGTAGGGTTTAAACCTGTTTCTTCTTATACAAAGTGCTATCAATCAAACAAAGCTAACACCTCACAGAATCCCTACATAGATCATAGAATCCTGACAGTGTGGAAACAGGCCATTTATCCTATTTGAGTCCACACTGACCTCTAAAGAGCATCCCAGTCAGACAACCCCCGCCCAATCCTTGTAAACTTGCATTTCCCATGGCTAACCCACTTAGCCTGCACATCCCTAGACACAATGGGCAATTTAGCATGGCCAATCCACTGAAGCTGCACATTTTTGGGTTCTGGGAGGAAGTCGAAGCACCCGGAGGAAACCCACATAGATGTGGGGAGAATGTGAAAACTGCACACAGACAGTCTGTGCTGGTGAGGCAACAGTGCAAACCATTGAGCCACTATGCCTCACCAGCACAGTAATCCCTTTGATGTTGAAGGGAGCAGAGATATGAAACTCCTCGAAGGCCCCACTGAGAACACCGAGGCCTGGATTTTCATCCTCATGGCGAGTAGCAGGATTAGGCAAATTCCTGGCTTGGTCCATCTGCCTCAGGAAAAAGTGGCATTGAAGGCCCAGTCTTTATTGTCAGAGGGTGTCTGTTGGTTACATTCAGGCCAGTCAACTTTGGAAAGTGTTCCAAGGCAGCCTCAGGGTTTGGATATGAGGATAGGCTGTTGAAACTGCAAGCGCTTGAAACACAGACTTCTGGAAGTAAATATTGTTTCCTGACCCATCAGGCGGTACACGAGTATAGATTTAGAGTAGATTTTGTTGGTACAGACTTGATGTGCCAAAGGGCCTCTTCTGTACTGTATGATTCCGTGATTCTAGGGAAGAATGGATTTTCATATCACCAATAAATTAGATTTTAAGGACCAATGATAAATTATTCATGTATCCACAGCCAGGTTTGCCCTGATTCCAAATGACTGAAACCGAGGTCCGAGATGGTGTTGGAAATTTCTCACCACTTGCCTATGGAAGAGTTGTTTGGTGTGCGATGGCATTAAGAATCTATAAGTGGAGAGTCACTGAAGAGAAAATGTCATGTCTCATATGACCCAGGAGTAGATTAGAGGTGTAAGAGGTGTGCAAACCTGCACCTGTATGTGTGGTGTGTGCATATTTTAGTTCACATTACAATAAAGAACCCATGCATTTGTTGTATATTGTTTGTATTCCTGTGGCGTTCATATCAGTCACACGCTGAAGGAGTGAATAATGTAACAATATGTAGACACAGAAACTAGCTGTATGAGAAGAGGAGGAGAAGTAACATATGTTAAACTGACCCAGATCATGGAGTGAGCATTCCATAACAGCTGTGCTACTGGAGAATCCATAAGAAATCAGAATGGATATATTGCATTATATGGAAGGCACTGCAGAAACAATTTAGTGAGAGCTCAGTGCTAAATATTTTACATCAGCAGAATTCATGAGAAGTAAACCTTAATTTACCAGAACACTTAACACATTCCAAACTGAATCTGTCACATGAAGATAAAGAAAATTACAAAATTATGCATTATGTGAAATAGGCATCAGACCATGTCGTGCATGGATACAGCCGATTCTTACTGAATTTAAATCAGGTGTTGAATCTATTGATTAAAAAGATGTAAAAATATTGCAAATATTGGGAATTTTAAATTATAATCGAAAATACTGTATTTGTAACATTTTATTCAACCAGCACCTGGGGGAGAAAAAAATTAAGTTTGCATGTAGGTCTCTTATTGCAGCGGGCCTGCATCTGAAATATTAACCCTTCTCGTTTCAGAAATGCTGCCTTTAATTCCAACACTTACTGTTCTCATTTGATTTATTGGGATAAAACATCTGTGTTTCATTCCCAAAAGATGTCTGAATAGCTTAATTAACAGCTGTTTTTTTTTTTAATTACCAATCCCTTAGTATATTAGAATTGTTTTTCATAATATTTCTTGCATAGAATTCCCTTGAACCTTTCCTGATCCTTATATCGTTGCAGAGTACTTTTGCAGAGGTCAGATGTTGCTGGACATTTATGTATTTCAAGAAAATAAAAGATTTTTGATAGGTTCATATTGATCTTAATTTCAGATTTGATAGCAAAGTAAAACAATAAGTATCCTTCACTGCCTGGGTGGGTTGTTGAGGCAGGAAACCTCAACTTTTAAAATACTCACGTAAGCGGTTGAATTGTCATTACATTCAAGGCTGTGGATCTTGTGCAGGAGAGTGGGTCTAGAGTAAGGCCAAAGGGCTCCTTCTCCATTGACTGATTCTAAGGCTTAACTCTGATCTGCATGAGCATCTCCACACCAAAATAAAGAAACAAGATAAAGGTTTAAAATTAACTCGTTCTGTCCCATCCACCAAAAGGGAGCCTGTTTTCCATTTGAGGATGAGGAGCATTGAGAGAAAAATATATTTTAAAATCAATCCTGCCTATTGTAAGGAAATATATATTTGGTATGTAAGAAGCCCTACAGGACAAGACACTTTGTTTCCAAGAGAGCCAATGAAAGTTGTCAGAAGAGATTGCATGTTCTCTGTAACTTCAAAAGATTAATGGAATTGATTGTACAACCTTCCTTTTCGAGCTTCAAATTGGGAGGAGGGCCGGGAATTATGTAAATCTCTTGTGAGTTATTGATTATTACTGTATGCATGCCACTTTGATAGTCACGTAGAGCCCTCTGTGCCTGTCATAGAATCTCAATTCTGACAAACAGTCTGTAGTTTGTCACTCTCTACTTTTTCAACATCCAGTGCTGGAGGAGCCAGAATTTCTTTCAACTGGAAAGCCCAGCACACCATTACATGAGAGAGGGCTGAAACATTGGCAACTATCTTCAGTGAAAAGTGCTGTGTGTATGTTCCATCTCAGCTTCCTCCTGAGAGGTAACCACCATCAAGATGGTGTCAACATGGTATCAAGATGGTATTTCAAGGTGGCAGCAACAAAGTCAGCAGCATTAGGGGTGGCTGGGTGGTTAGCAGTGATGCCTCACAGTGCCAGGGATCTGGTTTCAATTCCAGCCTTGGGCGACTATCTGTGTGGAGTTTGCACATTCTCCCCGTGTCTGCATGGATTTCCCCTGGATGTTCCGGTTTCCTCCCATAGTCCAAAGATGTGTAGGTTAGGTAGACTGGCCATGCAAAATTTCCCAAAGTGTCCAGGGATGTGCAGGCTGGGTAGATTGGCCATCAGAAATGCAAGGTTACAGCGATAGGGTGGGGAGATGAATACATGAGATGCTCCTCAGAGAGTTGGTGTGGACTTGTTAGGCCAAATGCCTGTTTCCACACTGTAGGGACTCTCTGCATTGGGCTCATGAGCCCAGGCTCTGTCTCTCCTGCGCATCGTGGATGAGCTGGGAGCCAGGACCCCAGTGACCGATGACCAGCATCGGTCATGGAGAAGCGTTGGATGGGGACCAGGAGGTCTGACTCCAGGCCCATGGCTCCAGCTCGGATGCAGCGATTGCGGGACTCGTAATGATGGAGGGGGCAAACCCATAACCAAGACCCTGGCTCCTGTTGCAGAGACCCAAGCCGATGTCAAGGAGCGTCTGGAGGAGCGGAGGAGGAGGAACAAGGAGAAGAGGGAAAGATGAACTCTGTTGCAGTAAAAGCTTGCATTGTGTTCAGTGTTCAAGATGGCGCTGGAGCCAGGCAACACTTTGCATTTCATGTGCGAAAACGCTTTTCACTGTATTTTTATACACATGTGGCAATAAATCCAATTCTCAAATGTTAGTCTTCAATTCAGTTCACTCCACTCCATGTGGTATTAAAAAATGGTGAATGGTACTGGATACATCAAAGGCTCTGACACAAATCCAGCTGAGTAACCAAGAGTTATGCCCGAGAATGAACTGTGTTTTAGCCAACTATCCCAGTGCACCTACAACACTGGTACCTACTCAGTAGTATGCAATATTACCTTGTCATGTCTACCAAAAGCAGAACAAATCTAGTCTGTCCAATTATTGTCAGTCAGTATAAATGTCAGTCATCAATTAAATGATACTGAAAGTGCTATTAAGCAGCAGTACTCAGCAAATAGCTGCTTTCCATTGCGTAGTCTGGCTACCGTCAGGGGCACTCTGCTCCAGACCTCTAACTCTTCAGTTCAGACATGGATGAAAGATCTGAATTCCAGAGGTGAGGTGAGAGTGCTTACTGCATCAAGGCAGAATTTGACTAAATGTGACATCAAGGATCCCAGCAAAACTGAAGTCATTGGGCATCTGTTGGTTGACCGGGGTGGCCCGCAAAATGTTAATTGGTTGGAGTCACACACAAAGAATGATGCTGGAAGCCCTGGAATAGGTGGGAGTTCCTCAGGACAGTGAGCTATTTACATCTTTATCACCAACGACCTTCTCACCATTGTAACTTCAGAAATGTGGAATACCACTGACTATTGCATGACGCTTTAGCTACTTAAGCAATCCATGAGAGTTCTGAAGAAAGGTCACTGAACCCCAAAACATTAACTCTGCTTTCTCACCACAGATGCCGCCAGACCTGCTGTGTTTTCCAGCAATTTTTATTCTTGTTTCTAATTTCCAGCATCTGCAGTACTTTGTCGTTTTATTTTGAAGCAATCCGTGCTCACGTTCAGCAAGACCTGGATAAAAGTCAGACACGGCTGATAAGTGGCAAATAGTGCTTGTGCTGCACAAGTGTCAACCAGTGGCTACATTGAAGTACAGGGACACATGGCACAGAAAAGGTCATGTGACCCAACGGTTCAGCTTCAATCAACCCTTTTCCCAACCATCTTTGCCAAATCTAAATGCAACATTATATCCCTGTAATCCCTTCTCCCTCATATGCTTACATAGCTTCCCTCATTGTTGAAAATCATTTTGTGAATTATTTACCTATTCTGCATGTTTATTATTGTCCTCCCTTAGTAATGGGGCAACTTATTAAGGGTCTTCTGAAAATCCCAGTAAATTACATCTACTTTGTTACCGTTGTTACCTCTCTCTGCCACATCCTGAAAAATTCAATAAGGTTAGTCCAGCAAGATTTTCTTCCCACTCTATTTCTCATAGCTTGATGTTCTTCTGTTCTCTTCTATAACCAGGATTCCATTGCTTGTCAGTGTCAAGCTGACTTATTTCTTCAGCATGTTTGGTGGTCTTCCCAAAATGCAGGAATAACGTTCGTTATGCACCAATTCTCTGGCACTAAACTTCTTTATAATGAATTATTAAATTAAATGTGGTAATGCCACTACAAGCTGTTCTCTACATTCTTTCAAAATACATGGATGCAGTCATTCAGAAGAGTTTCCACTTTTCTTTTCAAATATACCTATGCCATTTCTAATACATCATTCAATGTCATTATCAGCACTGTAAACATCTCCTGAGGAAAAAGCTGACACAAAATAATATTTTAGTATTCAGCTAACTCGCTGTTATCTGTAGTATTATTCCATCCATCACTTGGCCTGACTATGGTCACTACGTTCCATTTTTTTTTTATTGGAGTACCATTTCAAATAAGACAGCAGCTAACGTTCTCCCCTAACGTTCAGTAGCATCTTTGAATGTGCAAACAAGGACCATGCATACACCATCAGACCTTGAGCTTTTTCTGCCATTCAATAAGATCACAACTGATCTGATTGTAAACACAAATCCAAATTCTCATCCATCCCTGATAATCATTCACCCTCTTGCTTAATAAAAGTATATCTCCTCCATCAACATGTGGAGGTTAGCATTGACATGAAACTTAACTGTAACAACTACAATAGCAGGTTGGTGACTGGATATTCTGCAGCAAATAACTCGTGTCTTGACTCAACGAAGCCTGTCCACCATCCAAAAGGCACAAGTCAGGACTATGATGGAATACTCTCCATTTGCTGAGTGTGTGCAATTTCAGCAGCGTTCAAAATGCTTAAAACCATCAAAGACAAAGCAGTCCACTTGATCACAGCCTCATTCCCATCCTTTAACATTCTTGCTCTTCACCACAAATGTACACTTTGAGATGCAATGCAGTACTGACTATGCCACCTTCAATGGTACCAAGAAGGGCTACTAGCACCATTGCCTTCAGGTTTCCCTCTAAACCACACAACATCCTAACAAAACAATATGACCTTTTTTTTCCACTGTTGTTGGGTCAAAAGACTGCAACTGCCTCCTTAATTTTGTGTTTTGGGTGTACCTATGCCACGTGGACTGCAAAGGTTCAAGAATGTAGTTCACCACCGCCTTCACAAAGGCAGAGAGAGTTAGATCAAAAATGTAGACCACAGACGTTCTTCTATTCTCTTCTATAACAAGGATTCCGTTTCTGACCTCATGCACATCCGTAATTTAAATCACACTACCGTTGGCAGATATGCCTAATTGTTGAGTCAACTCTTCCTAATTTCCTTACAAAACCTCTGTATCTACACCTGTTTCCTCCCTTAACGCACCTTTAGAATCTACCTCTGATAAAACTTTTGATCATCTGTCTGAATATCATGTTATGTGGTTTGATGACATTCCTGTGCAACAACATAGCACTTTTGGCTAAGTTTAAAAAGTCTATATGAGTGCTAGTATTTTTAGTAGTGTTTTTGAGCTTGAAGAGGGATAAAGAGAAGAGATGTCAGATGCGGTGTTCACTTCCTATATAGCTAAACTTTATGGCTTCAGAATGCTGAATATCAGACCTTATTTTTAAGTTGATCTGCATTCAGTAATATATAACTTGACAACACGAAGTTGGAACAAAACCTGTCTAGTATCCTTTCTTTCTGTCTAGTATCTCAGGCCAGATTTTGGGTCACACTTCTTCTGGCAAGTGAAATATTAAACTGTAAGATCCTGTTGACCTTAAAATTTGAGGTAGTGACTCTGTTCAGTCATTACAAAACACAAATGAATGGAAAGCATCCCCCTACCCGCTCCGGTCTTTTTTTTTGTAAAGAGTGCAGGATTGTAAGACACAAACTTGACATTGCTGGCTTACTGCTGTGTCTGCTATGTTAGTCTCTTCTATCTTGTTGGTATGGCCCTACCACTAACTGTGTAAGTCTGGCTCTGGTTTGTCTTACCAAAATACAATGCCTCACTTTTATCTAATTATACTACATCTGCTTCCTCTTTTAATGTGAGAAGAAAATGATGCCACTTTGAAAAAGACCTTTTTAATTTCATGGCCCAAGTCCAATTATTTTGTCTCTTCTGTTCTTGGTAACACTATCAGTTGTTCATTTTTTACGAACATATTGATATATTGAAATGTGCAATATTGAACTAACTTAATAGCTAGCAATGAGGTATGGCATACTGTACTGATAAATTACCCAGCCAGAAATATGCCAGTTGGGTTTAAGATGTTGAAATTTACAACTGTTTACGTAATCTTGCTGCAGATATGATTGAAAGTATATTTTGATGTTTTAAGGTTGTTTGTAAATTTAAAGGAGTGAGTACTGTGACCTTTTCTGAAGTGTAGCTGGTATTAAATTTGTGTGGTTTGATTGGTAGAGATCAAAGGAAGGCTTAGATTGTTTTACTGGGAAAAAGGTGCAAAGTAATTAATTTTATAGCAAATGGCAGCAGCTAGTGTGTTGAGTGTTAGGACTGTGAAGTCATAAACAGTTCTGATTTGACCTGTCCATTTAGTTCCAGGAGGAAAGTATTGGCCTTTCTCGGATAGCTAATTAGCAGTTCTAACTAGAAACAAGATCCATGTGATTTACATTGCTAGCAGGAAAGGATGCAGAGGAAACCATTGTAAAGATCAGTTTCCAGACTTTCCTAGAATATCACTGAATATCTCAAATAGTTTTATGTGGAGATTTACTGGACTTGAGAGAGAGGGGACATCTAGAAACCATGGGAAATGCAGGATTACAGGGATCTAGAAACCAAAATGTTGCTGCAGTTCTTCATAGAGGAATGTGGCTGGGAGTTCATGCTTGGGTCTGAAAGAGCAAATGCATTTTAAGTTAAATTGAGGCCTGAAGTGCCACCAAACATTGTCTACGAGGAGGGTGTCCGGGAAGAAAGAATCTCATGTGAGCTTAGTAACTGAGGAAAGAAAAGGACACAAAAGAACACCTTTTCCCTAGTAAAACAAATGTATTGTAGGAACTAAGAAGCTTTGTAATGATTCTGAGAATATTGGTTGTCCAAGTAAAAGACAGTGTAAAGTATACCTGTGAGGTGTATTTTTTTTCAGTTGTATTATGTTCTGTGGTTTTAAATTATAGGATTTCCACAGAGTTAGCGTTTAGGTCATGGTGTTGTTAATCATTTGTTACAATAAATATCTTAAAATGAGAAATCTTGATATGTCATTCTTTTAGTTATTAACTGAAAATTGTGGTGCTTTAGCAAATTGGACATTGTAACAGACTTGCTAATTTAGTAGTTAAAGTGCTTCCGTTTATTCTTTGTAAATTTGGTTTACAAATTGGTTTATAGACCTAATTATAAATGGGGTTTGGCCACCTATCTTGCTTTGGAGTTAATGTATCACGCCCGTTTGCACCCTGGGAACCATTACTTTCTAAAAGTATACATGCACACCCACATGTAAAATGCTAATTTTTTAATAGAATTTCTACAGTGTGGAAACACGTCATTCGGCCCAAAATGTCCACTCCGACTCTGCAAGTAGCATCCCTCCCAGACTCTTACCCCCCTACCCTGTCCCTGTAACATTGCATTTCCCATAGCCAATCCACCTAACCTGCACATCCCTGGACTGTAGGAGGAAACCTATGCAGACACGGGGAGAACATGCAAACTCGACACAGACAGTCGCTCGAGGCTAGAATTGAACCTCGGTCCCTGGTGCTGTGAAGCAGCAGTGCTAACCGGAACCACAATGATGTGATCATGGTTGTCCTTTGATCACAACCATAGCTGATCTCATTGCAGCTTTAACTCCAGTTTCCTGCCCACTCTTCATAACCTTTTAACCTGTTACTATCTCCTCCTTGAATTTATTCAGTGTCCAGCATCCAACGCACTCTGGAGTATTGAATTCCACAAGTTTACAACCTTTTGAGAGAAGTCATTTGTCTTAGTGGTAACTGTTACTTGATCATTAAAATTTTGTGGGTTTTTTTCAGCTCTCTCTATACTGATACATTCATTGAAATGTAACAGCATTTAATTTGCATGTCTTGTGCTTCATTACTTTATCCCGTTACATCAGTCTGTTGTCTGTCAGCCCTTCTTCGTGTCATCACAAATGGGTGATAAATCTGGATTGTAACTGTATCTGTGGACATATGCACAGGTCGTCCTGATAGTTTGATGGAGCTGAAGGCTATGAATGGTTAAAATGCTACCATTGTTTGTTCAATTAAGTCGATTACATGTCAGTCACAAGCGAGGCCTGAATGCATTTCAATCAGACAAGTGAATGGTATAAACTGAAGGCTGTTTACAAGCTTGTGTTAATAATTTTAAGCACTATTTTTCATCATTATATAATTCTGTTCCTTTGTCTTTGATGTCACAACACAAATAAACACTGCTAACCAATGCAATTACATGTGTAAAGAAGAGATAGAGACCAATGAGTCTTTTGGCATATTAGCATATGTGCAAACATCAAAAAAAGGACTTGGAGACTTGGTCAATGTCTCATTGGGCTCATGAACTGCTCAGTATGGTCCTACACAGATTCTGGAATATGGATCTGCTTGTATTATAGTTGCCACAGCATTCCAAAGATCAAGAAGGAGAAATAATCCAGGATTCTTGTTTCTAATTGTCATCTGCTCCTTTGACCATTGCTGAAACATTGTGTGACATCAGGATTGGATGTAATGGCCCCGAGTGCATTCCATCTTCGCTCCTCCTTAAGCAGTCCTTTAGGACCCAGGAATACTTGCATCCACACCAATTTGATGAGTGCTGAAATGGTGGCCAAGTCCAGTATGTGATCACCGACTCGACTACCGATGCTTCAAGCTGATGGTGCTTGAAGGTACAAACAGGTAAGGTGTTTGGAGGGTTGTGTACTCTCTCTAACACCTTGACTTCACCTCTGTGTGTTCTTAACAAAGTCTTTTGATGAATTTGGTGCCTTCTGAAAAAAAACCAGCTCCCTTTTAGTCTGCTCCAAACCAAGGTAACTCATGGGTCAGCAGGAGTGTTTGATCTTTTCAGGGTTGTTTTGTGTTCTGTTGTTACAACAGATTTTTCAAGAGAACAGTTGTTTAGGGAGTCTGGAGCCAGGCATACTAATGAAAAGTCCCACCCAGCAAAGATGGCTTTGACTGATTGGTGCCTTGATGTTGGGCAAGTTAGCTAGCGAGACAGTGGTGACATTGGATTGTCTTTTGTACCATCCGGTTTGCAGAATCTAACATGGCTTCCCCTCCATCTCCAGACAAAGAACGGCCATTTAATCCAAGATGCTGTATCCTTTAAATTAACACCCTCACAAGAGTCTGTATCTTTAACGGGCAAGAGCAGTTTTCTAGCATTATCAATAAGACACTTGTAACACACGCTGATCATGTATCACACACTGATCATGTGTGAGATGGTAATGTGATAATAATGTCATGGGACTCGTAATCCAAAGTCCTGTGTTTATGGGATATAATCCCAACATAGCAGCTGGTGGAACTTAAGTTGAATTAATAAAATCTGGATCAAAAGCTAGTAATAATAGTGCATGTAAAACTATCATCAATTATCATAAAAACCATCCAATTCACTAATATCCTGTAGGGATGAAAGCCTAATTGGCCTACATGTGACTCCAGATCATAACAAATGTGGTTGACTCTTGACTGAAATGTCCCAGGACATTTCAAGGGCAATTCAGAAGTAGGCAATAAATGCTGTCCTTTCCAGCTATGTCCATATTCCTTCAGAGAATTTTTTTAAAAATTACATAAAATATAAAAATTATGCTCTATTTAAATTGCATTTTTCATAACTTGTAACGTGATTTATTTTTGAAAAAAGCAAGTGTTTGAAACAGAGGAAAATGGGCGTCATGGAGGAAGCTACACAGTGGGTTCAGTTGTGGGTTGTTCTGAGAAAGACAAAAACGGCAAATGTTTTCCGATACTGTCAGGTTCTGTCATTATACTTGGGAGTTTGATCTAAGAAAGCAAACACAAAAATAGATCCGAGACACTGGTTAAAGACAACTGTTAGACATGGCTTTCCTGAGGTCACATTTCCAGTGTAACAAAGAATCAAATTTCCAGGGATTTGAATTTTCCACTATGTCAGATTGTGACCACAGGCCTGAAAAAGATTGTTGCTTATTCAAACAGGATCTATTTTCAGTCTATCAGGCTGAGAGTGATAGGGTGTGAAAATGAACCAAATTAAAACATTTTAATTCACAATGCAATGTGACTAAAAATTTACATTTCATGTCATTTTCCCTTCCAGTTAATGTTCACAAGCTTTCATTAATCAATTTTGTTTTGTTAATATGTTATTCAGAAGTTTTTTTCATGTTGCAAATAAAATAAATCGCCTCAATTTAAAGGGTATTTTTTCTGGGAATTCTTCACGACTTCAGGGTCACACTCTACTTTGCAATTGATGTTATTGATTATTCTCATTAGAAAGAACTATAGTTTTGAAACAATATTGTCGTCATATTGGGATGGAACTGCAAAACATCTCTTACCGTTTCGTTGTTTCTGTTTTGATTTCAGAAACGGGATAACCCACAGATGACACCTGCCTTCTCTGCAAGAGCCAATGAGCTGAAGCGAAAAGACAAATACATGAACACACTCTTTTCCAGTCATGTACGGAAGGTAAGCTCGTTATTTGTCCTGATTGCAGGTTGAGGAAAAGCATCTCAATTCAAACACATTTAGATTCTCCTCCACCTACATGATTTTATTTTATTATAAATTCATATTTTTTATTTTACTTATTCTATTTTGTTTGTTTTTTGAAGTAAAGAAAAGTTTCTGTCAGGCATCTAGCTCTAAATTACCAGCTTAGAGTAAAATCTAATACTATTTTAAATTTTGATAAACTTTGATGAATCAAAGATCTTAACTAAAGCATTGTTTCGAGTTCTGGACTTCACGCTTAACTCAGGACATCAGAAAGGGTGCAGAGATTTACTAAAGTGGTCCAGGAATGAAGAAGTCCAGTTATTTGGCAATACTACAGTTTGTTCTGAAAATATCCTCCATAGGGTGAAGAAGGTTGAAGGGATGTACTGTAGACTGGTATGGATAGAGTAGATTAGGTGAAACTGTTTTCATTGACAGAAATGTTGAGAACCAGAGAACACTGCTTTAATGTGAATGGCAAAAAAAAAGAGGTAACACAGGAAAAACAGTTTTACGGAGTGAGTGGCTAGGTTTGGAAATGCACTCCCTGGGAATATGGTGAATGCAGATCCAATCATGGCTGTCAAAGAATCTGAATAATGACGTTAAGAAGCACATTTACAGGACAGTGATAAAAATGTAGGGGTGTAGGAATGGGTGAAATATTCTTGTGTGCCTACTCGATGCTAGCTCTGCTCCCTTCTGAGTCCATTCACTCAGTATAAATTATATTATATGACTCATTGGTTGTGTATAATGGAAAGTGTGGAAACACTGCTGAGAAAACACCCATTCAGAAATGTTCTCTGGGGGAGTGAAACACAACAGTTCCTAAAGCGCGTACAAGTATGAATCAAAAAAATCAGCAACATATCAACAACAGAGGCTTCAAACCTCTCTAATGTTGCCAGAACACAAACTGAGACATTGATAAAAGAGATCACAGCAAACCCAACTTAATTAGTTGGTAGCACTGTACTTGAATATAGCTTTAAATAAAGATACACTTTGTCAAAAGTTTTCACCTTCTACTCATCAGGACCAAATACCAAATTAAAGGAAAAACAACATTCATACTGCTTCACAGGAGTGTACTGATTGATTGATTGGCAAGTGAACTCTGATTAATGCACCAGTTAATCGTGAGGGATAGTTAACTATCAAGCTTTGTTTACATTTTAAACACGGCATGTTAACTCTGGTCAAAGCATTGCCTAAGAAATGAACGAGAAAATGGCTGTCACCTATTTTATTGTGTTGAAACAATTGCAGTGCGTGCACATGTTGTCTGTCTGTAAAGAGCAAGACTCTGTGCATTAATATATGGAACTTCCAGTACATGTATGTGTGCCATACTGTGAGCCCAACTGACGATCCACAATTGGGTGTCAACTTAATTCTTGCACACTCAGGATTCTTTAGCAAGTGTTGTCTTATTGTGGAATCACATCTGATGAGGGACGCTCTGTTGTGAGTTTTACAAGTACAGGCTATTTGGGAATGGACAGTACCCTGTCTGTTGCAGACAACCAAAGGGATATGTTGATTGATATGATCTGCCAATCTTTGGGAGTTACAGCCTATATACCTAGTATTGCACCAGCACTGCAATTCACAGACCCCATTAACCATTTGTGTGATAGACATAACAATTTTTGATTTGAAGGTAGCATCCTGTATAGTAACTACATGAAGCAGCTAACTTCACCTCTTCCTCAAACATTTGGTTGGGAACTTGGGACTGGGATATCACAGCTATTACAGAAACATGGCTCAGGGTTGGACGGAGCTGGCATCTTAATGTTCCATGGTATAGATGTTATAGGAAGGATAGAAAGCAAGTGAGGAGAGGGAGTGATATGTTTGGTGAGGGAGAACATTACAGCTGTACTTAGGAAGGATATTCCTGGGAGAATATTCAGTGAATTTGTATGGGTGGAAGGGAGAAATAAGAAAGTGATGATCAACTTAGTAGTATTGTATATAGGCTCCCCAGTAGCCAGCAGGAAATTGAGAAGTAAATATGTAAGAGATCTCATATTTGTAAGCATAATAGGGTTGTAATGGTAGGGGATTTTAACTTCCCAAAAATAGGCTGGGACTGCCGCAGTGTTAAGGGCTTAGGTGGAGAGGAATTTAAGTGTGTGCAGTCCTTTCTGCTATAACGTGATAGTTGCGCTCTTGTGTGACCTCATGCTATAGAAAATTATGCAATAAACATAACAGGGCTGATGGAAAAAATAGGGTTGGGGCAGACCACCAAAAATATTACTCCAAGTCAAAACAAATATAGTAGTTAGCCCAACACAAAGGATAGCATAGTTTAAATAAATGTTAAATTCATATCTAATAATGAAATAATACAGTAACTTTAACATTTTTATCTTGAAAAAATTTGAAGATAATTTGATGGAGAGGAGATAGCAAGAACTGCAGATGCTGGAGTCAGAGATAACACGGTGTGGAGCTGGATGAACACAGCAGGCCAGGCAGCATCAGAGGAGCAGGAAAGTTGACGTTTCAGGTCAGGACCCTTCTTCAGAAATTTGCTGCTCCTCTGATGCTGCCTGGCCTGCTGTGTTCCTTCAGCTCCACACTGTGTTGTCCTTGATGGGGAGGAGGGTGGTTTTGAGGTTGCTGAGTTGTTAAGACAGGGGCTGAGGGTCATCATCATCATCACCACCTCCTTTAGGTGCAGTTGTGATTGCAGGGTCAGGACAAAAAATAGTTAATCCAGAAATGGATGGCTGTGGTTTGTTGTCTTCTGACTGTTCCTTGGGGGTTGGCTTAAAAAAAGACATCCAGCTTTTGCTGCTTCGCCGTTTTTCTTCTTTCATAAAGAAGCTGTTCACAGGGTGCCAAATAAGACCTTATTCCACGAACTGCTTCCCTGCTGCATTCTGCATTATAATCATTGTCTTCTAAGAGCTGCAGCTGCTTCTCCACTTCCCTCAATAGAAGACAAAAGAGAAGTGGAAAGCTCTCGTGGTGCTACATCCTGGACTTCATCTTCATCTCCAGCTTCCATTTCCCCCTCAGCAACAAGTTGTTGTAGATCAGCTGTAGAGGGGTCTTCACAGTGGGACTCAAACAGCTCTTCACATCCTCACTCTCAACATGTGATGTCGATGCTGAGACTCTGTTGAAGTAAACATTGTATTCCTCTACGCACCACGATTCTTAGTGTTGGGGATGGAATTGCCTAATAGCCAACACACACATGCACCAGTTTGTGTTTTACACACAGCATTCACATTTTCATCAATCGCATTACAGCCAATTTGCGTTGGCTGTCATAGCGGAAAGGACTGTATGAGAAAATTTTCTTATTCAATATGTGGATGTACCTATTAGAGAAGGAGCAAAATTTGATCTTCTCGTGGGAACTAAGGCGGGACAAGTGACTGAGGTGTCAATGGGGAGCACTTTGTGTCCAGTGATCATAATTCAATTAGTTTTTAAAAAGTGATGGAAAAGGATAGACCTGATCAAAAAGTTAACATTCTAAATTGGAGGAATGCCAATGTTGAAGTATTAGGCAGGACCTTTCAAAAGTTAGTTGGGGGAGGTTATTTACATATAAAGGGACAGTTGGAAAGAGGGAGGCCTTCAAAATGAAATAATGAGAGTTCAGAGACTGTATGTTCCTGTTAGTGTGAAGGGCAAGTCTGGTTGATATAGGCAATGCTGGATGACTAGAGAAATTCAGGTTCTGGTCAGGATCGAAGAGGAGGCACATTTCAGGTATAGATAGCTGGGATTGAATGAATCCCTACAGCAGTATAAGGGCAGTAGGAGTATACTCGAGGGAAATCTGGGCTGCAAAAAGGGAACATTTGCTTTGGCAAATAGGGTAAAGGAGAATCCAAGGAGATTCTACACATACATTAAGGGCAAAAGAATATACCACTTCTGTTCATGTCACCTCAGTATAGGAAAGTTAATGAATGTTTTTAATCTTTCAGCTGTTTAGGCTCATCCTCTAAATTTGGAGAAAGGGAAACGCAGCAGCCAATCAGCTGACAGCTTTCCTTTGATACTTTCTTTTCTTGTTCAGATCTGGGTGTGCCCCAGTTTTCTCCAGCTGCCAAGTCTCTCCTTTCTTTGTTTATTTGTGAGGCTGCTACCTATCCATCAATCTGTGGGGGCCATCCAGAATCTGAAATACTTTTCTTTAAATAAATATGTTAGAAACAGGGCAAGGAAGAAAACTGTCCATGGAAGATTTTTTTTTCTCTCTGGAAGTTCCACCTACTTGTAGAAAATGTAGAGGCAAATAGTAATGCAATCCTGCACCTTCCCTTATCTTTGCTGTCAGAAAGTTGCTGCTTAGTTTTCAGTGGAGCCATTATTAATGTTATGAGACTCATTATCCTCATTAGCTGCCGAGCTAAGTTCAATTCTTCTGATATGCGATCACTTTTTAGTTAGGGGCATGATGTTTGTGCAAAGTCCCGTTCAACATTCCGTCCAGAGCCTGCCCAGAATCTCCCCGAGTTCATAATACCATCCAAATCACTGGCAGAAAATCTGCATTACTGGCTCCTGCCAATATCCAGAGAGTGGCTAAATGCAAATGGTTTGGACATAAGCTGCCCAATTTAGCCACCTCTGTCTCATTGTCACCAAGACACAAAGAGACATGCACATGTGCACATGCACACCATCTCTCACTCTCCTCAACAGCTATGTAGGGACACTGACATATGACTGTTAATGGTACAGAGTTCTTGTGACATCACATAGGCCTACAAAGGGCTGAGATGCCATATAGTACCTTGATTTCACAAAACACTGCATCCCAAAGCTTTCCAGTGTTCTTGGAAACACGATGAGCTAAACGGAAATATGTTGCATGAATTTTCATAAACCTGTGAAATACACAAGCTGACAAAGCTAAAGCTGTTTCCAGTTGTGCAATTTTAGGAAAAAGACAACTTTCAATTTATATAGTTTACCTTTTTAAAGGCTCCCAGAGTGAATGCAAACCAATTTTATTGTAATATACGACCACATGCTAGGTGATAGATCAGATTTTACTTCTGCTGTAATAATTTCCAACAAGAATAGAATAAAGACTGACTGTATACCCCTGAACAAACAGCAATCCCACAACAATATCTTTTCTTCCAAGTTTTGACACAGATGTAGGATTTATCTCAAAAAATAAACTTTTGCAAAATCTTATGATTCTTAAATTTTTTTTCTCCCAGATTTACCTTGTATTATCCCATGTTTATAATAACATTCAATATTATGCTGTTCCTGTACTTGTTTATAAATATTTTGCAAAAATCAAATTCTTTCAAGCACCCTGCTTAATTATGTAATACTTGTTAATGTTAAAAATACTTTAAAGGAGTCTCTGATCTTTAAAGGTATCAGTATTGTTCAAAACTTTACATGGAATGATTTTTATTTTGATTGATTAAATGCCAAGTGTTCACACTTTTGGAGAATGAGCAAGAATGAGTTACGCTGCCTATATGTGCTTGAAAAATAGGAGTGATTGGGCATGACGGAAATGCAAGGTAGAATAAGATGGCTTTGGATTGCATGTGTACACACGCATAGAGGGTGATAAATAGGGTCGGTGAACTGCAAACACAAGTACAGATGGGGTAATGCTGTACTTGCAATATGTGACTTGGATCAAATACAAAGCAGAATGGACACTTAATATTCCTGGCTAAAATGTATTCATGGTCAATAACGAAAGGAGAAATGCAAGTGGTGTGATCAAAGATGTTGTTACAGCACTAAGTTAGAATTCAGTAACAATGGAGGCAATGCAGATCACCAAGAGGAAAGAAAGAATCTGTTGGCAAATTGTTGAACGATCCAAGGACATTAGAAAAATGATAATAGAAGGTTTCAAATATTCTAATATAAACTAGAAAAGTAACAATGTAAAACACCAAAGAAAGGGAGAAATTCCTGAAAAGTATGCAAACAAACGGCTATTTTCAGATGAGCAAGGGGAAAACCAAAAGCACTGTTGTAGCGCGCCTGGTAATTAAGTCGAACAGGTTGATTATGTTTAATTGGGACAGTATTTGGGAACCAGTTATCATAATATTATCAGGTTTGAAGCAAAACATGGAAAGAATCATGGTAAAAGTACTCAGTTGGAGCGCTAATTTCAGTGAATTAGAGAGGGGTCAGAAAGGATGGATTGGAATCAAAGATTGGAAGGAAGAATATATTGATTAACAAAGGAAGACCTTCAAGGAGGAGAGTCCAGGTGCAGACTAGCCACTTTCTTATGTGGGGAAGGGAAAGGACATCCAAAGTTACAGTTTCCTGAATTCTAAAATACAACAGAGGAAGGTGCTGATAATATTGTGATCATTGGTTCTCAAATGCTCTACTAATACATCAGCTTTAAACTATTTCACTTAATTTCCCCAGAACTAGCTACAACACTACTAGTTCCTGCAGAAGGTGATATACCCATCTTTCTGTTACTTTTTCATCTAGACAGATGTGAATTTGCACAGTTGTCGTCTGGAAGACTTTACAGAGTCAGTTTTGCAAGAAATATCAACAGACTCTTTCAGAAGTGTTTCATGCTACTCTAGACCACAACAAGTACCCATTTCAAGAAACAGAAGAACTGAACTGCGAACGGCTTTCAGTGGCTATTCACCAAACTCCACCCACTAATATCTAAACAGACAATGCAAGCTGACCGTCATAAATCCAGGCAGGCAGATTCCAGTAAACGAACAGCTGTCACAAGACATGTGACTACCAAGAAATGCCTTGATTAAAAAAAAATGTCCCAATGTGTCTTTTCAATGACCCCTTTAGAAACAGAATCAGGTATTTCCACAGTTCTTCAAACTCTGTCTACAAACTATTAAACTAAAGCATTCACAACATATATAAATAATAAAAGGATGGTCAGAGGTCAGGTGAAACCAATTAGGTACTAACAGGAAATAACATTATGAAGACCAAAGGTATTGCTGAACAATTAAACGAGTGCTCTATACCAGCCTTCACTGGAGAAGAAGTTATCCATGTCATAGAGTCATACAGCACAGAAACAGGCCCTTTCGTCCATCCAGTCCATTCCGAACAGCAAAAGAGGGAGAAATTGCAAAAGTTAGGGTTAGGGTTAGGGATCAAAATAAAGAGAAGGTAATTACAATGTTGGCTGGAGTCAAGTAGATGAACATAGAACATAGAACAGTACAAGCCCTTCAGCCCACGATGTTGTGCCGAACTTTTACCCTAAACCTAAGGTCTATCTAACCTCCACCCCTACCTTATACTATCATCCATATGCCTATCTAATAGCCGCTTAAATGACCCTAATGAGGCCGACTCTACTACCCGCTCTGGCAATGCATTCCACGCCCCTACCACTCTCTGAGTAAAGAACCTGCCTCTGACATCTCCCTATATCTACCTCCACTCACCTTAAAACTATGCCCTCTCGTAATAGCTACCTCCACCCTAGGAAAAAGTCTCTGGCTGTCCACTTTATCTGTAGGTGCATATAGAAAGAATTCTTTTGAGGAATAGGTGTTCAGAGGATATACCCACAATCTTCTAAGTTTCCTTGGAAATGGGGATGGTGAGAGAGAACTGGAGGATTATAAATGATTACAACACTGTTCAACGAACTTGTCACCTAAAGACCATTCAGTCTGACATTGGTGGGAAAACCTCTAAGACAATAATTTTAGAGTAAATTAATTGGAAGTTTAAAAAAAATATGAATTAGGAAATGAAAGCTAGCTCATACTTATGAAAAGCTAATTGTGTTTGAATGACTTGATTCATTTTTTTGAAATAACGGAGACGGTTGATTAGGGTAACAGAGTTGATAACGTACACATGAACTTTCAAAAGGAGTTTAGTAAAGTAATATCTAGAATGTTCCAAATTTGCCCTTGGATTAAGGAAACAGTGACATTATTGATACAAACTTGGCTAAAGAGTAGAGAGCTGAGAGTACTGATGAACAACAGTTTTCCTACTGAGGCGATCTCACATTTTTGTTCCTCAAGCATCAGTGTTAGGCCCACTGTTGCTTTTGGATAGCTATTAATAACCTGGACTCTGGTATACTGGGCAAAATTTAATTTGCTGGGGATAGAGAACTTGGAAATACTACAAGTAGTGAGGAAGATTAAAACAGATATAGAAAAGCACAGACTGAGAAATATGCAGATGCACAGTAGGTACGTTTGATCTGCAGAAGTGTGAAGTGATTTGCTAACAAAAATAAGGAAAGGCAATATGAACTAAATGGGGACAACACAGTGTTAACCTGGAGGAACACAGCAGGCCAAGCAGCATCAGAGGAGCAGGAAAGTTGACGTTTTGGGTTGGGACCCTTCTTCAGAAATGGGGGTGGGGGAAGGGAACTGGGAACTGAATAGAGAGTGGAGGGCTAGGGCTAGGGCTGGGGCTGGGGAAGGTAGGTGGGATGGTGATAGGTGAGTGCAGGTAAGCAGTGGGATGGGTGGGGCGGATAGGTGGGAGAGAAGATGGACAGGTTGTGTTAGGTCAAGGAGGCGGGGTAAGAAGGAGCTTTGGACATGGGATGAGGCCAGGAGTGGGGAGATTTTAAAACTTGTGAATTCAACGTTTAGGCCATTGGGCTGTAGGTTCCTGAGGCGGGATATGAAGTGTTGTACCTCCAGTTTGCGTGTGATGTCATTGTGGCACTGGAGAAGGCCTTGGATGGGCATATCACCCAGGGACTGGGAGAAGGAGTTAAAATGATTCACGATCGGAAGGTGTTGTTGTTTGTCGCGTACAGTTTGTGTTGTAAATTTCTGTTTCTAGAAACAAGCACTGCTGTGCTTAGATCAGGAAATTTAAGGGGAGATTTGATAGAAGTGCTGAAGACTTGAAGATTTCTCATGCAGTAACTTGGGAAAAGTTGTCTCCAGTTGAAGATGGACTGGGAACCAGAGAACGCAAATTGGCAAAAATAAAGATACCATGAAGGAAACAAAATGATGCAACAAATTATCATCTGGAATGCACTGGTAAAAAGAAATCAGAAGCAGATTCTACAATAATTTTCAGAAGTGAATTGGATAAATCCTTTGTAAAATTTTATGGATAATTGAGACAGAGCAGGGAGTGGGGCTGTTAGGATCGTGCCTTAAGAACTGGTATGCTTATGACAATGGCTTCCTTGTGAGCGTTATTGTTCTGTGATTCTATAATTAACTAAATTAATACAGAGGTGAAATAGAGTGATTGCTGAAACTGCCTTTCTTCTAATGTTGTTTAACTCTTTAATTACTACAAAACTTCAACACTCAACCAAAACTTATTGAGTTTCCATTACACGATCTTATTAAGTGAAAAAGAAAAGTCAGTCTCATAATTGTTAATTATTATTTATTCCAAAATCATATCAGTTTTGGATGATGTGGGAAGAATGTTATTTAATATTTTAAATTTCTTCCGGTCAATAGTCCACAGCAAATTTTCTCCACCATTACCAGGCACAGTTTTATTCAGAGGATCCAGAAAGAGCACTGGAGACTTGATCTTCATGTTGCAGTTAGGGAAGCTCACATAACATGAAGTTCATGTTAGCATTGTAAGTCAGTATGAAGAAAGCGCTGCGATTGTGTTGAGAGTGCAGAGCTCTTGCTAGACATATTCTATGTTCTAATTAAATATTGATGGTTTTTCAAATTAAAGTTAGTGTTAGCTTGTCAGCCTCAAAGGGTTTAACTTTTTTCACGGTTTAACAAAGATTAATTTCTCCCTTAAAGCAAGTAGTGTTTTCCATTTTAATCAGTTACCTTTCACTTGTAGCCACATTTGTAATATATGAAATATGATTGTAAATTTCCACATTGCAAGATCCTATAAACACCGATGTGATAATGTCCAGATGAACTGCTTCATGAATGTTAGTTCATAGAAAAATGTTGACCAGTACACCAGGAAGAACTTCCCAGCTCTGCTTTCAGTACTGCCATGGGTATGGATTTTTCACTCGAGATCGCAGACCAAGTTACGTTTGTCATTTCATTGAAAAGACAGCACCAATCCCTCACAGCCATACTGGAGTGTTCAGCCTAGATTGTGCACTGAAGTTTCTGAAGTGAGGTTTGATGCCACTTCTGCAACAGAGATGAGAATGCTATCCATAGAACCACAGCTAAGGTTTTGGTTCCCTGTAAACTTAGTACTATGTGCAGAATCACTACATAAAGCAAGTTGTATGATATTAGCTCGCCATTTTGGATCAAATTTAAAGTAATTCAATGAAGTCTGAAGAAGGGTCTAGGCCCAAAATGTCAGCCTTCCTGCTCCTCTGATGCTGCTTGGCCTGCTGTGTTCATCCAGCTCTACACCTTGTTATCAATGAAGTAGTTGTTGTTTTATCTTAGACCCCTGTTTATTATGTTATCATCTCTTCTGTCGGGCAGAAGATACAAAAGCTGAAACACGTGGACCAACAGATTCAAGAACAGCTTCCCCGCTGTAATTAGAATTCTGAATGGACCTTTCAAATTTAATGTTGATCTTGCTCTTTGTGCACCTTCTCTGAAGCTGTAACACTGTATTCCTCGCTCTGTTCTATTACCCTAATGCACTTTGTATTATATGGTCCGCCTGTACTGCATGCAAAACAAAACTTTTCATTGTACCTAGGTACCTGTGGCAATAATAAATCAAATCAAAATATTTAACTTGGATAAATTAATTACTTTGCAAGTTACTGCAAAAATTTTTAGGCTTAATTTTGTTTTAGTTATTGTTTTTATTTTAAACATGAAAAAGATCTACTTTATCTTTACATCCACCAATCTGCAGATGCTTAGGAATTCATAGTTCCTTTTCCATTTAATGTATTTTGTTTCAGCCATGTCCTGATAAAAGTTTTTGACTCATTAATAACACTCTTGCCTTTGAATCACCTGGTTGTGTGTTCAATCTCCCTTCCGGACCCTTGAGCACAAAATCTAGGCTGGCGCTGCTGCACTGGTTCTAAATACTGTCTTTCAAATGAGACGTTAAACAAAGCCACCATTACCCACTGAGGTAGGTGCAAAAAATACCATATTGACACACTCTAAAGAAGAGCAAGGGAATTCTCCTCAGACTTCATCTTCAACCAAAATCATGAAAACAGGTTAACTGGTCATTAATACCATTACTTTTTGCATGAGTGAATGATTTATTGTCACATACATCATGAAGATAGTGAAAAGTGTTTTGTTGCTGCAATCCGGCACCATCTTGAGTTCCAATAACGATAAAAAGAATATGCTTAAAGAAGAATTTGTCTTATGTTCAAACTGGGGTCTCAAGCATGGCCGCAGGGCTTATACAAGGTATCTGGAAGGTGCTTCGGTGCTCAACGAGTCCTGCTCTGGGAACAGCAATGATGATGCTGATGCCCCAGGAGATCCCAGCTCTGCTGACACTGCCGAGGATCTCTGCTCCGGTCATCTCTACCACCAAGAATCTAGGCTTCAGGCCTACCACTGCCAGGACTCCAGGCTCTGTGCACTGCAGTTAGGAGCCCAGGCTCCTGTTATGGGAGCAAGTTATGGGGAGGCTATAAAATGTCACAAATAATGCTTTTCCAGCATGCTTCTGGTAAATTGAATCTGCTTTTTCAAGGCTTATAACATGGACTAGAAGCTTGTTGGAAGCAAGAACAGAAAACCTGGCAGACTTAAGATGCGACCTAGGATGCCCAGAAATAACACCATACCACGTTGTATCACATAGGTCCACAGAACAATACCCGATGATGGCATAGCATGCTTCAGTCCTTGATCTGTAAATAGATTTAACATACAGTCTTGCTTTAAGATGCTAGGCATTGGGTGTTGCTGTGAGTCAATCTCCCAGTGTCATTATTAACATTAACTTCATTAATTAGCCAGCCATTTTGGATCAAATTCATTAACAGTGATGCACGTTAAAACATGTGAAAGAGGCTTATATGTGCAAAATTTATTGTTCTTTAATATTATACTGTATTGTTGCAAGTCTCTGTGAAATCCATGAGGAATGAACGTGGTAATTGAAGAAGACTGGTTTCCCTGTCACTTTGGCAGTTGCATCTACCAAAAGTATTACTCCAAAGTGTATCATAACTGCACCTTCAGAAAGCATGTTGGCATACCATGATTTTCAACAGTGGTTAGTCTAAAAGCTGAATGTGCCAATCCACTTTCATCTCACAGACATTGTCACAACTTCCCCAAAAACTGTGTGCCAGCGCAGTGACTTACATGGTGTATGACATGCAACGTACATAGTATGTGCAGGGCAGGATTATTTTGTGTTTCACTCATGTTGCCTGGATTATTTATAACAGGACCGCAAATCAAAGACAGCTAACTGTTGCGTCATCATTGTAGTTAAGAAACTTCTTTGAAGCTGTGAAATGTTGCTGTCAGAAAGTGATAAGCATCTGCATTGCAACTTTTTCCTATATAGCTGCTAGACTTTGAAGGTGCACTCATGTATATAAAAAAAGAGTTTGTTTGGAGTTTACTTGTTCTGCTGGAGGCAGATGTCCTGACACAAACTTGCTTCGGTGAGATGGTTGTATTTTACAGGCTTGTGATTGTGTATCATCCCAAAGGCAAAATTCCTTTACATTCCATCAGTTTTTCATCAACTGCACAGATGCACCCTGTGTTATCAGCTGACAATTACATCATGCTTTATAATTTAGAACTCACCGAGTATGCCAACAGTTTGTAAGGCAGTCCTAGCTACAGGACTCCACTATACTCTGTTGACAGTTGACAGCATGGTAAACTGAAGTCTCCATTTTCATGTTCAGTAGGAACCCACACAAAACCTATTTGAAAAAGAGCATTAAAGTGATAGGTAAAATTATGTTCCAGGAATTATATGGCTTATTGGCCAATTCTATATCGGGATGTAACTTTTATTTTCAGAATTCTCATTATCATGTGCTGACTTAACAAACTATTGAATGGTGAGGGAATTGTAGTAGAGCCTAATCCTGTCTTCACTGACATATATGTATAGCATTTAACATTAGGTCTTTTGTAGGAGTCAAACCGAGACTTTTCTGCCTATCCTCCAGGGTGGACCAGAAAGACCCCATGATACTGTTCAAAAAAGAGTGAGGGAGTTGGCCAATATTTACCCCAAGGCGGAACCCAAAACAAATAATCTGGTTGTTTATCTAATTTCTATTTGTGAGAGTTTGCTGTACAGTTTTACTGTGACACTTCAGACTTAGAATTCAGGTGAATTCGGACACTTCAAAAATCAGGCACATATTCTATAAATGATTAAAAAGCAACACTCACTTTTAAATAAGAGTACTTTACAATATCTAGAGGCTTTGAAAGATATTAGTCTGCCTGTCTTTCTTGTCAATGGATGAAGAGTAAGAAGCACAAATTACATCTGTTTCAATTTCCCTCCCATTTGCTGTGTAAAGTCAGCAAACTGTTCAGAAACCAGAGGTTTTGCTGATATGTGTGGATCAACATTATAACTGGCATACAAGAGGAGCTCAGGTTGTGTATTTTTGGGCTGATACAGGTTCTCAAGTTAGTGACTGTCTTGCATTGGTGATGTCAGTTCAATGCCATCAACATTTAATTAGTAGCAGGAAGAGCCCAGTTATGCTGGCCAGTTATACCACAGTGCAAGAGATTAGCACATGTGCTGAAACTATCATTCAGAGTGCAATCTGCCATTCACTTTTATAATGATTAAAGGTAACTCTCAGGGTAGTAAGTGTTCAAACTGAACAAAGTTCCTAACTTTCTTCTTGTGCAGAGAAAGGGCAGGAGTGTCACATTAAATGAAAGGGAGGTCATGTCACATTATATTTAAAAACAAAACTGGGTTGTCGTCATTCCTCCTGAACCTGAAGGAAAATTAATCCCCCCACCACCACAAAAATTAGGTCCAAATTTGCGCTGTTGATTCCGTAAGGCTTTGCCACGATTATTCCCATACAGTTTTAAGAGCTGTGCCTTGGATTGGTTTTAATACTTATTCTGTACTTGTCTTTATCTCACTACAGATAAATCGATTTAATAAATCTGAGGACCGTGCCATTTTCATCACTGACCGGCATCTGTACAAGTTGGATCCTCTGAAGCAGTATCAAGTGATGAAGACTATTCCTTTGTATAATGTAGGTCACACTCCAGTGAAGTCTGACTGAAATGGCTGTGTATAAAAGCAATTTTCTTTTGTCTGTCAGCCTTCTTTGTTTTGCCCCACTCCCACATTGTGTCTTGATATCTGCTTGATGGGACCAGCTGTAATGGCTCTGCCAGTGTCGCTGTATAACTGACCACCATTAGACTCGAGTGCATTCTCCACTAACTTGGCCCCTTGTATTTTCTTCAGGCCTGTGTTAGGAAGCAGCTGCAACATGCTCAAACCCCCACGTTCAGATCCTCCCCCACCTGATGGCCCAATAATTTATCATTGCCATTTGGGAAATTGCTGGAACAGATCTGCATCCGGCCTTTTTGAGGTGCAATGAACTATAACACAAATACCTACGACCATATATTTGATGAGTCTGATAGGGCTGGTTTCTCCATAACATGGAAACCTAACTGTGCAGCAAAGATTGACCAAATATTTTTTCATCAGATGGCTAAAAATAAGTCATACAAGAGTAAGCCACTACATAAAGACAGTCAAATTCTGTGATGACACATCCCTCCTTCAGAATTGGATTGAATATAACATTCATGCATGACTATGCACTGAAACCCAACAGCCTTAATACCATAATAGACATTTTTTTCTCCAAATAATCTTTGTCTCATCTTCTGTCTTTACAAACAGAAGCTGATGAATATATCCTGAATATCAATCAATTTAAAGCCAGCAAAATAAACTGATTTCTTTTCAAAAAATAAATGGGCAGAACATATGTTTGAATTAATTTATTAATGTTATTTAATTTTTATTGAGAAAAGGATGCATTATTAATATATAATCAATTATTCACCGATTAAATCCAGTTTATTGTATAACTGATTTATGAATTAGTTTCCTTTTCATCTATGAAAAGGGGTTGTATTTGTCAGCTTTCTGTGAGTCTTGTCCTGCTCAGAGATGGCGTGTTTAACACTTGAAGATGAATTTTTTTGCAGCAGTTTCACCCGGATGATCCTCGATAAATTCATCTTACTGTCAGAATAGTTCAGTATCAGCATTTCCGTGGTAACCCAGTTTCCATAGAGATCTCCTTGGAGCCCGCATCAGCTGATGTCTCGCTGAGAGATGGTGCAGAGTCACAGTGAACATAAAATAATCGCATTGCTTGACTTGCAAACATCAATGTGTCTCTCTAAATTAAAGGATAGCTGCAATAATCACTGTGGGGAAGGTCAAAGAACATTGCCAGTACCAAAGACAGCATCAATTATGGGAGGAATTAAAAGTTAACTGTTCGAGGATCTCCGTAACATTCACCAGATTGTATTTTTTGGCTTGACAGTGAATAATCTGATGAATTCAACTATTGTTTATTAGTCTTCAGAAAAGCTTTGCAGTGAGAACCATGTTATAATCTTGGAAGCTGTTGAAGAAGTAGGAAGGGTTAAATTATTTGCTTTCCAGCTGTCTGTAGCTTTGCAGTATAAGTGTTTTGGTGTTCAGGATGAGCAGTAGAATACTAATTGCTTCCTGAATATTGGTGATGTATACTAACAGGCATTAAAGAGTGACAGATTGAAATGGGGTGACTGGATTGTGCCTGCACTGCATTGTCCCATTTCAATTTATCTTTTTCTTGAACTTGAGATGCTTGCAGTTACAGCTGAAACCAGTTTAATAGACAAATTAAAATGACATCACTTTTCCTTTTATAAAAAATCTGGCAAATGTCCATATTGCTTCTGTTCTGTACAAAGCTGCTGTTGAATCTCCAGGAGAGAAGATTAAATAAAAGAGGCTGGTTGGTTGGGGGAAGAGGGAATGTGATTGAGATTGCTTATATTATGTATTGATTTAAAACAAAAGCTTTTACAGTGGAGATGCTTGGGAGGTCAGATGCCAAGATTTAAACCAATGTATTTCAGCGAGCTGAATCTTCATTTTTCAAAATTTATTATTTGTGTTAGTTGTAAAGAAAAACTAAATAATGGATGTGTTGCTCACCTTATTGCCTTTCATAAGACCATTGGGTCCTTCATGACTGTATCAGCTCTTTCAGAAATCATTATTCTGAACCTCTGCTGTTTGCCCTTAGCTTGGCATTGTCAATTATTCTCTGTACACATCTGTCCTAGGTGTCAATCACTCCCCTGATCTGACTTGGTGCAGTCGATCACTCCCTCAGTCTGACTTGGTGCACACAATATCCATTATTCCATGTATAACTCCATGCCCACAGGATCATAAAAAATAAGTATAGGAGTAGTCTATTCAACCTCCCGCAAGCCTATTCTGTCATTCATCAAAATCATGGCTGATCAGGCTGTGGCCTTAAGTCCAGTTTCCTGTTGAGACCCCAAAACCCTGTACTGTTTAATAGATCAAAAATCTGTCTAATTCAGCCATGAATATATTCAGTTGCCCGGATTCTACTGTTCCCTGAGGAAGAGAAAATCTTCCTTATCACTTCTTTCACTGAATCTCACCTTGTTTTGAAATTGTGTCCCCCATTTCTAGATTCCCACCAAGAAGGGAAACATCCTCTCAGCAATCATCCAATCAAAACCGAAAGAACTGCGGATGCTGTAAATCAGGAACACAAACAAAAGTTGCTGGAAAAGCTCAGCAGGTCTGGCTGCATCTGTAAAGAAAAAAAATCAGAGTGAACGTTTCGGATTCGGTGAACCTTCTGGTGACTGAGTAGTGAGGAAGAGTCACCGGACCTGGAATGTTAACTCTGATTTTTTTTCTTTACAGATGCAGCTAGACTTGCTGAGCTTTTCCAGCAACTTCTGTTTTTGTTCCTGATTTACAGCATCCGTAGATCTTTTGGTTTATACTGTGTTGGATCCTCTGCCACAATCAGGTTGAATGGTGGAGCAGGCTCCAAGGGCCAAATGACCTACTACTTCTCCCATATTTCTGTGTTAACTCCTTCATCCCAGGAATCAACACAGTAAACTTTCTCCCAGATGCTTCCAATTACACTGCAAATGCTGTGCAATTCCATGTCAAAAGATCTCTAGGTACCAAAAAGATGTTGCCTTGAGCTAGACTGCGGAGAACAGAAATATGATGAAAGTTCCTGAACTATCCCACCTGCTGTTTTGTCAGCCCATCCCTTCAGCTAGGGCAAAGTGTTATGGTTTTGATTGTTCCCATGTTTTGTGAACTTTGTGAATCGGCCACAGAGCACAGTGTAGGAACAACAGTGTCCAGCACTGTTGATAGTCATCTTGTTGCAATGCTCCAATTTCAATAAAACAACTCACAAAAGGCTTACACTGCAAAATAGGGCTGTTCGATCCTTTTTATTGTGCCCATGCAGTCTCTCTGCAAAAGCAACCAGCCAGTCCTCCAGCTAAACCCTTTTCCTGTAACCCTGAAATTGTTTTTTTTCTTCAAAACCTTGGAAACCTTGATTGAATCAACCTCTACCACACTCTCTCAGACAATGCATTCCAAATCATACCCACACATTGCTCGAAATTGGTCTTAAACTGTGACCCCATTCTGATTCCCTGTACTGAAGAACAGTTGCTCGACATTAACTCTGATTTCTCTCCACGAATACTGCCAGATCTGCTGAGCTTTTCCAGCAATTTCTGTTTTTGTTAAACTTGTGACCCTATTGCTGCTTTTGTCAGTGATCCTGAGATTGTGTCCACTCATTGTTGATCATTCCACCAATGGGAACAATTTTTTTTCTGTCCAAATCCCTCATGACTTTTATCACATCTATGACATTGCTTATCAGAGTTTTCTTCTCTAAGAAGAACAGTCTCTAATCTATATAAAAACTGAAAGAACTGCAGATGCTGTAAATCAGGAACAAAAACAGAAGTTGCTGGAAATTCTCAGCAGGTCTGGCAGTGTCTGTGAAAAAAAAAAAAAGTGTTAATGTTTCGGGTCCGGTGACCCTTCCTGGGAACTGATGGTAGCTGGGAAAATGTTGGTTTAGATGCAGAAAATAGGGAAATTGAATGGGGTTAGGGAGTAAACGATACGATAGAGCCCGAAGAGAGAGCTGAGCAGTTGAATAGACAAAGGAGTTGATAATGATCTGGCTAGGAGGGTGAGTGGTTGTGAATGGGGACTGTTAGGGACTGACAATAGGTAGTGTGTAATGGCAGGCTATGTGCTAACAAGGCCTGGTGTATGGAGCAGGTGGCTGGGACATGGGAGAGTTTAGGCCCTAAAATTATTGAACTCCATATTGAGGCCAGAGGGCTGCAGGGTCCCCAAGCGGAAGATGAGATGTTGTTCTTCCAGCTTGCATTGAGCTTCGCTGGAACACTACAGCAAGCCAGAGACAGAGATGTTGATCAGGGAACAGGGTGGTGTGTTAAAGCGGCAGGCAACAGGTAGCTCAGGGTCTTTTTTGCGAGCAGAACGTAGATGTTCTGCAAAGCGGTCACCCAGTCTATGCTTTGTTTCCCCAATGTAGAGGAGACCACATGGTGAGCAGCAGATGCAGTAGATTAGATTCTGGGAAGTGCAGGTGAAGTGTTGCTTCACCTGAAAGGTACGTTTGGGCCCTTGGATACTGGGGAGGGAGGAGGTAAATGGGCAGGTGTTGCACCTTCGCCGGTTGCAGTGGAAGGTGCTATAGGGCTGAGGGTGGAGGTGCTGTTGGGGGTGAAGGAAGATTAGACCAGGGTGTCCCAGAGGGACCAGTCCCTGTTGAAGGTGGACAAGGTGTGGAGGAAAATATATATCTAGTGGTGGCATCTCGCTGGAGGTGGCAGAAATGGCATCTGATGATCTTCTGGATGTGGATGCTGGTGGGATGGTAGGAAAGGACAAGGGGAACCCCATTGCTATTGCCGAAGGGAAGAGAAGGGGTGAGGGCAGAAGTGCAGGCGATGGGTTGGACCCGGTTGAGGGCCCTGTCGACGACGGTGCTGGGGAATCCTCAGTTGAAGAAGTTGGATATTTTGGAGGCTCCCTTGTCGAAGTTGGCCTCGTCTGAACATATGCGACAGAGATGAAGGAACTGAGAGAATGGGATGGAGTCTTTACAGGAAACAGGGTTTCAGGATGTATAGTCCAGGTAGCTGTGGGAGTCAGTGGGTTTACAGTGGATATGAGTGGCCAGTCTATCCCCAGAAATGGAAACTAAGATGTCGAGGAAGGGAAGGGAGCAGTCAGAGATAGACCAGATGAAAGTGAGGGCAAGGTGGAAATTGGAAGTGAAAGCGATGAACATTACCAACTATGGACGAGAGCGGGAAGCAGCACCGATGATATTATCAATATATGAGAGAAAGAGTTGTGGGTGGGGACTGGAATAGGACTGGAACAAGGAATGCTTCATGTATCCCACAAAGAGATAGGTATAAGTGGGGCCCATGCAGGTACCCATGGCCACCCCTCTGACCTGAAGAAAATGAGAGGAGTTTAAACAGAAGTTGTTGAGGGTGAGGACGAACTTGGCCAAGTGGAGGAGGGTGGTGGTGGTTCAGGTTTTTGCTCCAGGAAGAAGCGGATAGCCCTAAGACCCTCCTGGTGGTGTTTGGCAGACCCATTGTTTCAGCCTGCTCCTGCCCCAGAGAACTCCTCTCTTCCGACCTTGACTCAGTCTTCTCTCCCCTGGACCAATCCCTGCCCACATACATCCATGATTCCTCTGACACTTTACGCTGGTTTCAAAACTTACAGTTTGCAGATTCCAGCCACCGCCTCTTTACCATGGACGTGCAATCCCTTTACGTGTCCACCCTCCACCAGGAGGGTCTTGGAGCTTTCCGCTTCTTCCTGGAGCAAAGGCCCTCCACCAGGTCCGACCCATCGCCTGCATTTCTGCCCTCGCCGGTTCTCTTCCCTCCCGCAGCAGCGATAGGGTTCCCCTTATCCTCACTACCATCCCATCAGCATCCACATCCAGAAGATCATCAGACGCCATTTCCACCACCTTCAGCGAGATGCCACTGCTAGACATATTCCACTGCACTCCATTGTCCACCTCCAACAGGGATCATTCCCTCTGGGTCACCCTGTTCCACTCTTCTTTCACCAGTAACACTTCCCCCACAGCACCTTCCCCTGTAACCGGCGAAGGTGCAACACCTGAGCATTTACCTCCCCAGCATCCAAGGGCCCAAACATACCTTCCAGGTGAAGTAACACGTCATCTGCACTTCCCAGAATCGAGTCTACTGCATCCACTGCTCGCAATGTGGTCTCCTCTACACTGGGGAAACGAAGCGTAGACTGGGTGACCACTTCGCAGAACATCTACGTTCTGCTCGCAAAAAAGACCCTGAACTACCTGTTGCCTGCCACTTTAACACACCACCCTGTTCCCTGACCAACATCTCTGTCTCAGGCTTGCTGCAGTGTTCCAGCGAAGCTCAATGCAAGCTGGAAGCACAACACCTCATTTTCCACTTGGGGACCCTGCAGCTCTCTGGACTCCATATCGAGTTCAATAATTTTAGGGCCTAAACTCTCCCATGTCCCAGCCCCTTACCCCATACACCAGGCCTTGTTGCCATATAGCCTGCCATTACACACTACCTATTGTTGGTCACTAACAGTCCCCATTAACAACTGTTGACACTCCCAGCCAGATCATTATCAACTCCTTTGTCTATCCAACTGCTCTTCTCTCTCTTTGGGCTCTATCCTATTGTTTACTGCCTACCCTGTCCCCTTCCTATTTTCTGCATCTAAACCAACATTTTCCCAGCTACAGAGCGAAGGGTCTAGGCCCGAAACGTCAGCTTTCCTGCTCCACTGATGCTGCTTGGCCTGCTGTGTTCATCCAGCTCTACACCTTGTTTTCCTAGCTACCATCAGTTCCCAGGAAGGGTCACCGGACCCGAAACTTTAATTCTGATTTTTTTCTTCACAGATGCTGCCAGACCTGCTGAGCATTTCCAGCAACTTCTGTTTTTGTTCCAGTCTCTAATCTATCTCCATATCTCCACAACCCCACTATAGGTAAAAATAGATTTCAGCCCAGTGTCACAGATGAAAGTATCCACGCATCTCATTTGACCATGCTAACAATAAACCTATGACTTTAGACTTTTCATATTTAGTTGTTCTCTGTTTCTCTTTGTGTCTGAAGTTTATTTTCTTTGCAAATATTTTGCATTATTTGCCCATTCCTGCCCAGACGCTGAGCTTATATATTTTTTGAATCTGCGTGAACTGATAACTGCGCACTGTGCTTTGGATATTTTCTCTGAACAGACTAGTAAGTTAGTATCCTGTGATGAATCAGTAAGGATGAACAATGCTCCGAGTTGTAGGTCCGTGTGTTAAGATGAGGAGAGCTGCTTCATCTTGAATTTTGGCATGGAGATGACTATTTCAAAATGAAACCTTGCATGACCTTTTTTATATGCTGCCTGTTGTACTTGGGTGGACACTTGATTCCTTTTGAAAAGGTGTGGTACTTCTTGAAATTCAATGACTATTTTAAGTAAGTGCAATATAACATTTCTAAACTGCACTGATTCTAGTTAGCTGGCATGAAATTTTGAGATCTTGGTATTATAATAGTCACTTGTAAGTATCAGCAACATTTTCAACAATAACAATAGTGTGATCACACTTACAAAGTGCTGCTTTTAACAATCACAAGGTGTGCTGTGATCCTGAATAGTTCTGTCGTTCTTCAACTATTCCTGGAAAAATCATAAAGTAATGAAACTAAAATCAACAAGAAGTCCAACATATCATGTCCCCAGCATCTGCTGTTCAAATAGGCAGATAATATTATGATTCTGTGTCATGGTTTGGAGCTTTTTAAAGAAGTAAATAAATATAATATTCAGTGATTCTGTTGGTGACATGGCATGGGAATCTGCGGCTATATGGATAGCTAGCACAGATACAATGAGTCCAGTCTGTTTCTATTAAAATCATAGAATGAATTGTTAGTTTCTGACAAGTGCATGTGGTACAGCACGGAAAGGTATTGTCAGTAAGTTAGATGACAGCATTGTATTTCTCCCTCCTCTGCAGGTTACTGGAGTGAGCGTATCAACAGGAAAGGATCAGCTTGTTGTGTTCCACACCAAGGATAATAAAGACCTCATTGTGTGCCTTGATAAAATGCAGCCAGCCAATGAGAACCGCATCGGCGAGCTTGTGGGTGTTGTGGCCAATCATTTCAGAAGGTTAGAGGAATTGAAAATGTCTGTGCTTTAAAGTGGGAAATCACACACTCTCACAGTGTGATGCTAAAGTAGGGGTAATCAATATATCTCATCTCTCCTTCCAAACCCTGCAAGGCCCAACATGATAATTAAGGTTTACAATTCTTCCACACCTAAAACATCCAGCACTAGTGACAACATTCTGTGATACGGTGCATTAATACTCTGAAAACATTGCTACCCAAACTCTTTCTTATTATGACCCTATTTTGCGGCTTGAAAATTGTTGTGATCCGTTGGTGAATACTTGGAGGGGTCAGAGTGGCATTGGGTGGGAGTTGGAGGCGGTAATGGTAAGAACGAAGAGAACAACATGAAGGATGGTGATTTCAAAAGTTCAACTCCCACTTTGGTAAATGCTGTTCTAAAGTGAACGTGCAAACATACGATTTAGGAGCAGGAATAGGCCCCTGAGCCTGCTCCACCATTCAATAACATTGTAGCTGATACAATTACTCCACATTCCCTTCTAACACAGAAACGATGCACATCCTTGCAGATCAAGAATCTATCTACTTATGTTTTAAAGATAGTCAATCACTCTGTGTTTTCACCACCCTTTGAGGAAGAGAATCCCAAAGTCCCACAAGCCTCAGAAAAAAATCCTCTTCCTGTTAGTCTTAAAAGACTGATTCTAGATTCTCCTGTAAGTAGAAACATTCTTTCCACTGCACCCTATGAAGACTCCTCAGGTTCTTGTATGTCACAATAAACTCACCTCATAGTCATTCTAATCTCCAGTTGATACTTGCTGTGTCTGTTTATTAGACTTTTACAACCCTTGCTTTAGGACCCTCGGATCCAGATTTGTTTCACCAATTTTTAAAGTTCTTTTTGATTCTACAAGGTGGATTTCCTGGTCATTTTTAATTGTTACTCCTAAACCAGTCCTTTTAATGTAAAGAAAATCATGGGGATTGTACAGGTTCTTGTTTTTCTTTTTCTTTCTTGAATTGGTATCTGGCCCAGATAACAACTCCAAACATGTAGTCAGATGTATGTGCACGTACAGTTGTGTGCATGCAGACAAACCGGTGAAGGAACAACAAACTTAATGGATAAACTTACTTTCTTCCTCAGGAATTATAATTTGCATCTCTGTATCGAAGTTCCCCTCAGATATTGCTGCAATTTCTGCCTGCAATGCATAATACAGGGCCTCAAGGTTTTCGGTTCTCACAAAGTAGTCCTGTCAAAAAAAAACATCATTTTACAGGGAGCCAATTTTACCATGACTTTAATATAGAATTCCAAGTATTCCATCGACACAACAAATCATGACAAAGTTGGTGTGTCAAAACAGTGAATGTTGCTATCATTTGTATCAGGTTCATATTAAATAACTAAGGCTGTTAGCAAATGCATTCATTATTTTGTATTTGCAAACCAAGATTTAGATATTGGTGCCACTCTAAGCTGCATTAAACAGGGTGTAACCTGCCTAATCCCACAGCAAGCCAAGAACTTCAGTCAATTCAGGCTGAAAAGGTACACTACTTAAGTTACCATGCTACTTGGCCATGCTAAATTGCCCATAGTGTCCAGGGATGTACAGGCTAGATGATTAGCCATGGGAAATGCAGGGTAACGGACAGGGTAGAGAGGTGTGTCTGGGTGGGATGCTCTTCGGCAAGTGGGTGTGGACTTGGTGGACCAAATGGCCTGCTTCCATACTATAGGGATTCTATCCACTTATACCATGCTACTTACATTTATTTAGCATCTTTAACATAGTAAGACATCTTAAGGAACTTTCAGAAGCATTAACGAGGAAAATTTTACACCAAGATATTGGGTCAAAAGCAGGAAGCTTAAGGACTGTGTCTTGAAGGAAGCTCAGGACAGAAAATCAGAAGCTTGGTCAAATAAGTAGTTTTGAAGAAGCATTTAAAGGAAGAGAGTTTTAAAAATATCCTTTTGAACGTGTATATTAATAAAGCAACATCATGATAGATATGAAACTAATCAATGACTCTGAAATGTTGATATGCAAATGGATTTTGGAAATAATCATACTCCTACTGTTACTTAATACATTATATTGTATAACACATTTGTGAACAGAATTGGGCTTATTTTGTACCATGATTATTGTGCTACGAACAATGAGAGAGTTCACAAGTACAAAACTCATTGAAACTGAAGGCAACATATTTGGTAAAGTTGACTATGGAAGCTGCAGTTTTGTAATGAAAATCTAACCAACTCACTTCAGGGAAGAAAATTGCCTCCTGACCTACTCTACAGAGGACCCTGTATACTCCCTGAAGTGGCCTAGAAGCTGTAAACCACCCACTACAAAGTTAAGACCACTGTCCATGAGTTATTTGCAGAATTCCTGGACTCTGACCTGCTGTTGTAGCTACAGTATTTATAACTGCCAGGATGCTGAATTCAGTGATTGTAATGTAATTGAACATCAGTGGGAGTTGATTAGATTCTTTTGCCGGAAATAGTCATTCCTTGCCACTTGTGCAGCACAAATTTGTGGCAGGTGGTGAAGCTTACCACAAAAGGATTACAACGTTGCTTACATAGGAGTTAATAGTAATGTCAAAGCAAATCGCTGAACTTTTCATGGTTCAGGGCTGTAGCTTTATAGGATCAAATATTTGTTTTTCTGACATTTGTTGCTTTAACCTAAGAAAACTAAACCAATGGAGGCGTGATAATGAGGAGAGAATGCAAGCCTAGAAGTTCCAACATGCATTAATATGTGAATTGTCCTGAGGAAGTAGCGACCATGTAGTACAGTTCTTGAGTAACCTTTGACAAGCAATGACCAGATTTTCATGACGGATATCAGAAATGAGAGTCTGGAAAGTTCTTGACCCTGCAGACAGACGCACTGCCATTAAAGAGGCTCCCACCCACCAGGCATTGTTTCTGGGAATGTTGGAGTTGGAGGGTGGCATTGATCACACTACCTCCAGAGGCAAACCCCTGGTGGCAAGGGAGACGCACAGGTGATGTGGCTGGTTGAACCCTGAGAATGAATGATCCAATGAACATAACGAACAATTTTGGCACTTCTGCAAAGGGGAGTGCAAGTTTTGTTTTATTGACATCTTTGTTCACCTGTAATTTATTCTTTCTTAATGGTTTTTCAATGCAGATTTATTTACGTGAAATTAATGGATCTGAACGTTTTGGAACTGAAATTATCAATAGCTGTGATTGGTTGATAGCTTTATGATGAGATAAAAAGGGCAGTGCATGTCAACGAAAATGTTGAGTGACTTTTACGTTGGTGGCTAACTCAGGTCTAGAGTCACCCAGTGGTTCACAATTCCTCTGTAGGACACACCTGACCCCACCAAAATTGCAACATTGCATTTGAAGTGGCTAGCCCCACAATGGAGGTGAAAGTGGGATTGCTTCATGTAGCTGACTACCCAAACACCCCTCCCCTGGCAAAGAAAATTGCCAGAAATGGGAATGCGGAGAGCAACCTGGGCCGTAACAATTGGATCAAAATCTCAGATCAAGATGTAGCTGAACCTTTTAAACTGAAGTCACGAGGTTTATTTTGTTAACCAAGTGTTAATCCTGTTGACTCAGCTCAAACTCTGAAAGCAAGATGATTTACAAACATGCTGTAATTACAAATAAAGCCTCTTAATGTGAGGACCCTGTAGCAAACAGAATGCTTTGCTCATCTCTTCATTGCTAACCAGAAGGCAGCAGGCAACTTGCATGTACTGATTGGATGTAATACTTGGTTAGTGTACCTCTCTTGATGTGTGTCTATTGCATAATAATGACTGCAAATCCATCCTTAGACCCAATTGTAGTGTGTGTCGATAAGAGAAAGCTGCGGACACCTAGTCAATCAGGTTAGCTGTATGTCATGTACTTCTGGAAAAATCTATTGAGTCATCACAAAGGGTCAGAGTGTTAGGTTACCTGTGGCAAAAGGAATCCTTTAGTGCATTTGTTTAAACTACCTGCATCTGCCAATCCATAATGGATTTGTTTCATTGCTAGCCTAATGCTGTGTTAACTTTCACACGGGATTGCCAATGTCAGCTCTGACATCAGCAGCCCTGCCATCCAATTGAAATGCATTAGTGCTGCCTCATGGAGAACCTGAGACCCACAGAATAAACCGGTATCTACAGGTGAAGGCTGTATGGTTGCTGATAGTCACATGAAAACTGCCACTGACATGGAGGCAGCCAGTTTTGTGGCCATTGGATGGATAAAGTGTTCAGTCCAGCTGTTCAGTACAGAGAAGCAGGATTTCCACTGCCCGGATATGGAGGGGTTCAAATTAAATTTAAAGTAACAACTAAATGTGTGTAGCAGTATGCAGTCATGGGCATGTAGCACTTCGATCTCTATGGTGCATCTCGATTGCTTAATACCTTGGCCACCTCAGAAATTGCCCCAAAATATTTATGTAGACAATATTATGGTGTGAGATCCTGAGACAGTATTGCACAGCAGCATTTTAAGGCTGTTCTGTCATGCAAGTGCAACATCAAATAAAGAAAGTTCACACGCTCAACTTAGAATTAAGATGTATTGTTCCTATAAATCTGCAGCCATATCAGTTTTTGTTGAAAATTGTCATTTACCCATCATGCCTACTCTGACTGAGTGACTAATCTACTTACTCTAATATTTCCCTGCCCTTTTCCTGTAGCCACACAAATTATTCACACATTTGCCCAATCTCCTTTTGAAAATTGCTGTTGAAACTGCTTCCACCCCCATCTCCAGATGCACATTCCAGATTATAATAACATGCGGCACGGTGGCTCAGTGGTTAGCACTGCTGCCTCACAATCCCAGGGACCTGGGTTCGATTCCACCCTCGGGCGACTGTGTGGAGTTTGCACATTGTCCCTGCATCTGCGTGGGTTTCCTCCAGGTGCTCCGGTTTCCTCCCACAGTCCAAAGATGTGCAGGCTAGGTGGATTGGTCATGCTAAATTGCCCGTAGTGTTCAGGGATGCGTAGCTTAGGTGGGTTATAGGGGCATGGGTCTGGGTGGGATGCTCCAAGGGTCGTTGTGGACTTGTTGGGCCGAAGGGCCTGTTTCCGCACTGTAGGGATTCTATGATCTATGATGCTGTATTAAGGAAACACTCCTCATCTGCTCCTTGGCTGTTTTGACAGTTATTTTTGTTTTCTTTGTACCAATTTCCTGCTTTTACCCCATTAAGGTCGACGTTCGTGCAACTGAGTTGCCTGATGAAGCAACAGAGACAATTGAAGAAGCTAATCTGGTTGAAATTCTTTTGATTCAGTATGGCGTTAAGGATTTTTTTGTTCTCTGGTTACCACCTGCCACTGGAAGCTATTTCTTTATTTGCTTAACCTTCTCTGTTTGAAGGAAATTAATGCATCTTCTCTAGTTTTTCTATCTAACTGAGGTTTCTCATCCTATACCATTCCAGCTGATGTCTGCTGTCACCTCTCTGAAGGTCCTAACAACTCTTCTGGAGTTTGGTGCTCAGAAGTGTAGTCACCATATTCCAAATACGAAAACAGTGGTCTTTAAAGGCTTTAGCAAACTTTCTTGCACTTGTACACAGTGCCTGTCTGTAAACCAAGGATCTCTCAAGTTTTTTTTAAAATTCCTTATTCCTTTCAGATATTTTTGTACCTAGGTGCCCAGTCTCTCTATTCTTACATATCCTTCACAGTTGAATTACTCAGTTCACATTATTCACCTTCTTACCAAAATGGTTCACTTTGTACTTCTCGACATCACATTTCACTTGTTAACAAGCTCTTTATCTCATCAGCCCATGTGCTTCTGCAATCTGTTACTATCCTCCTCACCATTTGCTTTATTTCTGAGTTTTGTGACATCTGCAAGCTTTGAAATATGCCCTGTAGGCCCAAATTCAGATTACTAACGTATCTGAATAAAATAACAACTCCTGCAAGATGATGCATTTCCCTCCAGCGTGATAAACATCCTTTCACCTGTTATTCTCTGCTTTTTGTCCCTCAGCCAACTTCAAAGCCACAGGCTGCTTATTATATGCTCCAACTAGATGTGTTTTGGATTGGTGGAGGGGTGGAGAGAAGAAGAGTGACCCATTCCTACCCTCGCACTGAGCCCACCCCCAAAAAACAAAGGATATGGGGATGGACACCAAAATTGGCAGCCCACCTATCATAAGACAGTACTCAAAGAGTCAGTGGAGCTTGTTAAAACCTCAGTTGACCCCAATATTATCCTCCCCATAACATAGTTGGCATGGCCAGCCGGGTGAGACAGTGGGATTCACAGCATTTTTAAATTACTTAAAGTGGCGGGAAAGAAAGAATCTACTATGGATAGAGGATAGCCCTTGCCCATCAGGAGCACCCCTCCAAAATTCCTCCTCTTTGCCACCCACATGTTCTTTAAAACTCATTCCCTATTCACCACACCCTCCCTCCCCAAGTTGTGGAAGAATACCCAGCCCAAAGCCACGGAACGTGCCTGTATTTGGGACCCCTGGGTCTTCTGTGGATCTGCTTGCAGTCCCAGAAGCGCCCATTATGGAGCACTGGCACTGCCAAGTAATCTGATTGGCCGGTCTTTCCTCCATAGCCGCCCAAGCTTCATCTGTACTTTCTGCCCTTTATTGGAAGTGTCCACCTCACTCCATAGGTTTCAATTTTCTTTAAAAATCCATAACGCCATACTGAATCAAAAAAATTTCAACCAGATTAGCTTCTTCAATTGTCTCTGTTGCTTCATCAGGCAACTCAGTCGCAGGAATGTCAACCTTAATGGGGTAAAAGCAGAAAATTGGTACAAAGTAATGATGCTCATTTGAAGAGTTGGTGCAGGCATGATGGGCCAAATGGCCTCCTGCACTATAACAGTTCTGTGATTATCAACAGATGTTGCAATTTGAGAAGTAATGTTTCAGTTCTGTCCAGTTTTGGGCAGGTTGCATTTTGAGTACTATCTTCGGTTTCGCCTGTAATTCTTGGAGAATGCTTGGAAGGAATACGTGGTATATTCAACAGAGTTTAATGAGTTAATTATTTGAGATAGGTTGTAGAAACTTGACTTGTATTCCTTTTGAGTTTAAACAATTGAGGAATAACTTTCTCCCAGCTATGTATACCTGGCATATGCCTCCTTTTTCTTGACCAGAGCATCAATATCTCTAGTTATCTAGTGTTCTCTACTCCTACCAGCCTTGCCCTTCACTCCAACAACAACACACTGTCTCTGAGTTCTCATTATCTCACTTTTGAAAGCCTCCCACTTGCCAATTGTCACTTTATCTGCAAACAGCCTCTCCCAATTAACTTGTGAAAGTTGTCTACGTGTGTAACCACAGGAGATGGGTGAAATACTAAACAAATATTTCGTGTCCGCATTTACTGTGGGGACAGACATGGAAGCTAGGGAACTTGGGAAAATAAATAGTGATGTCTTGATAAGAATCCACACTACAGAAGAGGAGATGCTTGAGGTCTTAAAGTGCACAAAGGTAGATAAATCCCCAGGACCTGATCAAGCGTATCCCAGGACATTGCGGGCAGCTAGGGAAGAAACTGCAGGGCCTCTTGCAGAGGTATTTGCATTATCTACAGCCATGGGTGAGATGCTGGAAGACTGAAGGCTGGCTAATGTTGCGCCATTATTTACAAAAGCCTACAAGGAAAAGCCAGGGAGCTATAGACTGGTGAGTCTGGCATCAATGGTGTTACTTCCATGCTGTATGACTCTGCACCTTAAAACAAGTGCTTCAAATGATTAAGGGTAATAGGAGACCGGAAGAGACACCATTTCCTCTGACCTGAGAATCCAGTACAAGGACTTAATCTTCAAATCAGTGTCACAACAATTCAAGAATGAAATCGGGATGCATTTTCACATACAGGTTAATGATGCTGTCTGGCCCTATTGCCTATGGAAGCTGGCCTCATTGAAATGTTCAAGACTGAGATTGGTAGATTTTTATTGGATATCAAGGGATGAAACGCAGCTCCAGGATAAGTTTAGCAGAGATGAATACCCACACCTGTTCCTACTTTCCTATGAATCAAATGTGGAAAGTGTAAGTATGACCCAAACTGACTTTGCCCACTTCTGTATTCTCTCCTCTGCACAGTCCTTTGGATTTCTTCATTTAATGCAAAATCAAGGTGCTTTACATCCAAACACAACACTGTTTTTCATACTTCCTTGCTCCAAATCAGGTTGTATGTTATTTCTTTAATCATAGTTTGTAAAACGCATTCTGCACAAAACCTTTTTCAGTTGTCATCATAGATCATAGAATCCCTACAGTGTGAAAACAGGCCCTTCGGCCCAACAAGTCCACAGCGACCCTCAGACATCCCACCCAGACCCATCTCCCTATAACCCACCTAACCTACACATCCCTGAACACTATGGGCAATTTATCATGGCCAATCCATCTAACCTGCACATCTTTGGACTGTGGGAGGAAACTGGAGCACCCAGAGGCAACCCACGCAGAGACGCAGAGAATGTGCAAACTCTACACAGACGGTCGCCCGTGGGTGGAATCGAACCGGTGTCCCTGGTGCTGTGAGGCAGCACCGCTAACAGTGCCAGGAACCCAGGTTCGATTCCACCCTTGGGAAACTGTCTGTGTGGAGTTTGTATATGATGTTGCTAGTTATCATCCTTTGAAATAAGCATTGAGATATGTTGAATATTCTACAACTACATCCCTCCAAAAGAGAACTTGACACATTGCTTAGAGAAGAGAAAATTTCCAATTTGCAGGTAAATTGCTAGTTGGTTGAGTTTACATAAGGGTCTTGGAGAGCATCATCTCCTAGAGTGGAGGGGTGTGTGTGTGTTTTGGGGAGGTGCCTTGAGGGGGCTGAAAGAGAAATTTTCCCTGAGTTGCTCACCCTTACCTTTTACTCTTGTGCCTGTTGTGTAAATACTTGGGTTTGGGTGCATTACATTCAAAACTCAGCTGGAATATCTGGGCGTTGCACTTCAGAATTGTGCAAAAGTGTTGGAGAGAGTGCAAAAAAGAATCTTGAGAATGATTACACCAAAAAGACTATGAGGAATAGGAATAGGCCATTCAACCTCCACATTTAACAGGATCGTGGCTGATCCAACATTCCTCGCATCCACTTTCCTGCCCTTTCCCCATAACCCTCGATTTCCCCTGAAGAACTTCAGTGATGAAGTTATAAAGTCCTGCCTTCACGTTGAGAATAACCCCCATTGTGTTGTATGGCTCAATCACTGTGCTAAATAGGACAGCCTTAGAACAAACCTTGCAACTCAAGACTGGGCACGCACAAGGTACTGTGGGTCATCAACAGCAGCAGAATTGTACTCTAGCACAACCTGCAAATTCATATCCTGGCATATCCCCGACTCAAACGTTACCATCAAGCCAGGGGATCAAATCTGGTTCAATGGATAGTGCAGCAGGGCATGCCAGGAGCAGCGCCAGGCATACCTCAAAATGAGGTGTCAACCTGGTGAAACTACCATACAGGACTACTTGCACACCAAATGACATAAGCAGCAAATGATAGGCAGATCTGAGCGATCCCACAAACAATGGAATCAGATCTATACTCTGCAGTCCTGCTACAGCCAGTCGGGAATGGTGGTGGACAATTAAACAACTCACTGGAGGAAGAGGTTCCACAAATAACCCCATCCTCAATGATAGAAGAGCCCAGCACATCAGTGCAAAATGATAAAGCTGAAGCATTCACAACAATCTTCATCCAGAAGTGCCAAGTGGATGATTCATCTCAGCATCCTCCAGTGGTCCCTAGCATCAGAGATGCCAGTCTTCAGCTAGTTTGATTCGCTCCATGTGATGTCAGGAAATGGTTGGAGGCTCTGGATACGCAGAGGCTATGGGCACTGACAACATTCCAGCAATAGCAGTGAAGACTTTTGCCCCAGAACTTGCCACAACCCCCAGCCAAACGATTCCAGTGCGGTTACAACACCAGTATTTAGCACCAGTGTGGAAATTGTCCGGGTATATCCTGTACATAAAAGGCAGGACAAATCCAACCCAGCCACTCTGCACTCCCATCAGTCTACTCCCAATCATAAGTTAAGTGATGGAAAGCATCATCAACAGTGCTATCAAGCAGCACCTGCTCAATGACCTCCCAGTTTGAATTCCAGAGGTGAAGTGAGTGTGAAAGTCCTCGACATCAAGACTGCATTAAACTGAGTGTGGTATCAAGGAGCCCTAGAAAAAGTGTAGACCATGGCAAAATCTCCAGTTTGGAATCATACCTGGCACATTGGAAGATGGTTCTCATTGTTGGACGTCATCTTCTTAGCTCCAGGACATCTCTGCAGGAGTTCCTCAGTGTAGTGTCCTAGGCCCAGCCATCTTCAGCTGCTTCATCAAAGACCTTCCCTCCATCATAAGGTCAGAAGTGGGGATGTTTGCTAATACACAATATTTAGCACCATTCCTGCAACTCCTCAGGTACTGAAGCAGTCCATGTTCAAGTGTAACAAGATCTGAACAATATCCAGGCTTGGGCTGACAAATTGCAAATAACATTTGCGCCACACAAACGCTAGACTATGACCTTCACCAGTAAGAACAATCTAACCACTGCCCCTTGATATACAATGGTGTTACCATCACTGAATGCCCCACTATCAACATCCTGGGGGTTAACATTGGGGGAAACTGAACTGGACCCACCACATAAACACAGTGGCTGCAAGAGCAGGTCGGAGGCTAGGAATACTGTGGCAAGTAACTCACTTCCTGACTGTCCAAATCCTGTCCATCATTTACAAGGCACAAGGAGTGATGGAATATTCCCCACCTGCCTGGATGGCTGCAGCTCCAACAATACTAGATATTTGGCATTCCATGGCAAAGAGTCTGCTGGATTGGCACCATGTCCACGAACATCCACCACCAACGTTCATTAGCAGCAGTGTGTACTGTTTGCAAGGTGCACTGCAGAAATTCACCGAAGATCATCAAACAGCACCTTCCAGACCCACAACCACTTCCATCTGGAAGGACATGGGCAGCCAATATGTGGGAACACCACTACGCACAAGTTCCTCTCCAAACCACTCACCTTCTTGACTTGGAAATATATCGCCATTCCTTTAGATTTGCTGGGTCAAAACCCTGGAATTCCCACCCTCGGGGCATTGTGGGTCAACCTACAATAGGTGGACTGCAGCAGTTCAAGAAGACAGCTCATCACCACCTTCTCAAGGGCAACTAGGGACAGGCAATAAATGCTGGCCAGCCAGCGACACCCACATCATACAGATCGAAAAAGAAGCCGGGAGAAGTTGGATCTCTACCTTCTCAGAAAAGAAAACTGAGAGAAGATTTGATAGATATTATATTGAATCATATCAAGAGGAATCTGGATAGAGTAGTCAGGGAGAATCTCTTCTCACTCATAAAAGAAAAAGAAGGAGAAGGCGCAGATACAAAATACTTAGCAAAACAAAACCAGCAATATGAGAAGAAACATTTTCACGCAGCAAATACTTAAGATGTGAAATGCACTACCACGGAATGTGAAGAAGGCAGGTTCAATCGAGTCGTTTAAAAATAAATTAGACTTATTTGAAAAGGAAAATTGTGCAGTTATGGAGATAAGGCTGGAGAATGGCAATAAGTGATGCTGCTTGGCCTGCTGTGTTCATCCAGCTCTGCACCTTGTTGTGCTCATTCTGAGAGCTGGTGTTGACATAATGGGCTGAATGGCTTATTTTTCCACTAACCATTCTATGGACAGTTGACAGCAGGATAGTTTTGTTGTGCCTTTTCTTGGCTTTTTGTTAGTAGAGCTGCAGTAGTAGAAAATTTGTTTTCTCCGAATCCCATCAGAAGCGCAGACTTTTTGAATGAAACAATTATGATTTAATTTATTTCTAATTATATTGCACCATCAACAGCTGCGTTATTTTGCAAACTTACTACATTTGTTTTGAAAAGGGAAAAGATAGGAATGTGTTGCATATGCCTGCAATAATTTGATTTGATTTTGACTAGCAGAAACTGTCTATAAATTGTTGTCATAACTATGCTGAACAAAAGAGCTCTGGCAACGGATTATTCATATGACTACTGAACTTGCTTTTGTCAACATCTATAGTTGCCTACCTGTTGTCATTCTAAGTCATCTATCATACGATTAGAACAGAATGGTAAATAATCAGCTGAGTGCTTTTAGACTTCCAACCTCTGCATCAGTAATGAGCGCCAGAGGTACTGCTCCTGTTAAAGTGTACTCAATTCCAACAAAAAAGGCAAAACACAAAGCAATTGAATTTGGTTACATTGGGAAAGTTTACAACCAAACAAACAGTGTAGTGCACGAGACTTTCAGAAAGAAGATTCTGGAATTTTTAGGGTACTTGGGGAAAGCACCCATAGCTTGGAAAAAAACTTAAGTTTTCTTTTGGGTCACGTTTGCAGATTTCTTGGCTGAAGCTGGATATGTGAAATGGTTGTTCCTGAGAAGAGGAAATGGTTCTACAACAGTTAAGAATGAGCTTACCTTAGTGAAAGATTCAGTTTAACCTGGAGTGTTCGGTTAAAATCCTTTCAGGGGTTATTAGAAGCTTAGAAAGTCTTGGGTCAGTTGTATGAAGACTTCAGAAAGGGGCTATCAGATTCTCAATGTGGGGGATTGAAGCCGCAGTTAAATTAAACTCTATAGATTTGAAACATAAGAGAATTCTCTCTAGTGTGAGTACTGTAGAGGAGTTTTGTTGTGATTAATGAGTTTTGGAATCTGTTATATATTCTGTTATATATTGTGTTATATATTGTGTTGGATGGTTTCATTTATCTTTTGTTTTTGCATAATAAACTTCTATTTTATTGCTAAACCTGAATCTGCAATATTGTGCATTTCAGTGAAAGACCACTTCATTAAAGCCAAACAAAAATACAAAATTTGATCCATCTAGCCAGGTTTCATTCAGGGATCCAACTTGACCAGCAATAACTCCAGCTGGAATCGTAACACAGCGATATTAATAATGCAAAAATGGCAACTGATTAGTTCACAGATTTCTACTTGATTGCAGCATAAGGTGACTTCACCAGCACACCTTAATACAAGGCAGAGAATCGCCAGGAGCAGTTTCTATGATTTCTGCATTTAACTAGTGCTGAAGTTAATGTCAGTTTGATAGTGCAGGATTTTCTAGGGGTTTGAGCGATGAGGTCCATGGCAAAATAAGGAGATGAGTCTAGCGAGGCCCATCTGAACATCAGGAACAATTCTTTAATGTATACGCTGAGTGCTGAGGCAGTTTCTCACTAGGCAGTGGCAAGTTGTCAATTAAGAGTGATTATCGCTTGTTAAATGTCTTATTAAAGATGCAAGTCACTTCATTAATATTCCGATTCCTATCTTCTCAAACACATCAATCGATCTAGACATTGAAAATTCTTGATCTGGAAGTCAGAGCAGATACTTGGCTACTTTAGCTCGCCATTGGCTGCAAGCAGCCTCCATTGTGCTCAGCAGTAAATAGCATCGCAGGACACAAATCTTGGCCACACAGCCACTTGCAACTCTCATCCGCGGATAATGGGTCCGACATTTTTCAGCTGCTTGTGACCATCGTGGCACCTTGACGATCTATTTTCAAGCTGTTTAGGAAGTATAGACCTGTTTGCAAGGTGCACTGGCAACTCCTATTGAAAGGCTGCTTCTAGAACACTTTGCATGCATAGACAGGCACTCAGCTGACAGGTTGGACCAGACTTACATTCATAATAATTGTATAAGGTTCTGAGTGCCATATTATAGGAAGGATATGAATGCATTGGACAGAAGCGATTTGCAGGAATGGTTCTAGGGATGAAAAACTTTAGTTTTGATGATAGACTGAAGTGGTTGGGACTACTGTCTTGGAGGGAAGAAAGCTGAGAGGAGATCAGATAGAGGCTTTCAAAATCATGAGTGGGCTGGGTAGATTAGGGAGAAGAACAAGGTATAGGTCTGAAGTGATCTACAAAATCAGCATGGGTGAAGTGAAGAAAATTTTTTTCACTCAGCAGATAGCTATGGTATGGAATATATTACCTGGAAATGTGGCAAAGACAGATTCAGTTCAGACACGTGACTGACACCTGAAGAAGGAGCGAGACTCCAAAAGCTTGTCTTCAAATAAACCTGTTGGACTATAACCTGGTGTTGTGTGATTTTTGACCTTGTCCACCCAAGTCCCAACACCGGCACCTTTACACCCAGGACATTAGCCTGGGTTTCTAGTCTAGTGATATTACCACTGTGCCACCAAGGTGTTTAAATGTAATTTTGGAAATTTAAGAGAATATTTTTTTCACAGGCGCCCCCTTTGGACTGCTTACATTAATTTCTGATCATGTATTCTTGAGATTAGGAGGATACTTTGACATAATCTTGCATTGGAAAATCAGGTGCCGCATTTTCACTTTGAACTCCTGGGCTGTGCATGAGGAGAGAATTAATGGACAGAATGTCACTCAAAATCAACTATATATCAATTTTGGGAAGTTTTGTGGCGGGTTTCCATGAGCTCCAGTGAATTATCTTGTGCAATTCTCTGCTGCTCACTTCATTTTGTATACACCACACCTCTTCTGGTACCCCACACTCACTGTTGTGTACGTACCAATGGCATGAGGACTCGGCACTGCCTAGATCTCCCAGAATTCCCAGCCCTGGCACCATATGTACAGCCCAGCAGTGCACTGCATCAGGAGCTGCCCTTCAGTGCACATAGTGGGAAGGGAATGAGAAGATAAAGCTTCTGTGGACACATAGGTGTCATGGGTGACACTTCTTTACAAGTACAAGCCCACATTCGTAAATGTATTGCTATTTCAATTAGTCACCTGTCTGATAGTCATTGTAGCTACAGCTACAAGAATAAAGTGATAGGGGCTATCCATAGTTAGTACCGTGCCATCTTTGAAATCAGTCTAAAGGAGTACTGCTCTTTTCATAATGCCCACCTTAGCATAACATTTTATCATTGTTCAGTGTTGGCTGGGTTTCAGCATAACTAGTCCAGTGGCATTACAACATTTCACTGTAATTCCTGAAAATTTAAAAAAAAACTATTATTCTCACAGGCACTCAATGCAAAAGTGTAAGACACAAATAAATTGAAATGCTCCCCCAACTGCAGTTTCCAAATATGTGTCACTTCAAACGGCTAAAACTATTAACTTCTGTTGAAACTCAGCAAAAGCGGTGAAAAACTGATAATAATAAGCTATACTTTCTTCTGGGGACAGACAGGTGCTGTGCTTGCCTTTCGAGCATCTGTAGATTTACAGTAAGTCAATAATCACTGCAACCAGTTCACATTTACTGGATACAGGTGTCAGTGAAATCCTGTCTGGCTTTTGGCACCTGACAATACAGTGCTCTGTCATGCTTCAGATGATGTTCCTCCTGCCTAATGTCCTCATCTTCCTCCTAGAAAGACTGCAGCTGCTCTTCCAGCTCTTCAATATTCATCACACTCCATCTTTTCCTGCTCTAGTTGTACGGAACACAGTGTGCTAGGATTATACAGTACACTCTGTCTGGGCCAGACCCTGTACTTGACTGGACACAATGTAGGAGCAACAGTCTTTCCAGGTGAAGCAGCACTTCACCTGTACCTCCTCCAGTCTGGTCTATTGCATTTGCTGCATCAATGTGGCCTACCCTACATTGGAGAAACCAAACGCAGACTGGGTGACCACTTTGCAGAACACCTCTGGTCCATGCACAAGGATGACCCCAACTTTTCCATTGGCAGTCATTTTAACACAACATCCTGGGTCTAGGCCCGAAACGGCAGCCTTCCTGCTCCTCTGATGCTGCTTGGCCTGCTGTGTTCATCCAGCTCTACACCTTGTTATCCTGCTTGCATGACCACTTGTCTGTCCTTGGCATTACGCAGTGCTCCAGTGAATCACAGCACACACTGGAGGAATGACACCTCATCTTCAGACTAGCCACTTTATCCTCCTGGGCTTAATATTGATTTCAACACCTTCAGATTGTGAACTAATTCCCATTCCTTCCCTTTCTTTTAGCTTTACTTGTTATGTTCTCTGTCACCATGTCCTCTCTCCCTCCCCCACCCCACTCCAGTCGGATGTCTTTTCTTTCCAGTCTGGCAATTAGACACACCATTGTTCTGCCATTCTCACATTCCAATCACTTAATCCACACTATCAATGCCCTTTCTCCCCCAGCACTCCATCTCCCTACCCCACCTGACATTGCTATCCCCTCCACACTTCACTTCAGCTCTGATGAAGAATCATCCAGACTTGAAACGTTAGCTTGCCCTGCCTCCAAGGATGCTGCCTCACCTGCTGTGATTTCCAGAATTTTTTATTTTCTGTACTTGACTGACTATAGTAGGAAATCCTGGACAAATAAGGGTCCTCATAATTTGTCCAAGGCCTACTCTGTCTTAGACCATTTGGCTGAAGCACATGTAGTATGTTTGCCATATAATCTGCTGGTATTTGCTGCAGGTGTGATCACTGCTGACAACTATGTTAAGCTGCCTGGGTTTGTGTCTACGATATGACAAGGCAAGGCAGAAGCACTGAGACTTTATTCTGAATCATGCAGCAAAGTGCAGAAAGGCAAGACAAGGTAGAGATGCTGTGAGCATCCAAGTGAGCATTAAGAAAGTAAGTGAGGAGCCCTGAGCTGGTGCTGGTCCAGACCATGAAATGGGTGTCTAGCCTTGCATACACATTGGTTTGTCAGGAGCAGTACAATGGAAGGTGTAGATACGCATCAAAATGCAGAAATAAAGAAGACAACTCTAATGTAAGTGGATCAGAGATGTGCCATGAGAATGCAGTGAGGCTAGTGCATGTTTAGTGCTAGGGCACAAGTGGTTACAGCTCATGAAGCATACCTAGCGATATTTATGACCGCTATCCATGATGGAAACCCAGAGAAACACCTACCAGGTACCCGGTCAAACTTCCATATCAGGAATTGTCATGGTCTAGTTTCTCTCTGAATAGAAAACTACACATAAATGAGGCAATTTTAGGTACTATTGAAATATTAATGAATGTGAAAACATCTCCCACTGCTAACTAGTGCAATTCTCAGCTCGCTGTTCTAAACTCAGTTGCAAAATTTTCTCATCAGCGTCAAGAATCAAATTGCTTGTGTGGTATGTTCCTAAGACTCACTGTTGCCCACATTATTCAGGTTTGGGAAAATACAGCCCTGCAAGTTATTGTGTAAATTTCAAAGTGAAATCCAGGATTCGAAAAGTTAACTCAATTATAAAATCCAGTTTTTAGTACCACTGACTTAAATAATCCCTGTGGCTGCTATTCACGAAGACTGGCTGATTTACGAGAAAGTAGTTTGTTCTCAATTTCCCATCATAAAACAATTTTGCTTTTCTTCAAACACATTGCAGAGACCACTTCTGCATGTGGAAATTGCATATCTTTTTGAATAGGGGTCTCGCCCATGTTCATGATAGAAATCCAGCACCTCTCTTAACATCTGTAAAAGCCACTCACTATTTGAATTGCATTTTAGACCTGGAAGTGTGAGTTAGCTATTCATCCTTATCAAAGGACTTGTGTCTTTGTGCGTTGATAAAGTCTGATTTGCTTGACCTTTTCTGCCTAGTAAGGCAGATGGCTTGTCTTATCCCAGACAGGTAGGAACAAGATAACTATTGAAAGGTTAGACGTAATGAAGATTAGTCACACAGAATGAAATAGTTCAGGCACATTGGCTAATGTCTCACTGCAATGTCAGCTGAACAAGGAAACTGTATTAACCTCGGCTCCTGGCCGAGGCACTGCAGAGGCTTCCTTTAGAAGCAATTTTTCTTAAAGGAGATCAATAGTTTGCCATGTTCTGCCTAAAATTCCACAGCAGCAAACAGAATGGTTGTTCCTTAATAGTCAGTGTATGTTGAATGAGTCCAGTCCACTTGAAATAGGGCTGGGTGAATTAAGTTGGCATCATTGTATTTGCAGTTTTTGAATATTGCACTGCAAAACCATCTTGGATCAGTTTATCCTTTGATTTGAAACACAAAGAACAAGTACAGTCGGAGATGTCTTTTTGATACCTCCCTGGTGAGAACTGTCTGCTTTTTACGTGACCCTTTCTCCGCAAACCTTTTTGAGTGTCTCTTTTTCTAATATTCAGCCATTTCACTTTTAAATTATAGATTCCACAATTAAGCATTACCTCAACCACCCCATCTCTCACCCTCACGCTGTTTACTGCCACACCAAAAAAAAAATAGTACAAGAACTCCAAATCCTAAATATTTTACAGGTCTTCCTGCAGACCAGCATTTACACTCTTGAAAATGAAGGCAGACAGGCCCAACAAAATGTCAGTGAGGCCCAATCTCAGGACACTTGGTTGGGGTGCATGCCATCTGTACCATATCATTTTATGTAATTAAAATCAGTCCAAATGAATTTCTACCTCTCCTTGTAGTAACAATTCTCAGTCATTCCTTTTTTGTGATTGTATGAAATTCCAATAACAGAAGAAGATCTTTTCTGAGAAACTAGGTATGCTTGGCATTGTCCACATCCAAAGAGCAATGACTCAATGTTTTGAGCAGTGGCAATCAACAATTAGTTTGTCACTCTGCTCATACTTTGTTCTATTAGGACTATATTTTCTAGCCGGGAATTTCAGTCCCGCTTTTTCAGAAATGTGGAGCATAGCTGAAATCATCACAGCTCCCCCAGAACCTGGGATAGTCAGGAAAATCAGACCCTTGTCTAGCACTCAGTATGCAGTGTTCCTTACCTAATTGTCAGTAGCACAGCTAGTCACTTTGACGGTTCCTCTGAAAGGGTAAGTGGAAGGTTAGGGTGGCATATGGTACAGGGGTAGGTGAGAGGGACAGGTTAGGGTTAGGCATAGGTCAAAGTAGTTGGTGTCTGGCGGCTGGGAGGACCGGAAGGTGGGATGAGAGTGATGTCGGGGCCAGTGTGTCAGGGGAATGATGGTCAGGGGAATGACTGGCAGGGAGAGAGTTTTATGGCTTCACGCTGGTAGCAAGGAAAGGTGTCAGGAGATGTGGGAGTAGAGTTGGTGGACACATGTCTAGCTGGTGGAGGGTTGTCAGGCTTCATGACTGTAAGGAGTAAGTGGAGGTGTAATTTTGGGCGTATGTGTGGTATGTCTGGGAGGTCGCAGGGTGAGGGAAGCGGGTCAGCTTAATTGTTACCCACAAATTCTGCTAGATTTTTGATTGTCTAACTTTTTCTAGATAACTATTAACTTAATGGAAGCAAAACCCTCTGATTTCAAAGTTATGGGTTTTCTTTGGAAGGATACAGATGCAGGGAATTGGCTTTCAGTATTTTCCATTTCCTGGGCTGTTTCCAAGGAGTCTTCTACATTCAGGATTCTATAGGATTCCAATATGCAAATCCAGCCTGCACTGCTCCAAAGACCACCTGGTCATCTGAATATCATAGATCATAGATCATAGAATCCCTACAGTGTGAAAACAGGCCATTTGGCCCAACTAGTCCACACCAGCCCTCATAGCATCCCACCCAGACGCATCCCCCAGTAATCGACCTAATCTATACATCCCTGAACACTATGGGAAATTTCCCATGGCCAATCCACCCAGCTGCACATCTTTGGACTGTGGGAGGAAACCAGAGCACCCAGAGGAAACCCACACAGACGTGGAGGGAATGCACAAACTCCACACAGTAGCCCGAGGGTCGAATCGAACCTGAGTTCCTGGTGCTGTGAGGCAGCAATGCTAACCACTGAGCCACCGTGCCACCAATAATTTTAGAAGTTACTAATTTGCAGACCAATGCCAATATCTTTTCTTGAATTACTTCATTAAAGTTCTTGATAATTTTGCAGACCTCTCTCAAGTTGCCTTTTAGCCCAACTTTCTATAATGAAACAAAAAGAGAAGTTGCTGGAAAAGCTCAGCAGGCCCGGCAGCATCTTTGAAGAAAAATCAGAGTTAATGTTTCGGGTCCAGTGACCCTTCCTCAGAATCGTACCCAAAATATTAACTCTGATTTTTCTTCACAGATGCTGCCAGACCTGCTGAGCTTTTCCAGCAGCTTCCGTATTTGTTCCTGATTTATAGCATCCGGAGTTCTTTTGGTTTTTATTTTCTATAATGAAAAGTAATCCTGTTTCTCTAGTCTCCATTTGTGTGACAGAGTAGTATATTTTACATTCATGAAACAATTTGCCCATTATAAACAAATTAGTCGAGTGCTATGTACTTGTATTTTTAAAGCTACTACAACTTATGACTCCAATCCACTTATTCTGTTTGGCACGGTAAAAGCAAATAATGAAGAAGATAGCAATTTAAATTGAAGAAAATGTATTGGCGATAGTTTAATGGACTAGATTTGCTGCAGATATTAGCAATTCAAAGCGGTTTAGACATTGCCACCAACACAATCTCTGCAACTATTTAACTATCTCTAAATCTGTTTATTGGCATTGTTGCGAGACCACCTTGAGATGGTACAGCTATGTCTGACCAGCTTTTTTTTTTAAAAGTTTCATATGTCACAATTCCATTGCCTTATGTGTAATATATTTAAGAAAGGACTGACATTAGGATATATTCCCTATTGAGTCAACACTGAAGCTCCTGATTCCTATGTCTCATCTGTGGAGGTCTTCTCTTGTTCATTATCAAGATAACCTTTCATTGATATATTCCCATCTTCTGAAAGTCAGCTCATATCCTTGGTCTCACACTGATAATGGAGCTGCTTTTATTTCTCCATCTGGTAGCCACCTTATCTGGCAGATAATTTGCAGCATTTCTGCCAATATTCCAACTCCAATAATAGTTGCATCTCTCTCTTCCATCATCTTTGCTTTCTCTAGGGATTTGTTCAACGGTATCCCAGTTCACTTTACCATCCCTGGCTGCTGTTCCCAAAGCACAGTTTCTGTAATCAGAGAAGATACAGCATGCTGCTGTTACCATAATGTTTCCCGAAGTGCTTAACGTTTTCTCCACAATACCAACTTTGCATTTGTATTGTACCCTCAACATAGTAAAGTATCCCAGGTGTTACGTAGGAGTATTATCAGACAAAATTTGACATTGATCTACAGAAGAAACACTAGGACAGGTGACCAAATCTTGGTTACAGGGGTAGGTTTTGAGGAAGAATAAGAGGCAGACAGGTTCAAGAGAGGGAATCCTAGATCTTACGATATGGAAAGCAGAGCTGTCAATGGCAAGTTACAAAAGCTGGGATGCCCAAGAAGCTAAGAATTTGATAAACATATGGGTGTTTGTGGGCTGGGGATGGGAGCTGCACGCTCATTGTGGAGATTGATAGCAAAGGGTGAAGCTATGTAGGGATTGGAATGCAAGGGTCAGAATTTTAATTCAACCTACGTGAGTGAGTGATTTATTTTTTATGCACTACAAAATAGTATAATTTGGTCATTGTTCAGAATGCAGTGGTCAAAATTTAGATTGATTGCATGCTATGCAAAACATCTCAGGTCTGTCCTTAAACAATATCCATCTTTTTCTGTGTCTCACCATTCTATCATCCTCAATCCACCTTTTCTTTATTTAATTCCTCGTATTTTGGTGTAAAACTGTAACTTCAACTATAAGAGATAGTAGGAACTGCCGAGGCTGAAGAATCTGAGATAACAAGGTGTAGAGCTGGATGAACACAGCAGGCCAGGCAGCATCAGAGAAGCAGGAAACCTGACATTTTGGGTCTGGACCCTTCAGAAATGATCCTAAAGAAGGGTCCAGACCCAAAACGTCAGCTTTCCTGCTCCTCTGATACCATCTGGCCTGCTGTGTTCATCCAGCTCTACACCTTGTTACTTCAACTATGATTTGTTCCTTTATAAAGATTCTGAGCCACCGTGTCAACTTACTGAAAAGTAGGGCCTTGGATAGTGTAGTAGACAGAGAGACCTAGGAGTAATTCTTTGAAATTTGTATCACTAGTAGACAGGATGGCTAAGGTGGCATTTAGCATGCTTACCTTCATTGGTCAGACCTTAGCAGGTGAGATATGTTGAAGTTGTGTAGGACGTTGGTGATGCCTCTTCTGGAGTACTCTGTGCAGTTCTGGTTGCCCTGTTTTAGGAAAGATATTATTAAACTGGAAAGGATTCAGAAAAGATTTACCAGGATGTTGCCAGGAATTAAGGGTTTGGGTTATAGAGAGAGACTGGATAAGCTGGGACTTTATCAACTGGAGTGTAGGACGTTGAGCGGTGACCTTATAGAAGTCTATAAAATCATGAGAACATAAATAAGGTGAATGGCAGGTGTCTTTTCCCTAGGTGAGTGAGTTCAAAACTAAAGGACATAGGTTTAAGGTAAGAGGAAAAGGATTTAAAAGGAGCCGTGAGGGACAACTTTTTCACACAGAAGATGGTTCTTGTGTCAAATGAACTTCCACAGGAAGTGGTGGATGCAAGTACAGTTGTAACATTTAAAAGACGTTTGGAGAAGTACATGAATCAGAAGTGTTTGGAAGGATATGGGTCAAGTGCAGGCAGGTGGGACTGGTTTAGTTTGGAACATGGTTGGCATGGACTGGTTGGACCTAAGGGTCTGTTTACATGCTCTATGACTGTGACATGGGCTGCTGTCCTAGATCCAACCTCATCCCTCTACTCAGGCACTCACTCAGACTCATTCACAATCCTGGCATCCATTTAGCCCTGAATTAAATTTAAAACCCCTCTTTCAATCTCATGAGGAAACTGCTTATCCAAAAATGTTTCCCTTATACAAGCTTTTGTCTTCTCTGCTTTGCATACTTCAGTATCCTCTTTGTAATCCACTTTACCTTTCCCCTCTGGCAATGTAAACTTGCTGAAAAGTTGGTAACTGTCCTGTGTCGAGTCTTGCACACCAACTGCCTCAACTCCCGTTTGCCTGTGCTGTCTGCTGCATTTAAAATTCTAGTCCTTGTCTGCAATTCACTTCATAGCTTGTCCAATCCCATCTGCAGTCCCCCTCATTTTGGTTCCTAAAAGTTCCAGTTCCCGGATTCTGGTTTCTTATGCATTTTCTCACTCTTTCTCTAATGTAGTAGTCACAGTGCTTTTGGTTGTCATCTGTATACTTTCTGAAGTTCCCTCAGTAAATCCCTCTATTTCTCAACTAAATTAGTTTGGGAAATTTGGTCATCACGGACAAGTTGGACCGAGGGGTCTGTTTCCGTGTTTAATGACTCTGTGACTCAAATTCTTGACGCACCTTTGAAATGTTTTGCAAACCCTGTCACTTTGACCAAATGCTTTGTAAATGCTCCTATCTCTCACTCTCTGTCTCTCTCTGATTCAACATCTGTTTCCTTTTTATCATTTACACTTTTGGGATTTATTTTAAGTTAAGATCCTATGCATTTTTTTCTTGCCTTTCATTTTTCCTCATTTTGTTTACTTTCTGGCTTTTTTTCTCAGCTTACTTTTCGTCCCCTTATTTCACGGTGACTTTTTACTTGCAAATTGATTTATTAGCTATTGAAACTCTTGACATTTTGCCACGGGGTAGTTTTATTCATCTTAATAGAAGCTGTGTGTGCTGTTTTGCTGATTTTAAAATAATCATTTCAATTTTCCAATTCGAGTTCTGAACAGAGACTGAGTGGGACCTAGGGATGCAACCATTCTTGAATGGGGAAGGGACAGGAGATTTGTGTCAGAGTATGAAGGCTGGGTAGGCCAAGACTCTGTCATGCTACCAAGCTCTGAATTTAGTGGATATTTGGCATCCACGGAGGAGGAGTTTTTTGATTTTTTTTAAAAAAAGCTAGACCTGAAAGTGAGATTTTTTAAAACAAAGGAAAAAAGGAAAATAATGTAAGTATTAGCCCTAAAAATGAGCAGTTTTGAATTGTGCACCAGTCGTGCTTGTACATATTGATTAGCATCAATGAATCAATAATTCTACAGTGCTGCAGATTTGATCTCTGTAATAGTACAGCTGGTAGCTCCTTGAGCTGGAATAGGCACAAGAGCCCCCCAAACGGTGGCCTCCTGTGCTGTATGATTCTATGGTTCCATCTCTGCATTCTTCTGGACATAGATATGTAGTGATAGAAAGCACAGTTGCTGTTGGGAAACTAAACTGCAGGTCAGTAAATTTGTTCAGCATACCACAAACAAAAGCCCTGGATTCATTTCTATCTCAGCTGGCGTTTTCACTGAGTGTTCTCCCAGATGGTGTGATGCTGATTTCAGCTGTTTAATAGAGTACCTTATTCAATAAAGGGATAGAACCTGCACTACTGAAAGCCTACCTTTTCTGGCTAGTCCTTAGAGATACCCACAGACATTTGCAGACAGGATTGAGTCAGATTAAAATTTAATCAAATTTCATCCTTTGAGAAGGCCAACAATAGTTTTGCAAAATTGCAGTAAATAAAATTGCAATCATATTTTAGGTTCAGAGAGTAGTTTGAGTAGCAGAGTTAGTGCCTGAACAATGTAATGGGACTGAATGGCCTTCTGCATTGTTCCTTCTATAATCCTTAGTGGAAGTGGAGAAAGGGACAACAAACATGGATAATCACGAATAAAACCAATAAGGTTTTTACTCCTCTTTCCTCAAAGGTTCCTTAAAAGATGAAATTTGCTACAACTAGGAATGCTTGTCGTGAATATTGCATAAATATATCTCAGTAGAAACTTAATGAAGCCTTGAGGGAGAAAAGAATGGAAGAATGCATTGATTGGGTTAAATTAAGTGGGATGTAAGGAGGCTTTGTGGAATAATTGGGCAGGGAGCCCTATTCCCGTGCTGTGCTTTCTGTGTATTTCTGTATAAATGCCAATATGGTTTAATTGCTCAAGGTTAAAGTTATATACACAGTTTTCAGTTTAATTGTGCAATTCTAGATTTCGCTATTGGTTACCATGCAATTGACTAAAACGTTGTTAATACAAGGACTGTTTCTCTTGGATTTTGCTATTTTTTAAAAAGATAAACGCCCGATTGCATTCAGTATTTGATTTTTTGATGCGCTTGATCTGTGGACCTGCCACACTTCAGTGTGATTGTTACACTCTGTGAAACAGAATCCTTTTTTCTTGTTGGAATAGCATTCAGTCACACTGCACCAAGGCCACATTTGTTTGACCCCTTTCAGTAAAGTGGCCAGGCTAAGCGATTTGTGACAGGACTATCGCAATAGCAGTTGTAAGACCCATCTGCTCGAAACAGCTGCTCCAGTGTTTGCCTGCCTAAGCATTCCACACCTTATGCCAAAGATATGGTAGCATGTTCAGTTCAAAAGTGATACCCTTTGTTTTTGAAGTGAGTTAAATGTAAGAGTCTGGAGACATAATTTACTGACTTTGACAGACATGTAAAAGCTAAATGATTTGAGTGGAAATGACTTGTAATCCAAGTACAATATGCATTTAATTATCTGTACTAAAATAAAACTTCCATCTCTTGCTGCCCCTATGCTCCAAATAGGCCATCCAACTTGCTATTCCCCCTCACCACATTAAAGTGAACATTCATTGCAGTGTCATCTCTTCCTCTGATTCATTCTCTTTCAGCAATCTCAACACTACAAAAGTTCCTCACCTCCCTCGATCCACCAACATTTAAAAATTGTAACATCGCCATTACTTCTGGGTTTATTTCATCTTCTGAGCTACTTATTTCAGTCTTCATGACCAGCTGCCTCTGTTTCTCAACAGAAAGACAGCTTCTCAAAATAACATGTGTTGTTGGGTATTGAGCCCAAAATTATCCTTTGGAAAGATACATTTAAATTCAGGAATGAGGTTTTTTTAATGTTTTTTTTTAATATTGTGTGCTGCTTCATTTGACAAAGTAATTTTCCAAGGTAAATAGACAACAATCATGTTCTTCCCTTTTTCTTCTGTTAAACAGATGGAGCCACAAGGTCTGTATTCTGAAAATCATGTACAAATAACCTGACAATTTCAAGCCACTTTCTAGCAGCTGATAAGTGGCTGTTGTCATAGCAACAACAAAAAAAAAACTCTACATCTAATGTCTGTTGGGAAAATTATCTTGGATGGTCTCAAATCCAAGCAGAGGATTGAGTGAAATATTTTCTCCAGCAAGATTCTTGCCAGCAGTTCAATCTCGACTGCAGATTCATGCAAGTAATTTTGCTCATTGTTCCAAACATATGCTGATTGAAAGGATCGTAGACAGAGGTGATAGAGCAGAATGCCTGCCCTGTGGTGTTTGCGAAATAGCGTTTCACCCATACAAATCAACTGATAGAGAAAGAAATTGTTTCCCAGAATTATGTAGTCAAAAAGAAAAATAAACTGCAAATCAAAGTGAATTCTCTAATAATTCACTTGAACTATGAGAGAATCTTGACATTGCTTAGTAAGGTCAAATGGCATCGTCAAATAAAAACAGCTAATTTTTAATCCACGTACACACTCTTCTACCAATAATACTTAAACATTATCCTGGCAGATGATGTCTGTGCAAGCGTTTTATGATAATTATGTTAAGAGCCACTTTCATGTGTCCATGTTCATGGAGATATAGACTGATGAAGATTTTGCTGATATTTGCTTAGCTATCAGGAAGGCATATTAGTAATAATTAAACTGATTTAATTAACAACATTGATACTGTGGTATGAATAACTTAAGTGATGTAAGTGTAACATATTTGGGAGGAACATGTGTCTTTAGACCTATGGTTCCCAAAGCTCTCCACCACCGGGGGTTTTCCTCGTGTTCTGTTGTAAAACTAATTGACAAAGATGGATTGCTGCAACTCCATAATTGTTGTTTCATGTGCCTATTAGACTAATAGAACATAAGTTAGATGGAACTTTGTCTTTCTTTGTCCCACAGTTTCTATTTAGTAATTATTAAATGCAAGGATTTGACAACTGATTATTACGTGTAGAACTGCACAGTTGTTGGCTTACCCCGTCAGAAAGGGGCTGACATGTCCAACTGTTCAAACATTCTTGTAACAAAAATGATCCAGAACCATTTTGTCTCCTGTCGTAAGAGTAAAATGTGCTGGAAATGTATAGCCTAGTGTCAGCGCATAAAGAAGCAAGTTGTGTACATTGAAACATCTCAACGCATTGCTTAGTTGCTAATGCGTCCCTCTCTCCCAGCAGAGGGGACAAGGCCTGCAGATGACATGCATTGTTCTCCCAGTAAAGGAGAATCGGTCTGTTGATGAAGTGCCCTGCTCTCCCAGCACAACAGAAAGAAGCCGCCGGGTGACAAGATTTGCTGCCCAGGAGGATGGTGAAAGGAAGTGGTTTAAACCAAATCCTGTTTTCTGGACTGTAAGGATAGGGCTTTCAGAGTACATGTGCTATACCTGAACAGGAAGTAGACTATTTTGGCCGAGCAAACTGTTTAATTATTTTGAACTACATACGCTATGATCGTGTATTGGCTTGTTTTCATTTTAATGAAACAGTATTAATCTATTAACTTATTGAAAAACATATCACTAAATCATTCTGTTGGCTTGTCATTTTTATTTGGCAGGTCAACTCTTGCACACAGTGAGAGTATGACATCAAGGTTCCCAGTTTCCACTCTCCAAACAATACAATGCGGTTTATGTTAATCACAGTTAATGTGTTTTTTATAAAGTAAAACAGAAGGGTTTGTCACACTATTTCTTCTTACGTCTGTCTAAAAAAAAGATATTTGTTTGTTGTGTGATAACTGGGTCAGTCTTGCATATCAGTAATGTTTTTTAGACAATGTAATGGCGATATTGCCAGTTAAAGACCACGTGTGACCACAATTGGATATAAAATATAATTTCTTAGATGAGGAAGGGTAGTCTTGGTGTATAAAGGAAAAGAGAGCTAACTTTCCTCCTGTGAAGCTATACATATTTTAGGCATCTATGTTTCCTCCCAATGGATTTGATTTTAACTCCTTCCCTGCCTACTTTCTGCTTGGCTAAGAATATAGGTGGTGATGCAGTTATACTGGAGAACAGGACTTGGATGTTTGAGCTCTAAACAGGCCAACAGCAATTTTAAATTGCCAATGGTAGGATTACCAGTCAAAAGCTGGAGGGCTTCAAATTTTAGCTTTCAGATCTGGCTCCAATGATATCAGACGAGGTCTAAGCAGAGGGAGTAGTAATGGTTTCCCAATCAGGACATAGCTGCATTGAGCTAGATGAGACTGCTATAAGATAAGTTTTAATATTTGTTTCAACTATCCTTTTTAGAGCTCTGAACCAGCTGATTTTAATAGCCAAGGAAGCACTATCTGTCAACTCTTAGAGTCATATACGTGTCTTAAATGTGACCATTCAGTTCATGCTACTGTTTACACTGTACTCAAGAATCTTCCCATTCATCTTCATCTGACTTTAACAGCAAGACTCTCAATCCCTTTCTCCCCCATATGCTGATCTAACTTCTTAAATAAATCTATACCACTTTATCAAGCTTTGGTTATAAAGTCAATAAGTAGCATATTAGTAAAATCTGGTCATTTAAATCAAATAAGACTACCTGCTACTATTTACTACCATAGTAAACATTTACCCCATTAAGTTAGTAGCTAACAATTTAAACCCATTTACAATAACAGCAAAAAGAGAATGTCCAACTAGGAAAAAGAGTAGAGTGATGGGTCTGAAGCAAAATGCAAAGAAAATTGATAGTAGAAGCAGTGTACGGTAAATGAGAAAGGGAAATGTGAAATATTTTCTAAATTAATTGCCTTGGGTTGGCAAATATGTTTGGAATGTTTTGGCTGAGACTCATAACTAATAATTGAAGATTTTGTTTTCTATAACTTGAGGAAGACCTTGGTTATGTCGTCCAGTACGTCTTCAGGTGGCCTCACTGTTGTGGGATTTAGTTTCAAGCACATATTAGCTTCCTTTATAACCAAGTTGTACGCTAAAACGTCAGCTGCTTTGAGTATTTGAGAAATTTTGGAACGGTAAGATTTCAGACAGGTTTTAACCCACTCTAGAGTACAATTCTGTAGGTGCTCGAAACTGTCTGGTACCTAACCTGATCTATCATAAGTCTACCTAATACACATGATCAGGTATTTGACATAGGGCATCACAAGCCAGTTACATATCTACCTTCCATATGTGGCTATAAGGTTAGTAATCAAGGACAAACTCCTCCAGTCAAAGACATGAAACCAATTGTTGTGCATTCATTCTGAGAACAGCTGCTGTACTGGGCTTCCTTCTTGAGGCTCATGCTACATGGTGTCTATTTACATGTTAAGAGAACAGGGCAGCTTTTTTATTTTAAAACCTAGCGTTCCATTCCTTGCAATCTAACAATGTGATCAGTGCAAAAGAGTTTATGTTGTGGAGGTGTCAGTGTTTTGGTTTTAGGTGTATTTTCATCAGTTGTGTAAATCGCGTATCTTAACTTGGGAGGAGGATAATTCGCTTGGTTGTGATACAACGACAAGTTCTTTCTCCAAAAAGTCTGCATTTAAAAAAAAAATGCTTTTCTCAGTTTTGTGGCCAAGAGTCAGGAACAAAGGTTCCCAAGTCAATTATTCTCAGATTCTGAGTGCAAATTCGTCTTTAGCACCCAATCTCAGAACAGCATTTATATGAAACTCCTCTGTTCCCAACGCTTACAATTTAAATTAAACAAATTATACTAAAACAGCTCAAGGCACTTTCAGCCACATAAGTTGATGGTCGGACAGAAAGCCTAAAACTTCAATAAAGAAATAGGTTTTAAGGAGTAAATTAAAAGAGGAGCAGAGAGCTAGCAGGGAGGAAGTTCCATTGGCACGGCCGCCAGTGATGGAATTATGAAAATCAGTAATGCAGAATTAAATGAGCGCAGCTATAAATCAGAGAGTTGTGGGGCTAGCGGAGAGCAAAAGATAGATAGGAAAGATGTGAGGCCATAGAGCGATCTTGGGGGGATAAAAGGAGACTTTGAATTGTGCACAGAAACAAAGTTACTGGAAAAGCTCAGCAGGTCTGGCAGCATCTGTGAAGGAGAAAACAGAGTTAACGTTTCGGGTCCGATGACCCTTCCTCAGAACTCAGACTTTGAAATTGTGACATGCTTGGCATAGGACAAAGAGCAAGATGTCACAGGTGAAAAGGACTCAATATAATCATCTTTAATGAGGGTAGTATCTCGGAGCCAAGTCAAGAATATGTTGGAATAGTCAAGTCTAAAGGTAACAAATAGGGGTGGGTTTCCATAGCTGCTGAGTTGAGGCAGGGGCACACTCTCCTTATACTGCAGAGGTGGAAATGCATCCTTAGTGGTGGTGCAGACTTATGATCAGAAGCTCATTTCATGGTCAAATATGATACCAAAGTTAAAAATTTCAGCCTTTGCTAATTGTCAGGAACAGGGGTGGAATAGGTAGGTAGGGAGTTTATAGCAGGACTGAAGATAATGATTTTGATTTTGCTATTTTAATTGGAGAACATTTCTGCTCACCTATTACTGGATGTCAGGTAAACAATCTGATCAATTCAGAGTTGTATTTGTTTGACAGATTTGTGACCATTGTTAACTAGGTTGTGTCTTTATCAAACTCATTTCACCACAGAACACTGATTGGCATGATTTCGATCCCGTTGCACCTGAGCTGGATGCATATCCAAGTCTGTTAAACCAAATAACAGTGTTCTAACCCAACTCCTTTATCCACATTTCATATTTCAGTTAAACATATCTGTAAATCATTATCATCTGGAGTTTGCTTCAAAGCAGAACTGGTTTTCATGCATTTTCACACACCTAATAAAGTCTGTTCCTACTCATTTTCAGGGATACCAATATAATCACTGCAATGCTGTGCAGTTCCTGGTGTTAATGAAAAAGACTTTCCTGCAAATATTTTCTTGCCCAAGTAAAACTCGGGGACTGCTGTTTCATTCATAATTCCATTTAGTAGTTATTAGCATTCTCCATAAACACCAGATGTGACCAGTGCCTGCAAATCATAGGTCTTTGATCTGACCCAGATTTCTAATGCGCCTGTTCTATCATTTCCATATTTAGGTGACTGCCTCAGCACTGGTATGCGTTGAATAGACAATTACCCATATGAATTTTTAAGCATATGGTGGAATAAATTAATGAAAACTCTACAAGCTTGTGGATTCCAGAATATAAACACACATATCACTCTTTCACAGGAGTAAATATTAGATCATTTAGCAGCAAGGTTAATGAAGTGTCACATTCAGATGTGGTGGATCCACAGTTTTTGTTGGTTTACGAAAGACCCAATTGACAACGTGGAAGCATATTTAGAAATTTAGTCCGAGCTGAGAGGGGTAGAAATCCGAACCTAGTTTTGTGCTACACATTTAAATAGGACTGGGTGACTCAGGGTACATTGGTTCAAAACAGTATGGTTTATGTTGGTTAATGTCAAGTGCCAGCTAGATTTGCAATCTGGAATCACTACACAGCTACATGTAACAATCAATCTGAAGTGCAGTTCATACTGGGGCATGTGTTGTCTTGTATGTAATAGCCAATTGTAGGGAATTTTTGGAAAGAGGTTGCCAAAGCTTCTCATCCTCAACTCATCAGGGCAAATAGAAGAATATCAAATTTCAGGCAATCATAACATATTCTACAGGATTCAAGGGTGCAGATTGATTGAGCAACACTGGTATGAATTACACTGTCAGTGTCAATTTTAAGATAATCAGTCAAGCTCATAATATGGCCCACCTATTCTTGCCACAGCTAGTGTACATTTATATGCAGGATCAGTTCTCTTTAGATAAAAGGAATATGTTCTAGCCTGTGCCTTTTTTGAATTACCCAGGAGCCTGGAGAGCTTTTAATTGCTTGTTACATTCTCCACGGCAACATCCCAGCTGATTCAAAGTTGACTTCCCATCCAATCAGCAACCTTTTGTCCTGTAGACTAAATTGTTGATTTGTTGAAATTTTGCATTCTTGTGTTCGTCCTGATGAGTGAGAGATGAAAACTTTTGTCAACATGGTTCCCTTTCCAGCAGTGTTCATTTTCTGTACTACCCAGCAACTAATTGCAGAGGTCTTGTTGGAAAGTGAAAACAGATGCATTTCTGTCAAAGGTAAGAAATAGAAATATCAAACAAAATTGCATTTTACATTGGCTTTCACACTCTCAGCAGATCCTAAAGCACTTCACAGCCAATTCATTATTTTCTTGCGCAGTCACACTTATTGTGTAGGCAGCACAGCAACCAACTTAAATACAGCAAGTCCCGCCACACACTGTGAAATAAATGATCAATTTATCTGTTCCAGTGATATTGGTTGAGAGATCATTGTTGACCAGGATATATTTTGAGAACATAAGAGCTTCCCTGATTTCTTCATATAATGCTGAAAGATCATTGTACAATTGTAACATTCTCTCCCTGAAATCTCACCCATGATTATTTACAGAAGCTCTAAAGTCTGAGTTGAGCTTTTGACCCTCTGATTCAAACAAGTGTACCAATAAATAACCAAATTGTCATGTAAATGATAGCAATATCTGTTGAGCAGTGTCCAGTAGGAGTGTGCAGTAAGCAGAGAGACTCGATTTTAAAATTTTATATAGCGTCATCAGAAACTAAATTATGCGTTTGTTCAATACAACACAAGGCATGATTTTGATAAAATATCCAAGGTGCCTGCAGTAGCCTGAGATTGCTCAGCTGAATCAGGGTCAGGGTACTAACAGACCATACCACTACAGTCCAGACTAAAGTTGCCATAGCCCAGCAGACCATAGGGCTGCTCTGTCATTAGAGAGAGATGACTGGTGTTCGTTCAACCTGAGGGTCCCACACCTCAGGCAAAACGAGAGGTTGGGAAGGAGAATTCTTCATGGTAACTTCAGCCAGATTCCCAGTTACCTCTCTGAATGCTGACCATACCCTCCCCGCTGCAAATTGCACTTGTGCAAATGGTGAGTGAGTGCAATGTCAGACTTGGTGAAAATATTGAATAGTATTGACAACACTTGCATGAAGGATGACTACTTGATCAGGTAACTGGGCAATTAAGTGACTTCCATGGAACTGGAATCATGCACAAATGAGCACCTTTGCAAGTGGAGAGGAAAAGAGAAATATAAGTTAGTGGACTGATTCTCCTTTTCAGAATGATGACGATATAAAAGGCACCGAAAACTGAGGGCATATTATTAATGCTTAACCTCAAATCCTCTTTTATCCTGAATCTAATATAAATCCAAAAATTGCATAAATACAAAACCAATCACTTCCCATCGCAAACCATCTCCTATGATTTCTTGGATAGACTTTTAAATATTAATTAGCAGGTAATTTCCTTAGTCACAATTTAAATATTAATTAACAGATGAATTAATTAATCACAACAAAATGATTCCTATTTTCACAGACAATTTATTTCACAAAATGCTTTCTTACTGCTGGGTCTTAGTGATATTAACAAAAGTCTCTGAGATGCAGCTAATCAGCCTTCTTGAGGAGGAGTAAGTGCTCAAGGTTTGAACCTTGCCTCATAAACAAATGTTCTTCTCTACAAATAAAGCAGATGGCTTTGTTGATTCCACACTCTGTGCCATACTGTGGAAGGAGAGTGCGCATTTTTGGTTGAGCTGTGGACTCTGGTTATAGAGAACGCAGCTGCATTAATGGTGGAATTGTCCAAAAGTGAGGCCATTTCTAAAACGTGAAGGAAAAGTGGTTAAGTTAGTTATTATGTAATCCAGAGCCTTTTTATTAGAGATGAGTAGTGAACCTACTGATGTTAGGATATTTTTAGACTCCAGATTTAGCTGGCTCTCTTTCGAGAAGGACTGTCTTGTGAAATGCTGAAAACTGGGACTTCATCATGTGAACACCCAGTAATCAAAGGAGATGGTGGTAACTCAGAATCTGAAGTATTCAGAGGTCTAGCATAATTCCATGGAATATCGCAAAATGAAAGGTGAGAAGTTTCTTTTAGAAGTTCTCTGAAAGGATATAGAACAGTGTTGAGCAACTAGATGAGTTGTAAACAGGGCAGAATGGATTTATAAGAGAATAAATAAGGGGGATTGGCAAACAATGGGCATTTTTTAAAAAAAAGACTAACTGATACATTAAGCCTGTTGCATACGTGTGATTTATCCAACATCATGCAATAGATGATAACACCTGTCAACCATCACTTATCACCACCCTTCCACTCCCACTCCATCCCTATAGTCGTGTAACTTCAGTGGAATGACAAAAAAATTCAGAAAAATCCAAGGCAAATAGGAATTGAAGTACTTTGCAGAATTACTCTTCAGCTTTTATTTTATCCTTTATTCATTCATGGGATGAGGGCGTCGCTGACCAGGCAGCATTTATTACCCATCCCTAATTGCCCAGAGGGCAGTTAAGAATCAACCACATTGCTGTGGGTCTGGAGTCACATGTAGGCCATCCTCTCAGAAAATCAAAATCAGGCCAAATCACATGAAGACTTTACTTTTACCTTTTGTTTTGTTCTAACAGTAATTTGTTTTTGGGATTGTTGACTTGCAGCTGTAAATGAAAAGCTTGAGGCTCAGCCTTCTGCCAACCTGCCAGAACACCTGCTGCGTGAACATCTTTTACGGAATAAATTAAGGACTGCATGGAACCTTTTAATGGCCTTGATATTTGTTCAGCATTGGTCAGAGCATTACATTTAAGTGGTTTAAAGTTTCAGGTTGGAAACAACCTTCAGTGTTTTATTGACATTGCACTTAAAATATCTGCATAAATTGCACAGAACATACAGCATGAAACAACCTGTGTCAGTGATTATGCTCCACTTGAGCCTCCTCCCATCCTCCTGATGGAATAGAATCAGGGAATGGTTACAGCACAGAAGGAGGCCTTTCAGCCCATCACATTTCACCAAGTGCCACTCCTTTGCTTTTTCCCCATAGTCATGACATTGTTCTATTTCAGATAATCATCATTTCCCTTTTGAATTCTGCAATTGAACCTACTTCCACCATACTTCCAGGCAATAATTTCCAGATCCTAACCACTTGCTGTGTCATCAAGTCATCATTTCTTCTTTTATCCCAGTATCTTACCTGGATTATGACATGACCAATCTCTGTGGAATGAGAGGTTGTGTGTTCCACTTCAACATCAGAATGTGAGCATAAAAACTTGGTTCACCCTCTGTCCCAATGCTGGATGAGTGACACAATGTTGAAGGTGCATGCCCTGTTAAACCAAGGTATGTTCCATTTGGTAGATTGATATTCAAGGAGGGGACATTTTCTTAGTGTGCTTGTTAAGATCCTTACTTCAACCAACATCAACAAAAATAGATTAACAGGTCAATTTATTGCTATTTTTAGGATTTTACTGTGTGCAGGATGACTGCTGGACCTCAATTACATTTGCAAGTAATTATACATACCATGTATTTTGGTATTCTGAGAGGCATGATGGGACACAATGTCAGTATTATTTCATTTCTAACTAAATGGCAAGCACTTCCTTCCAAATAGATGTTTCTGTCCTTCATTCATGCCTGTTACCTTGGGCTTCCTAGGATCCTTGCTAACTCCTACTGTTCAAGTTAAGTGACCCTTCCTAATCATTGATCAGTTCATCTTCATCAGGCTAATGTTGCTTTCCTGTATTATCAACTCGGGCAATCCCATGCCCGAAGTGTACCTAGCCTCATGTTTTCTCAATGCAATGACTAAATTACAACTTACTTTCAATACCCATTAATGGAACACTAAAAATTCCACATTTATTTAATTCTTCAGAGGCAAAGCTGTTCATGTCTGTAAGGTCCAACCAAGAGGTACCATTTCTTATTTTTTGTTATATTTTTCCTAGATCTTTTGCCTTCTTGCTCACTTCCCCCACTCAGCTCAAGTTGGTTTTTCACATCTGTGTTATGAAAGTTGACCTGAATGTGGTGTATGCCAAGCATTTGTTTTGCCTCAAAGCTCTCCACCCTTTGTCAAGCACCAGTTCTTTCCCAGACTTCACTGCTGCTGTTTTATTCAGGAAGATTGTTCACTGACTTTATTTGTTCAATTTAAACTTAAATTATTTCATTCTACTAACTCTTCATTTTCCTTCAAATCATTACTATGGTGAAATAGCACAGGTTTCTGCTCCAATTCAATTTTGCCCTGCACCTTGTGACCATGGGTTTCTTTTAGAGGCTTTGAATGTTTATTTTTAAGTTTTGCAAATCTTCTCCATCTGAAACTTAAGCCAGACTGACACTAACATCTGGTCTTGAAACTTCTCTATAGCTTTATGATCACCCATTGAGAGAGAGCCCTATTGGAATTGAGTAAACAATTGGTATTCATTATAAGAAGATTTGAAGGCCTGAGTTCAAGTCCCAGCTACTCTAGAGATGTGTCGTAACATCTCTGGGATAGCAAGAACTGCAGATGCTGGAGTCAGAGTCAACGCAGTGTGGAGCTGGAGGAACACAGGTCAGGTAGCATCAAAGGAACAGGAAAGTCGACCTTTCAGATCAGGACCTTTATCAGAACTGGGGAGGGGGAAGGGAGCTGGAAAACATCCTCCAACCTGGTCTACTGTATCCAATGCTCTGGATGTGGTCTCCTCTACATCAGTGAGACCAAGCACAGACTCGGTGACCGATTCATGGAGCATCTGCACTCTGTATGCAGTAACCAACAACATCTTCCGGTCACTAACCATTTTAACTCCCGCTCCCACTCCCTCAATGACATGTCCATCTTGGGCCTCCTCCAGTGCCACAATGACGCCACACACAAACTGGAGGAGCAACACCTCATATTCCACTTCAGGAGCCTATACAGCCTGATTGCCTGAACATAGAATTCACCAGTTTTTAAAATCCACCCCCTCCCCACCCCTCCCCACTTCCGGCCTCATTCCCAAATCCAACCCTCCCTCTCATCCCCGCCTCCTTGACCTGATGCAACCTGTCTATCATCTTCCCCACCTATCCACTCCACCCTTCCCACTGACCAATCTCCACTACCCCCTACCTGCATCCACCCTATCACTATCCCATGTACCTTCCCCCAGCCCTACCCTCTCCCCTCTCTTTATATCTCAGCTCCCTTCCCACTCCCCATAATATCTCTGAACAGGTTGAATCAATAAGATCAATAAAAAGATTTGAAGAGTTAGAAATTCTGCTAATTAAGAATCGCCAGTCATGTAAAACAGATGGAACATTTGAACCATGTTGACCTTCACTTTAGTAACGTCACCCAGCTTTGGAAGCAAATATTTTAAATCAAATTTGAAGGTGATAGACTGAAGCTGCAATCTGAAGGCAGAGTTATATTACCATTGATCCTGTCTGGTTTCAGTCAGTCATATTACATTTCAAGGGTATCGAGAGTTAGCATTCTGGCATTCACTCAGAACTTGTGGTTCAATATCTGATGGCATCATCAAATTTTCATTAATTTGAAGGGAAAAAATGCAATCTTTTAAAAGCATTTGCGATCAGGCTGTATTGGTCTCTGTGCACTTGCTTGTGTTGTTTCCTTTCAATCCTAGTTTATCTGGAAATGACCAACTCCATTTGTGCAGATTAATATAGGCTAAGCTGATTACAGAGAATCCCCAGATGAACTCTTGTCATTCACCTGAGGCCATATCAAAATTAAGATGCGAAAGGTTAACCATCCTTAAACTTACTTCTAATATGTTTTTGATTCTGTTGCTTTGAACTAGCCTGCTGAGCTGCAGTGCAATGCCTGTTTGACTTTTAATGATTATTTACTCCATGACTTTAAAACCAATATTCAGACTTGTATCTATCACTCATAAACTGCTCTCCATTCCAAGTTTATAGAAGTAATTTTGCCGGACAGAACATTTGTTGATGAAATCATTTTAATGTTCGATTTAAAAATTTTGATAGGGCCTGCAGAATTAACATTTCAACATGTTAAAAGTACAAAACGATGGCAAAATTATTTTGTCCTAATGCTACCAATTTGAAATGTGAAGAGAAAATGCAGGAAGTGTTCAACAAGTTGAGCAGCATTACTGCATTTCAAGTCGATGAGCTTTCATCAGCAATGGTCAAGTTTGAAAACTTAACAAATTTTAACAAAGTTTAGGGATAAGGTAAGAGTGGAATGAAAAAAAAATGGAATAGTAGATCTGTGCAAAAGACAGGTGGTATAAAACTGTGCAAGGCAAAAGTGAGTCATAGTGAGCTGGGTAAAAATAGCAGCTGAATCCAGAGAAAATTTGTTATTGTTCTATGGAATCTGGACATTTGTTGGCCATCTTTAGCTACCCTTGAACTAATTGGCACACTAGGCAATTTCTGAGGGCAATTGAGAATCAGCCACATTGCTGTTGATTTGGAGTCATACGTTGACCAGATCGGGTAAGGGTGGCAGGTTTCTTTCCTGAAAGGGAAGCAGATGGATTTTTATGACAGTGGCAAGAAATAAACCGGATTTGGTTTCAATTATAGATTTTATTGAATTCAGTTTCACCACCTGCCATGATAGGATTCAAAACCTCATCCCCAGATCATTAGCCTGTCGGTTACTAGTTCAGTGACATCACGACACCATAGCCTCCCCATAAATGGGAATAATGTTAATGGAACAGAAGAATCATCACTTATAGCTGCCATCCAAAAATATAGGACCAATCGTTGTAATCTGACATTCATTTCATTCTGCTGTTTTCCCTACCTGAGAGCTGACAGTTCATCAGTACATTCTGAATTGAATTACATAGCCTGTATATTTTATATATCCTTCCCCACAGATCTGACCCATAAAGGTCAGGACAGTCACTCCTGTTTGCACTTGAGTCTTTCTTGTGCTTAGAGATTTAGTGAGGGCCAGTTTAAGTGTTGTTGCCTCACAAATGAATAACTCCCATATTAGAACCTGAAGGTATGTTAAGATTTGCGAACAACTAAAAGCATTGATTTAAACTTTTTGTGTGATCTCCTAAGAGCTGTGGTGTCTTGGGTTCTTTGATATCTACCTGAGTGAGTACGTTGAGTCTCAGTTAAATGTCTCATCGATAAGATGGCATTCAGTACACCAGGTACTGCATCGGAGTGTCTGCTGGACATTGTATTCAAGCTTCTGCTGTGAGGTTAAACCTTGAACCTTGAACCTTGAACCTTGAACCTTCGACTTTCTGACTGTACAGGGATAGAGCTAACATTGAACAGCACTATGTTCATTACAGCACCAGCTGAGCAGGAACTGGTGCCTGCCTATCCCCTTCCTAACTCCCTACCTACACTCACCTTTCCTGGCCCCATCCCCACCTCTTCGACCTGTTTGTTTCCTCTCCACCTATCCTCTCCTCTATCCCTCTTCTATCCACCTCCCACTCTCTCCCTATTTATTTCAAAACCCCCTTCCCCCTCCCCCTTTTCTGATGAAGGGTCTGGGCCCGAAACGTCAGCCTCTCTGCTCCTATGATGCTGCTTGGCCTGCTGTGTTCATCCAGCCCTGCACACTGGTGCCTGCACCCTGCTTAGCTCTGTTCTTCTTTAAGGCCATAGCTTGAAAAATGGAAGAGAAAATTATCTTTTCTGATATATCTGCGTATATAATTTGTTAAAAGGGCAATGATGGTCGGGTATTAAATGAAGAACTCTCCTGTGCCACTGGAACATTGGATTTGGGAGAAATGAGCCATGTCTGTCGGGCAGTATTCACAGTAATGAACGTACCACATGAATAGCCCAGCATGTGTTCTCGGCTGATAATCTAATCTTTCTAATTATGCCAGAGAATGCTGTTCTTGTTTAAAGTAGTGTGATTTGGATGCAATGTGCCAGACCTCTGTGTTTCTCTGGTGATCGGTTTTAAAAGTCACCAACATTTTTTGTAAATAATTGCAGAGAGTAATTGCAAGGGAGAATTGCAATCATTAGAATACAAATGTGCCATTCTGTTCTAGCCTCCCTTGAAGTAAATTTCATTTTCCTGTTTTCTGAAAGGCTGTGAACTTGCTTTCATTGAAACACACCCTACTTCCTCGAATCCCAGGCCCCAGATGTCCTGCCCCTGCATTTGAGAGGCATATTTGTCATGCTGTTCTGTAGTACTTTTGGGTCTTAGCCCCTTCAGGTTTTTTTGTTGTACTTTGTGTTTTTGTGTTCATTTTCCTCCCTCTTCTAAACATTTCGGTTGATCCTATAGTACTGCAAGCAGCGGCCACTCTGGTGCTTTTAGTGATATTGGTCATTGTTAATATACAAGATGAAACAATGAATGAAAGCTACCTATTTGATCATTAGGAACATTATCTCTTTCTCTCTCCTTTCTCTTTCTTTCCTTTTGTCTTTCTTCTCTCTCTCTCCTTCCCTCCCCCCCTCTCCTTCGTGTCTCTCCCTCACTCTTTCCATCTCTCTGTCTCCCTCTCACTTTCTTTTGCTCCCTCCCTCTGGCGTGCCCTCGCTCTGCCGTGCCCTCGCTCCCTCCATCCCTCCCTCCCGCCTTCTCGCGCTCCCTCCCTCCCTCCCGCCTTCTCGTGCTCCCTCCCTCCCACCTTCTCTCTGCCTCTCTCTTCCCCGACCCCTCTTCCCTACTTCCCCTCTTCTCCCTCTTCCTCCCTGCCCCCTCCTTCCCTCTCTCCCCCTTGCTCGCTCTCCCGCGATCTCCCTCTATTTCTGTCTCTCCCTCTTTGTCGCTCTCTCCCTCTTTATGTCTCTCTCTCTGCCTGTCTTTTTCTGTCTCTCTGTTTCTCTCTCTCTGCCCCCCCTCTTTGTGTCCCTCCATCTTTCTAACACATTGGCTGATCCTATAGTGCTTCAGGCAGTGCCTATTCTTTGGTCCTTTTATTGTTATTGATCATTGTTAATGTACAAGGCAAAAAAGGGAAGAAAAGCCACCTGTTTGATGATTAGGAACATCATATCTCAACCAATTCTCGTTGGCTTCTACACAACCACATGCTAGTGTGTTACTGGACGATAATGTAATATCACCAAGGATTTGTATTTATATTCTACCCTTAAGGTAGAAAAGTATGGTAAGGTTCTTCACAGAAGTATCATAAGGCAAAAAAATGGACAGTTAACAGTTTAGAAGGCTCTGATAATAGGACATGGCTCTAATCCCCAATTTCTCCACAAGATGACTGATTAATCTCCAATCAAGTGGAAAGACTTTGTATCAATTTATATCCTCTATAACATGTAATTATTATACTGGTTCAGTTCCTTTTGAGGCAGCATCTTGATTTTGAACTCATACTAAAGTGCTATACTTGACAACATCCACTGAATAAACCAGAAATCTCTAAGGTGAAGAGCTTTTGGGAAGGATGAATATGCGAATTAGGAAGAAATGAACCACTCGTATGTTAAATCTCACCAGCATTCTTCTTTGATGAATTATAATTTATGCATTGCAACTCTTTTGGTTTTTATTTTTCTCTTCTGTATTCAAAATTTGAGTTAACGGAATATTTTAAATAACTTTCCCTTTTCAACATCCAAATTGTAAAATATGTTGTGATAGTTGTATGAATTTCTTTAAACATGAGGAACTGTTTGCTCTTCACTGTAACATCAAAATAGATTGTGTTCTGAAGCTAAACTGAGGGATTTATTATTCCAATTGAACAGCATCTGGTAGGAATAGGTGTACCTACCCCTTTGCTGGACCCAAGTTGTCCTGCCTTTCAACATGTGACTGTTTAGCCATCAATCGCTGTAAATTATCCCATCAAATGCAAATTCCCAATTGTTACTGGAGTTATTGTCACAATATAAGTAGGTATACCAATTATGTGAGTAGGTGATGGCCTAGCGATATCGCTAGTCTATTAATCCAGAGACCCAGGTTATGTTCTGGGGACCTGGATTTGAATCCCACCATGGACAGATGGTAGAACTTGATTTCAATAATAATCTGGAAATAAGAGTCTAATGATGACTGTAAGGTAATTGCCAACTGTCAGGAAAACAGCATCTAGTTCACTAGAGTCCTTTTAGGAAAGAAAATCTGCCATCCTTACCTGATCTGGCCTACATGTGACTCCAGACCCACAGCAAAGTGGTTGACTCTTAACTGCCCCGTGAGATCGGCAATAAATACTGGCCTAACCAGTGACAACCTCATCCCATGAATGAATAACAAAATAATATAAATCATGTCAATGTCATACAATAAAAAAATTAGATTATTGGAAAGGATGCCACGCTAAGATGTGTTCCGTCACAAAATACTCTTTGATGTGGTAAATCATTGACTAAATGGGTGATTGACTGGAGGCCATTGCTATGGGTTGTGGGACGTGAATCTCAGTAGTAGACCTGGCTGCAGGTACCTGCCTTTACCTATGGGAAAGGAAATGGCTGCAAGTGTTCAATTCACAAACAAACAGGAAACAGAAAAGAAAAGCATCCTATTTGAAGGAAATGCATACAGCAGTTTATTTTTAGAAAAGTCTTATCTTTGTATTTCTCTTTCCCACAAGGAACTCCATTGATTACTGAACTTCCTCTCCAACCAGCAGCTGAAAAATATCCTTATATCCTGTGCTCCTGATTCTATGATTCTATGTCAACGAACAGCCAGACGGCAAATATTTTGGTTTGGTAAACAGAGATTACTTGTGAATTCATAGAGAGGCCTTAATTGCAGACTATGATTTTTAATATCCACAAATGATTCTGTCAAAGTTCTACAAAACAGATAAGATATGAGTTGTGCTGTCCCAAGTTAATGAGTGAGAAAAATGGCAACATTTTACATTCTGGTTATAACACAGTATCTCTTTCATAGGAAGATGTATCTTCAAATACCAGAAATTGCAGTGTAAAAGTCATTTTTAGATATCTACATCAACTCTAAAGGGAGTCCTGCAAGTCTGTTCTGCTTGCTTTATCTGTATCTACACACTGGATTGCACATAATGTCGATTATCTCTCTACTGCTGTCACACCATGGCTTTAGTGTATACTGCCCATAAGATGGTATTGCAGAGTATTATAACCACAGAAGGTAGCCATTCAGCCTGTTGCCTCTGTGACAGTTCTTTAGCGGAACTATTCTATTAGTTTCCCTGATACAGTTGCCTCTCTGGCTTACTGTGATCCTTTTTAACTTTACGCTAACATTGTTGCTAGTGTGCTTTATGAACAGACTGGATTATCATGGAGCTGGAGGAACGTAGCAGGCCAGGCAGCATCAGAGGAGCAGGAAGGTTGACATTTCAGGTCAGGACCCTTCTTCAGAAATGGGGGAGGGTGAAGGGAGCTCAGAAATAAATGGAGAGTGGAGGGGTGGGGCTGGGGAAGGGAGGTGGGATGGTGATAGGTGAGTGCAAGTACAGAGTGGTGGGGCTTGGTCAGTGAGGTCGGAGGGGCAGATAGGTAGAGAAGATGGACAGGTTGTGTCAGGTCAAGGAGGCGGGGATGAGAGAGAGGGTTGGTTATGGAATGAGATCGGGGGTGGTGAGATTTTGAAACTGGTAAAATCCACGTTTAGGCCATCGGGCTGTCGGCTCCCGAGGCGGAATATGAGGTGCTGCTCCTCCAGTTTGCGGGTGGCATCATTGTGACACTGGAGGAGGCCCAGGATGGACATGTCACCAAGGGAGGGGGAGGGGGAGGGGGAGTTAAAATGGTTCACGACCAGAAGGTGGTGGTGTTTGTCGTGAACAGAGCGCAGATTATCTCTTGTTTCTCTGGGCTTTGGAAACCTTCGACTTACACTCTTTGAGGCTTCTACCATTTGATTAGGCTGCCCTAATTTCTTGGTCACTACTATCCCTCATTTATCCCTTCCTAGACTAAGGCTCACTCATTACTTTTGGTACAGTAACACTTATAGGTTACTGAAGACAGCTTTCCAGTATAGTATCTAACTCACCCCACTTTACCAGTCTCTCCAGATTTTGTCTACTTTCCTGTTGATGTCAGAGCAGCAGCATCATCGCCATTTACATATTCCATTTGTTACACTGTTATTTTTTACTTTGAGGCTCAAAACTCAAAGTTCTCTTCTGCATATCAAAGAGAGAGCTTGCCTTGTCTTTGGTAGCTTGTTACCTGTAAGGGTTTCCCATTTCCTATCAGTGACTGACTGCAGAGGATTTCTGCAATGCTCCTCTTTACATTATTGTTTATAATACTGTTCCCTGTAAGTACATCTCTCAGTGGAACAGACAATTCCACCTTTTTTTAGTGTTTTGCATAAGATTGTAGATGCCACTGTTACATCCCCTCAACGGATGGAGTCTGGACCAGGTAAGGACAGCAGTTACCTTCCCTAAAGGACATTAGTGAACCGAATGAGTTTTTTATGACAATCAACAATGGTTTCATGGTCATCATTGGACTCTTAATTCCAGATTTTTTTTAAGTTGAATTCAAACTCCATCTGCTTCAGACCTGGGTCCCCAGAGCATTACTGGGTCTCTGGATTAACAGTCCAACAATAATACCACTCAGCCATCACCTTCCCAATTACAATTCCATCCCTAAACTATTTAATCTCTTCCTGCTTCTTTAAGATGACTTCACCAAGCATTTGGTCACCTGCACTGATGCCTATTCTTCAGTGTCCAATTTTGTCGGATAATCCATTTGAAAAGCATTTTGGATAGTTTTACTGTATTAAAGGAGTTAAATAAGTAAAAGTTAATTTTGTTATAAAGTGCTTTTGGGATCCTGTGGTCATAAAAGATAGTGCCTAAATGCAAGTTCTTTACCTTACATCTGAAAGTTTTAGTCAAGAAGCAAAACAGTTAAAGTCAAAGATCAAGAGCTGGCAGCACCATTGCTATCATCAGCCAAAAGTTCACTTGTATGAAATAATTAACCGTTGTGAGTGGGAGTTTCTTGTCTCCAAGTTGGAATAATCCAGTGTTTTATCGTAGACCCTAACATAAGAACTGAAAAGTTTTCTCCTACAATTAGTTTATTCAAGTAATAGACAGTATCAGGCATGAAATATACACTAAAACCTGCAACAGGAAACCCCGTTGAGAGTTCCATCTTTTGCATTCAACGTATGATTTTAACATTTTAAAAATTTGGGAAACTCTGATGCCTGCTAAGTGAAGCAAATTATATTTTGTGAATAGGAATATATTGTTAATTAGGTACAGGCATACCCCGAATTATTTTCATCTTGAATGCAAGTTGGAACACGTTACAGTACAGTACAAAATATCTATTTGTGAAGTACACTGAACATTCATATGTCGGATCCTTAAAATTAATAGTGATATGGGATCTTGTTCATGAGTCAGACACCACATATTTTCTTAGCAGGTTGAACTTTTCCTGTAATTATTGTGTTAATTAATTCACCTAGCATGAAACAAAATTCACTTTATTTCTTTGACAAATTTGCAAATTAAAATCTAGAGGAAGATAACCCAGGTTACACTGCTTCATATATTGTCTCTCTGTTCTCTTCTTTTATGACTGATGCAATGTTCCACCATTGTGACAGTTCGTGTTACCCTAATGCAACCAGTGTTGTGTGATTGGTACAGTCTGACGTTGCTATTTGCTTCCTCTGGGTGAAGATTGATTGATAATCGAACGTGAAGCTGGAGCTGCACATATAAGATGAGCCAAAGACTGTTCCAAGACCTTTGATGTGTACATCACAGATTCCAGGCACATGCTGAGAATAGATAATGGTTTTATTCACAGACAGAATAAATCAGTTTGGAGACAGATGCCCAAACCACAATGAACACCAATCCAATCTTATTCAGAGGAAGTATTGAAAGGGATTTCTCTCTGGCATCATGTTAGGTATTTTAAAGTCGAAGTGAAACATACTAAAAGTGAATCATGTTTGGAGTAATTGTGTAATCTCAATTGTAAAGAGGTGTCTAATTTTGCAATTGATTTGGTATAAAAGTGTAGGTTATACCTCAGTTCCTCATCCCATAGCAATTGCTTGCTAGAGCTCACCTATTAATAGACGTGCTGCAGTACCTTTGTGGCAAACCTGCTTTGTTGGATACAGGTAGAACAGGGCCTCCAAGCAAATATTTATCCTTCAGGCAACATTACTAAAACAGATGAACTCATCATTATCACTTTATTATGTACAAATTGTCCAATATATTTCCTTGCATGACAGCAAAGATTACACTGTAAAAGTACTTCATTGGTTTTTAACCACCCTGAGGTAGTGAAATAAAAACAGTGCTGAAGGAACTCGGCAATTCCAGCTGAAGTGAGAAGCACAGTTAAGATCTTATATAATTGTTTGCAATTTCTCTGCAACATGTTTCTATTTTCAGTGTAGTTATCCATCCAATTCCATTTTCTCTCCCCTCCCTCTGAATGTGAATGTTTGGGTTGAGATGCTTACAATTGAGTCCAATATGACTCTTCAGGTTTCCAGCATCCTCAGGTTTTATCTGAGATAGTTTGGTGGCTTGGAGAGTTTACACAGAACTTTGGCTCAGTCACAATCCAAAGTGTGCCATGTATTAGTTCAGCCTGGTGTGTTGGAGAATATTTTGAGGAATGGTTTGTACTATAGGAGCTCAGTTACAGGATGAAAGTAGTGCAAGAAAAACTGGTCTAAAACACTGATACGTCATGGGCACAAAGGTGTATAGAGAGACCTCTGTCAAGATGGAGCAATTTTATGAGAAGGTGGTAGTATAGTGGTAAACGTCACTGGACTAGTAATCCAGAAACCCAGGCTGATATTCTGGCAAGAGATAGTAGGCACTGCAGACGCTGGAGAATCTGAGATAACAAGGTGTCGAGCTGGATAAACACAGCAGGCCAAGCAGCATCAGAGGAGCAGGAAGGCTG
>NC_063361.1:7731549-7828767 GCF_021869965.1 Rhincodon typus | reverse complement strand
TGGCCTGCTGTGTTCATCCAGCTCGACACCTTGTTATCTCTGATATTCTGGCGATATAGGTTTGAATCCCACCATGGCAGATGGTGACATTTGATTTCAGTTAAATGAATTGGAATTAAAAAATAGCAAATCGAATGATGACCGTGTAATCACTGTTAGGTGTTAAAAACCCATCTGGTTTACTAACGCAGTTCAGGGAAGGAAATCGGCCATCCTTACCTGGTCTAGGCTATGTGTGACTCCAGACAATGCGAATGACATTTAGCTCCCCTCTGGGCAATTAGAAATCAGCAATAAATGCTGGCTTAGCCACTGAACCCACATCCCATGAACAAATATTACAAAAAACTTTGAAATTTTGAATGCAAAAGCTAAAGTACAAGGGCCTTATTGAGGAGTGTTTCTGGAAGACAATTAAAATCAAGAAACCGTTTTTTGATTGTTCATTTTCAGCAAATTCTTTTGAATTTATATTATTGAAATTAATTAACCTAGCATTGCGCTGTTATCAAGGTTTTCAATAGATTGTGGTGTGATTTTATGTTTCTTTGTCATTAACTTGAAGTATCCAAGAATTGTGGTAATATTTATTTAGATCATGGATAACTGTGCTGTCAATGAAAACATGTTGCAGAGAAATTGGAGGGACCATACTTTCAGTTGTATAGATCTTAACCACATAGTAACTTGCTGACTAATATTTCAAACACAAGTTGTTTGGCTGTCCTTTTCTGCATAATATTTAAATTGCCATCAAATGACTTTTCAAGTATATATCTGAAAGTAATATATATAAAAGACATCATTTTGGAAGAGTTACTGCAATGTGAAATATCAGTATTTGATTGTTTCCAACCCAGCAACCTGAGAGAGATTAGGAATGATATTATTGTGCCACCGCTAATGCATTTTCAAATTTATTTGTAAGTCAGTGATGAATATTGCAGTACTATTTTCAGAAGAGGCAAGTAGCAAAGCAGGAATTGTTTAACAATTTGCTTCACTTTATTAACCAGTAGGTGGTAGAGACCATAATAATGAATAAACTTTATTTTAAAATGAGTTAAGTAGGGACAATTAACAAAGATTTGTAATAGGAAGGTCCTGCTTTACTATTTTGATTGCTATTTTATGAACAAGTTAGATGTTGTACACTTGAACTTTGAAAATGCATTTAATACAAACTGCATCCTGAGTTAGAATTTTATTCACTGGAGTCTATATAAATGAGGCGTAGGGGGATCTCATAGAAACCTGTAAAATTCTAACAGGACTAAACAGGGTAAATGCAGTAAGGATGTTCCCAATGATCGGGGACTCCAGAACCAGGACTTGACAAAATTGCATTTTCCTTCCCCACCCTCTAGATGTGAATGTTTGGTTTGAGATGTTTGCATTGCCACTAAGGTCTGCAGCAGTCAAGCACGGGACTTGTTACCATGGTAACTGGATCAGCATCTAAATGATCACTATGTCAGGATGCCTAAGCCAGCGACTTAATGAAAACAAGGCTGCTTAAAAGCTAAAGTCTCTCAACATTTGAATTCTTTTTCTTCTGCCTGTACTTGGCCAATGTTCCCCCACTTTCTTCTCTAAAGCATTTTACTTCTTTCTGGGATAAAGCTCTAGGCAAACTGGACACCTTCTGTATCAAATTTCTGAGGCAGGAGGGTAAATTGGGCTATTACACTGTGGAAGGCATGACAGCTGACCCTGACTCTACGCTTCCTGGATCCACAGGCAGCGCAAGGGTTTCTGGATGGCAACCAAGAAGGGGAAGCCATCACTAATGTTTCATTCCTCTGTTCTGAATCCAAGGTTGTTGAAGCCAATTGCAGTAGCTCAAAAGACACCCTCACTGAAATCTAACGCCACACAGATCATGAAACTTTCTCCATTCCATTTCTTTCATGCACAAATGGCTTTTCAAGTATATATGTAATATGTATAAAAGTAATCATTTGAAAGAGTTACTGCAATGTGAATTATCTGTATGTGATTGTTTCCAACCCAGCAACCTGAGAGAGATTAGGAATGATATTATTGTGCCACCGCTAATGCATTTTCAAATTTATTTGTAAGTCAGTGATGAATATTGCAGTACTATTTTCAGAAGAGGCAAGTAGCAAAGCAGGAATTATTTAACAATTTGCTTCACTTTATTAACCAGTAGGTGGTAGAGACCATAATAATGAATAAACTTTATTTTAAAATGAGTTAAGTAGGGACAATTAACAAAGATTTGTAATAGGAAGGTCCTGCTTTACTATTTTGATTGTTATTTTTTGAACAAGTTAGATGTCGTACATTTGAACTTTGAAAATGCATTTAATACAAACTGCATCCTGAGTTAGAATTTTATTCACTGGAGTCTTTATAAAAGAGGAGTACGGAGATCTTATAGAAACCTGTAAAATTCTAACAGGACTAATCAGAGTAAACGCAGTAAGGATGTTCCCAATGATCAGGGACTCCAGAACCAGAACTCGATGTCTAGGCATATGGGATAGGCCATTTAGACCTGTTTTTAAAAATTTCTTTACCCTGAGAGTGGTGAGCCTGTGGAATTGTCTGCCATAGAATGTGATTGAGGCCAAAACATGGAATGTTTTCAAGAAGGAGTTAGATATAGGTCTTAGGGCTAAAGGAATCAAAGCATGTGCAAGAAGGCAAGAACGGGGTATCGAGTTGGATGTTTAACTTTTTTTTTCCAACAAATTCTAACTCAGGATGCAGTTTGTATTAAGTGCATTTTCAAAGTTCATGTGTATGATTGCCAAATTGAATGGTAGAATGGGTTGAAAGGGCTGAATAGCCTATTCCTGCTCCTATTTTTTACACTTCTAAACCACATGAGATCTGTTGCAAAGATTGAGATGAATGACATCAATGGTAAATCGGTGACATAGATGAGAATTAGCTGAGGGTAGAAAGGAGATAGCAGGAGAAAATGGATGCTTTAGATTGGCAAGATGTAGCTCTTACTGTATCCCAGGAAACTGCTTTCTCACATTCATTGTATGTCCAAATAATGTGCATATAAACAGACATCAAAATTTGTGGTTTGCGTTTTGTGAAACAGTGACAAATGTGGGTTAACGTAAAGAAAGTTGGATGTTATGTCAAAACTGTAATTGAATATTGATAACTGAGAAGTAACTGGAAGATAAATCAAAATGGAAATATGTCTGAAAAGTACAATTGTGAATGGAATGCAAAATAGAAATCTAAATTACAAATGCAAAAATAGCCGGAAAATGTGTAAATAAGATTTATAGTTTTGTATATTAGGGTATTGAATACAAAAGTAAACAATGTAGGAACAAGGCATTGGTTAGAATGAAGTTGGCATAATGCCATGCAGGCATTAAAATAAATGTTTAGATACCAAGGGTGTGAAGACACCCTTACAATGAGAGATTTTGTAAACTGTTAAACTGTTTCAGAGTCTACCAGCCATGAACAAAAAAAAAAGTCATGGGGAAGCAGGTAAGTGACTTCTTGCTAGACTACTTAAATTTAAAAAAATTAAATGGACTAAGTATAAGAGCAAGGGATTTATTAAGAGTGTCAGCACGGAGTTGGTCTAGAAGCATGAATTAAAAATAATGGTTTAAACAAGGCTTTGACCTGAAGTTTGAAGAGAGACTTGAGGGTTGTTCTTATTTCTTGCATGGAACACCGCTGAAATTGATGACGCTTCAAAGGAGTACAGTCTAGACCGTGGCACTAATGGGCAAGAAATTACATAGGAGGGAATAGCAAAGAGTAGAAATGCAGTCACTACAGGAGATGCATCAATCATGGGAACAAGCGGGCATTTCAGGAATCATCATTCCATGTCCCACAAGGTGTTATCTTACTAGTGCCAGAATTGAGAATATCATGGAGAAGGTTCAGAATATTCTGCAGGAGGAGGAGAATGAGCCAGAGGTTCTGGCATATGTCCGTACCAACAAAGAGCCAGCTGCTATTGGTGTCCTACAATCAGATTTTCAGGAACGAAGGAGGAAGTTAAAAATTAAGGAAAGATAGGTAATAACTTCTGGATTACTCTCACTGGCGCTGGTGAGTAGAATGATGAAGATAGTGTGTGTCCTTGCTCAGTTGAGGCATCAATCCAAAGGGAGGGCTTCAGATTCTCACGACCTTGGATTAATACTGGGGAAGGAGGTGCCAACTGAAGGACAGATTACACTTGAACAGTACTGAGACCAATATCCTTGCTGGGGGCCCACTGTTGTATGGTCAAGGAGGTCATGAAGTAAATTAGCATGGATGGGCAAAAGCATATAGAGAAAGTACAGAGAAATAAGATGCATAGCATAAGAGTGTTGGACAGACCGAGAGAGCAAGTAATTCTATGTTACACAACAGCAGACAATGAAACAACATGAAGAATGTAACACATTCACAGTTCATGTACATAATCACATAGTGAGGTGAATAAAGTGTGTGAACTAGAAGCACAAATTGCTGTGAAGGGATATAATATGCTGACAATAATGGAATGATTGTTTAGGAAGTGGTGAAGACCAGGTGCTTAATATACGTGGATATAAAGCCTTCAGAAAAGATCGAAGGAACAAAGGGATCAATTAGAGAGGACACTGAACACTGAGGGACATGAACAGTCTTTGTTTGGTTAAAGTCAAGTTAAATAGCATTGATCAAGCTGCTGGAGGTATACTTTTGACTGTAAATTGTTGAGCTAGAGAGAGGAGCAAACCTGCAGGGAGATCAGTGATTTAAAAGAACTACAGAGTGGCGATATTTTGGGATGTTAATTATCCAACTATCAATTGGGTTAGTGTTAGAGAAAAGCGTAAAGAGGGGGGGAGGAATTTCTGAAAAGTGTTAAGGAGAATTTGTTTGATCAGAATGTTCTCAGTTCAGTTAGAAAGGAGACGTTGCTGGACATGGTGCTGGAGGATCAGGTGGACCCAGTTTCTAGGGGGAAGCACTTGGGTAAAAGTGATTGTTGTGTCATAAGGTTTACAGTATTAATTGAGTAGAGCAAGGGACGATCTAAAGCAGAAGGCTTCTATTGGAAGAGGGCTAATTTCAATGGGATGAGAAGGATCTAGTCAGAGTAAAATGGAAAGATGGCAACAGAACCATGAGTGACCTGTTAAGATGATATGCTTCAGGTGCAAGCTTGGTTTATTTCAATAAGGGTGAAAAGTATGGGAACCAAAATCAGGACTCCTTGGATGACAAGGGAAATGCAAAGTATATTGAAATGAATGAAGAGGGCGTATGATAGAAAGGTGAATTCTTCACAAGAGAATCAAGTCAAATACAATAACATGAGAAAGGAAGGGAAGAGGAAAACAAGATTGGCAAAATGAAAAATATGAGAATAGAATGGAAATCGATATAATAGAGAACCCAAAAATCTACTACCGGCAAGCAGATGGTAATCAGCTCATAAATGTCCTGATACATACAAAGAGGATGATGTATGCTCAGAGGTACAGGGCAAGGCTAGTATATGTAATGAGTACTTTGTATCCATGTTTGCTAAGGAAGTGAATCACAGTATCAATAAAACCAGAGATGGTAGGAGTAACAGATAGTGTGAAATTTGAGGAATACTGACAATGCTTAGAGTAGCTAGGTCACCTGATCCACATGGCATGTTGCACGGGTTGCTAAAGAAAATGGAGATGCTGATAACAGAGAGCTTGCCATAATTTTCCAATCTTCTAGAAATATGGGAAGAAAATGCCAGTTAGTTAGACAGTGTTAAATGCAACAGCCTTATTCAAGAAAGGGTGTTATGACAGTCCAAGCAACTGCAGGTCAATTAGTTTAGCATCTATGGTGAATACCTTTTTAAAGTAACCACCAGAGGAGGGAAAAAAGAAATAAAAAGCCACTTGGAGGTTTGAGTTAACTAAAAATAACCAGTACAGATTTAGAAAAGAAAGATTGTGTTTGATTACTTGATTTTGTTTTCAATGAAAGGAATGCAGTGACTATTGTCCATATGGATTTCAAGGAAGTATTTGACATAGAACCTCATAAACAACTGATTAGAAATGCTGTGGTTCATGGACTAGTGTCAGCTTGAATAATAAATCAGTGAATGGACATAAAACAGCTTGTGGTAAAGTATTGTTTTCGGACCAGGGGAAGGGTAACAGTGGTGTTCCTCAAGTGTGTAAGGAATCCAGGTGTAGTATATAAGTCAGCAGCAATACCATCAAATTGTGACAAAATGCACAGATTTACTAAGCATTTAAAACTTAATAAATCAGGCAGTAGTTAAAATAGCTAAGCAAGTTGTACTTTATTTCTGTGATGGAGAACAAAGTGCACAGAAACACAGACTGGAGTTGTCTTGTAGAATTCTCTCATTTGCCGAGACTTCTGTAGTTTCTTGCTCCTATAGGGCAATACTTTCACTTTGAAATGTTCTTCTCTCCATTGCATTGAATGTGGTTTTGACTTCATTCTCATACCCCAGACAGTCCATTAATACTGTATTGTTACAAACCATTTGAGCCAATAGACCAGTTACCAGGGCACAGAATTAGTTTTTAATTGTTTCCCAGCATCTGGTATGAACTCCCAAACCACAGTTCTAAGTCAAATGTCTTTCACACTTCCTGACACCTTATCTACTGTACAACACAGTTTTATGCAATTACAAGCAATTATGTAGGCTGGGTTTTCAAAGATTCTGAGTCTTAAACAACTGCAGACATATTTTAAGGCTGTAAAATTTGAATATATAGTTTAATTCCTTTCATGAAGCATGATGTTCTCAACAGGTCAGAGCTAGTACCTTGATTTTTGTGCTATGTATAATGGCTTAGAACAAAGGTTCAAACTTTGCCAATGATACTGAACTTGGATGAGTGTCAAAGAGCCAATATGATAGTCCCCTTCAGTCGGATGTTGGTAGACTAGCAGGAAGGGCTTACAAATGTTAAATAGAATTTAACACAGAAAGGTGTTTAGTGAAAGGTATGGGGAGAGGCAGTATAGGCTTAATGGCAGAGATCCAAAGGCTGTTCAGGGAGAGAGGAACCTGTCCCTTGTTATTGCATCTGCATAGACCTTTGAAAGTGGCAGGACATATAATGTAAGTGGTTGGCAAAGCCTGCGGAATTTTAGGCTTCAAAAATAGAGACATTGAGCAAAAGAAAATCGAAGTTAGAGTAACTCTGGTTAAGCCCCAACTAGAGTTTAGCTTTCAGTTCTGCTCACTGCATTTTTTGGAAAGATGTGAGGATTCTTGAGAGGGTGCAGAGCTTTACTAGAATAGTTCCATGGATTAGAAACATCAGCTACAAGGTCAGATTGGAGAACCTAGGATAGTTATTGTCTTGGAACAAAGGAAGTTGTAGGGAGATTTGACAGAGGTGTATAAGATTATGATAGATTTGGGTAAGGCCAACAAGGAATAGCTATTCTCACTACCTGATGGTACAGGAACTGGTGCACACAACTGTATGCTTTTGGTCAAGAGATGGAGGGAAAATGTGAGAGAAGACTTTTCATATGCAACGAGTGATGATGCTGTAGAAGTCTTAGCCCGCAACGGTAATGAAACAGGCACCAATAATGGATACTCGAGGGGTATAAATTTGGAAGGTGAAATGGTAGAGCAAGTGAAATGGTAGTGACTGGATTGCTCAGCATGGACTGGGTGAGCTGAGATACAGAATGGGATTATGAAATTTGAAACTCAAATGGATTAACCATGGTCTTGTTGAATGACGTAGCAGGTTTGCAGGGAGACATGGCTTGCTTCTGCTCCTAACTCATGTTTGAAAGCTCCTTCTGTGTAGGAAACGACTCCATGACTAGTCCCAGCAGAGAAGGTAAGAAAGTTTCAAAAGATTTTGGGACCATAGTGAGTTCTAGTAGTATGTAAATGAGTAACAACGTATTAAGTTAGAAAGCATAAAGGATGCATTTGGAAGAACGTGAAATTTCAGAAATACTTATTTTATTTTTAATTTTTCCGGAAACACCAATTTGACCAAAATCCTGGAGAGTCCCTAATGTTACACATTTAATTATAAAATGTTTATTAGTATATTAATACATCACTATTAGTGTCTGTTGAACCTGAATAAATCTCAGTACTGGAGCGAATTATAGCTGAATTAAGTAAGCACTTGCAAACAAAACTTGGAAAGAATAGAGAAAAGGGATTGAAATAATAAGCCCAATGGTTTGTTCCTGTGCTAATATTTTTATGGTTCTAGTCTAAGCATTGTATTCCCAAGTTTGAAACAGAATTGTGCTGTGGAGTGATCTTGAGTTAATCATGGTGTGTTTATTGCACACCTGATGTTTGAGCAATCATATCAAGAGTTAATGTTTGCAAGGAAAGTGGGTTATAGAGATTGTAATTGGTATTTGATTGTGCTATTTCTGTAAGCACTCTCAAAGGGACAAGTTGATGCACCGTATGGATTGTAGCCTTCTTGTGTTCCTAAGGCTGAAATAGCCATTTTAATGACTTAGTTTTTCATTCTGTTATCCTGTAGTTTTCAAGGCTTGGACAGATAATAGTACTGGTGATCTGTGGCTTTTTACCTGATAATGTATAACTATTTTCATTGCAGCTGGAGAAAGGAAGTTCACACATTGAACAGCATTGAAGGCAATATCCTACAGAGCTGAACTTTTCCCAGAACAATTAATGTTAGTTAACTATTCCATTATTACTTAACGTTGACACAGTCTACTCTTACACTGAAGTCACTTAATACAAATTATTTAATAATTCAGCCTTGAGTAGTTGGTTCTATCAATGTTTGGTTTTTCATTATCAAATTCAAAGTGAATCTTTTTAAGTATAAAGGAATTTTGAATTATTGAGAGTACATAATCTTTAATGGGCAATATTTAATACTGTATTTTTCATAAAATAGCCCTGAAATATGCCATCCTGTCAAGGGCCTTACAATATAATGCGGTGCATTTGTTTCTTAAGATTCATGGTTTTGCTGTTAAATACAGGCCAGACATACACCTATTTAATGCACAGAGCAGCATTTCCAAACTGTGATCACAAAATACAGTGGATTGCAAGATGTGATTCAGTAGTCACAAACTCCAAAGCAGCAAAGACTGCTATGAAACTCTGACTAAGCGTGAACAGCTGAGAGTTACCCTTAAAATAGTGCATTATTTAAATGTTGGATGTAGCCGAAGTGACTGCTCGTTGAGGCATTACCTTTACTCCAAAACAAACAGTGAAAAATGGGCCTTTTACGATTCCCTGAAGACTAAATCCTTTCTCTACATTTTCTTACCTGCGCCCCCATTCCGAACCAACCCAGGTCTCACAGCTAGCCCCTGTTCACTGCACTCTTAGTTCTCACAGAGAAGCTGTAAAATGAGGTCACAGTGGGAATAAATTTGGGAATCATTGAGTAATCTTAATCATGTGCGAAGTGATGTGAATCTATCATTCAAACTGGCTGCTATTTTAATGCATGAATGTACAGAATCTGGTTGAAATGGTACCAAATGAAATAGCACTTGTAATGCAGGGTCTGAATATTGTGTAGCGTAGTGTGACTATGCAATGTTGCCACATTTAGTCTGCTGACAAAACAGGAATTCTAGAATACACTTACTGTTTGTTTCCAACCATCCTTTGATTAAGTTTTGATAAATCTAATCTGAAATTCCATTAAGTAAATAAATCGAGGGTATCCGTGTTATTTGTGCAAAACAGATGCTACATCAATGATTTGGAAATTTCCTGGGAATATTGAAGAATTGTATTCCCTGCAGAGCACTGCAGCCACATTTAACTTTGATAATTAAAGAGAATTTTAATTGCCATAATCAAGATTGCCTACATGAAATTAACATATTGCCACAAATAATTTCCTTCGACATATTTGGCGGTGGGATGCGATGCGTGTCTGTGCGTCAATAGAAACCGATTAACAATGCAAGAATACAATTCTACAAGTCCGCATGTTGCAATACTGGGAATTCTGTGGCACAGTGCATCCATATTAACAGCCATAAATAGAATGATAGGTTAGAACCATATGGCTGTTATGCAGTAATTAACTGTTGTAAATATGCACACTCCCTCTCTTGCTGCTGCTTGCATCTTTTGCATTGTAACAATTTCTAATTTAATTCATTCTCAAGGCCTCACAAAAAATCTCTACACCTCTCTCATTCCAGCCTTCTACATTTCCTAAAGCAATAATGATTACACTTTAGAGGTGCTTAACTGGTTATAATGTCCTTTGGTAAGTCCTGAAAGATATTAAGTAAATACATTATTCTTTTCTAGAATCTACAAGTTGTGACAGCCAATAGTCAGCATCATCTAAACACCATTTTAAAAAAATTATCTACTCTTCTGTTGTACTCTTTCTGTAGCCTTGGTCAATTATCACATTTGAACTTCAACCTTTCATTAAAGTTTCATAAGAATGGGGGAAGAAACTAAATGTTTCTTAATGTTATCTTACTCCTTGGAATAATGCAGTGTGACATTTGATTACTAAAATATTTGGCGAGGTCATTGTAGCTTTATTTTGCTGCAACATTCATACTCAGAAACTGTTTAATCTCTCAAGTCTCAACTTTAAAGTGTTTGATTCAGGTCTATCTATAGTCAACTGCAGAATTGTAAATATCTGGATACATTGAACCTAAAGTTAGTTTCCTTGCTATCATTTAGCTGTTGTCACAGCGTGTGTCTCCCTGAATAAAACCTCCCTAACTAATTAATGCAAGAACTTTTTTGGTCGTATTTAACATTAATGTAAATGTTACAAGGTACCCCTGGCACCACAGAGGAACAGTGCTCACGGTAACCATCCTGATCCACTGAGTTCAGCATGTGAGGATATCTCATTAATGTATACAAAACATTTACAAAAGTGCAATTAATAGTTTTGTGGCATAGTGGTAGTGTCCTTACCTCTAGACCAGGTGACCCGGGTTCAAGTCCCACCTGCCTCCAAGATGTATAATCTCTGAACAGGTTGGTTATTAAACATGTTCAAGTGTAATTTGAGGGCTGACAGCTGCACAGTGAATCGTTGATACTGCACAATAGCTGATCTATTTCTGTCATTCCTGCTTTTTTTTAAATTGAGAAGCTAAACAAGCAACAGACGTGACTGGGGTTCACCGTGACCAATGTATGCCCTTTTGGGGAAGTGTGGCAATTTGGTTGAGATGGGAAAGCAATGGTGGATTCAGTTGGTTAGCTCGGGTATTGAAACATCAGTGAAGCTTAGGCTTTATCTCTGAGAAAGTGATGATATTATCAGAATGTGGAGGTGCCGGTGTTGGACTGGGGTGAACAAGGTCAGAAGTCACACAACAGGTTATAGTCCAACAGGTTTATTTGAAATCACAAGCTTTTGGAGTCTTAGTCACTAATACCTGAAGAAGGAGTAAGACTCCATAAACTTGTTTTTTCAAATGAACCTGTTGGACTATAACCTGATGTTTTGTGATTTCTGACCTTGTCAGATTGTGACCCTAAAACAGCCTTAAAGGATATAGTGACACTGTAATTCTTTTACTGAGTGCTACAGATTATGTCTACAGTAATCATCGAGGAGGTGGGGAGTGAAGGAATATTCTTGTGCTGTTATCATTGTAATGTCAGACCATCATAAATATGTGTAGCAGTCCACCAATCATAATTGTGATAAAATTACACTCATCTCTGCTTTGTGGAAAGAAGTGAAGTGGGTGGAAAAGGCAATGATTTTGTATTAGTGTCAGATTTATTTAGGAACCAGTGTGTGACCCAATGAATAGGAATATTGTAGATAGAAATTTTTTCATGTATTAGATTTATTCAGATGAAAGATGTGCACATTGAGTTTTCTACCTGAGTTGAAAAAATAAGAACGAGCAGGAGTAGGCAATTCAGCTCCCTGAGCCTGATCCACCATTTGATATGATCATGACTGATCTCATCTCAGCCTCAACTCCACTTTCCTGCCCGCTCTCCACAATCCTTCGACTCATTACTAATTAAAAATCCGTTTTATCACTTCCTCAAATTTACTCAATGTCACAGCATCCACCACACACTCTGGTAGTAATTTTAAATGAACATGTCATGAACAATCAGCATCATCCCACTAACATCACTGCAACTTCAGGATTTAGCACAAAAATCCCAATGTTGTAGTCTGTCATTCACTGCTGTATCATCTGTGGAATATGCTGTCATCCTCCTTGCACCCTCCAAAGTCAGCAAAATCAGCTGATCTGGCAAAACACTTTTCTATTTTTCCATTGTTGCTGGAAACCCTGTCAAAAGTTACACCTTGCTCAATAAGGTATATTGTGACTTCTGGCAGCAGTCTAAGTAATACGTACTCTGACTAACTGGCTTCCTGAAAAAAATCATTTTTTTGAAACTTGTGGAATGTTGTTAAGTATCTTCATTATCATTTATTATTACATTATTTCAAACTAGAGTTTTAAAAGCTGTTCATGGCATTTTAGCTTCTACCCCAATCTCAAAAGTCTTAATCTTTGTCTCTCTAATGTAAAATCTTTAATAAAAAAAAACATGGTTTCATTATTAGTGCATTTCACTTGCTGTTTTGCTGTGTCAGAATCCTTTAATATAATTGGTGACTAGGACAGTTTGATGACATCATTCCAACTGGATACTGGGAAATCAAATTAAATGTGCTGTAGTCCAGACAGGTAGAGAGTTCTGAGGTTCTCATTACAGAGATAGCTACATTTCTCAGTACAGCGTCCTTCAAGGTCAGTGGCAAGTGCCTTTGCTTTGTTGCAGATGTCAAAATTTGGCTGTGATAGTGACTTGGCAATAACCTGAAATATTCAAGAACAGTTGTTCCTGCACTGTGGCCAGTGCTGTGCAATCCGTTCCCCAGCATAAATGGGGCAAGTCACATCAGACTGCAAATATCATTAATCCTTATAAAAGCCTTTAATCAAAAATATAAAGGTTTGCAAAACAAGAAAATCCAAATAATTCTACAGGCAGAGAAGCCTTGATGTTGTAGGAATAGTCACTTGCAGAATCTTTCCTTTGCAGGACTGAGCTGTGCCTTGGCTTTTCACTGACAAAGTGACTCCACTCTTCCAGCTAAGATTCCAGACTTTCTGTTTCAAACAAGACCGAAATAAACACACTCACGATTTTTATGGGCTACTCATTAGCCAACTACATTCTGTTCGGTGAGATCCAATCAATCTGTCATTTACTGTTCCACCATTTTACAGATGATTGGCTTGCTATTGGTAACTTTTCGGAATTAAAGCTGAAAGTTCTCTCAATCTATTCTTAGGTCATACTGTGTTTCTAACTTGATTTTAAAACACTATTTTGCCCATTTGCTCATATGATTAATTTTGGCTTTTATTCTGAACTACTCATGACCTATTAAGATGTTGTAGTGGAAGCTAAATGATGGCTTTAGGACAAATAGTGCGGTACTGAGCCATGCAGACCCAGAAGTCCCCAGATCAATGATTTGTGCTAAGTTAGCAGGGGTCAATGATGTAAATGGGAGGAGACAGTTCCCAAAGTTCTTTGTGATCATGTGACTACTTAACAAAGACAAAATCAAGCTTGGTCTTGTGATTGAACATTCTGGCAACACTGCCTCCTTATGTTGGCTATGATACTGAACATCCAGGGAAACTTTAAGCCAAAAGGAGTAGAAAATAGGAGATGGAGTTTTGGGGGAAGATTTGATTTGGATTTGCAGTATTTTCAGCAGAGAAGTATTTGAAGAAGCAAATGTATCTCCAGACTAGCTTTAAAAAGACAGGCTTGTGCTGGATAGAATAATGTCTCAAGCCTTTGATACAACAGTTGCACAACATCAAAGACTCTCATTCCAATGATGCAATGGGTATGATCAGTTGAACCCCAAGCTCTCATGCGTCTTCATCTTAATCCCTTCATATCCAGTATCCAGATCAACATGAAACTCTCAATTCATACGACATGTAAGCATTGCTTGCTGCAGTGGAAACCTCCCATGAAATGCATGCTGATAAAACACTCCAGCACATAGTAGAACAATGGGAATATCTTCTCATCCCTAAAGTGACATTACTGCAGCCTGTGAACCACAACAGAATATTTAACCTTAAGCCAAGAGCTGAAATCCTTAGAATGGGGTGTAAAGGCAGGGTTTTGTCTGCCTGTTGGAAGTTAAGACGTCTGTGGTAATACTTAGACAAATATGGTGTTCTGATGCCCTGACCAATATTCTTTCTGCAACTGAAACAGTCAAAAATAAATTACTTCATTTTTCAACTTAGCTTGGTTTGGTAAGGTTTGTGTGTAAAATATCTGCTTTCACAAGAACTTGCCAATTATTGCATGGTTTGGTGATTTTCCTCAAAAACATAATAAGGCATAATTTAAATGCAAGTCTTTTATCCTCCATCATGGAACTATGTCTAATGGGAATACGTAGGTCCATTAATGTGAAAGACGTCAATACCACAGTGCCAGTCTCACCAGCTATTAGAAACAGATGTGGCCTAACATTCAAGCTGACAGCAATGCTAGAGAATTTAGCACTGGGAGTTCTAAACAGAGACAGTGTTTGAGTGTATGGCATCAAACATTGCCGCTATCTTCATCTAGATATTCAACAAGAGAAAACAACAATGTCCACAAGTGGCATGGATGTCTGCTAATTTCAAATGATGATAGTGAGGCTGCAAAGCGATGTAGATGTATCAGTCAGAGACAGTAAGCAACCCCAAAGCAATGGAGCCGCCACATTTGAAATTGTGTTGAAATATCTGAAACAGCAAGATAGCAGTGCACTCAGTTATCCTCATCTAACAATGGTGGAAGCTGATGGCATCATCATCAGAAACTTTCCATTTTTCTTCCATCTTTGAAGCATTGCAAACTTCAAAAGATTTTATGAAATAACTGTTTCATCGTAATTTCTTATTGCATTAGTTCTTTAAGGATGTAACAAGGAGGAAAGGGGAGTACCACAAGAATCAGTAAATTTGTATTAAAGACTTAGACGAAGGGATGGAATCTATACCAGCCAAATTTGTGATGATCTAAAGGTAGATGGAAAGCAAGTATAAAGAAGACACACCCTGTAATGGGATATAGATCAGCGAATGAATAAAATCTTGGCAAATAGATTATATTGTGGGAAAATATGAGGTCATCCACTTTGGTGGGAAGAATGTCAAAGCAGACAATTAAGTAAGTAGAGATGGACTGGAGATGTTTTGGTACAGAGGGATCCAAGTATCCTTCAATACAAATCAAAAGTATGCACTTATCAGCAATAATTAGGAAGGCAAAGGATTCTGGGCCTTTATTGCAGAGGATACATAGAGCTAGGGGTTACTGTTTCAAAATGAGAGGTCTCTTCAAGGCAGAAATAAGGAGAAGTATCTTCTGAGTTGTTAGTCTTTCCAATCCACTATACGAAGGAGGTCGGTAACTGAATATATTCCAGACTCAGTTAGATAGATGTTTTGATCTGCAAGGACTTTAAAGGTTATGGGGAAAGCGGGGATAACGCCACAGTAAATCCCCTACCATGTTCCTATTCCTCCTCTTACATGTGTTTCTTCTGATCGTGTGACAATTCATTGCTACAGAGTACCAGAACACAGTATTTGGGTTGCAGACATTAATGCGTCACAATGACTGGCTTTTTGGTTTGCAAATTTTTAAATGTGGTAAGGATAATTTCCATCTCTGCATTGTAATTTGTCAGTTAAACTGTCTTATTCATCCAATGCACCCTCTATAAATGCATTTGCATGTTTGACAGGCACGTGATTTAAATGGTTTAACGGTTTAACTCAGTAGGCTGGACACTTGGCTTGCAATGAAGAGCTGTGCCAACAGCATGGGTTTAATCCACACACCGGCTGAGGTTACCATGAAGGATTCTCCTTCTCAACCTCTTCCGTCCCCTGAGGTGTGGTGACCGTCGGGTTATACCACCACCAGTCATCTGCCTTTAATGAGAGACCAACCCTATAATCTAGTAAGGCCCTAGTGATTATGCCATTACTTTTTACAACTCGTAAAACATGTCTGGAACTTAATCTGTGTACAATGCCCATCACATGCTTCACTTCGTTGGAAGTTCCTGACTGAGTATTCCTTTAAATCTTAAGCATCATTAATTTGAATTCCAACAGATGATGAATGGAATCGAGCACTAAACCATCTAAAATACTTACTTTTTTCACATAAAGAATGGGATTTTCAAACTTGGACTTAGCAGTTGTCCAACGTAACTTGATCAATTCATAAGTGATATCAGGTCAACCTCAGGACTCCAGGATTACATCAGCCACTTCCATCCTGATATTAAGTGCTACAAACTTCAATGAAAGTCACCCCCAGCTGAACTGTGACCCTATCCCTCTGTCACAATCATATCCAGGTAGACTGATTACACTGGCATTTTAGAGAAAAGTTCCTTTATCAGACTCTCACAATGACTCACGGAGCCATTCTATCCCATGTCCTATGTTGAAATAGTAATCTCATTCTAGTACTGCACTAAAGTGCCACTTCTGTAGATTCTTGTAGCATTCTCAGTACTTGTTGTTGCATACATTTAATCCAATATTTAGTCAGTAGAATGATCAGGGAAAATAATTCGTTATTCGGGACAACTAATTTCACATAAGGAATTAGGTACTGGTTACACATAGATATCTGAGGAAAACTGTATTACTCCATGTTGCCTTATTTCTGAAACTGCAATGTTTTATTAATTAAGCAGCATTGCATTAATGTTAGATTAAAAATTACAACAAGGCCGGGCAACAAAGTCTATAGCAGTGAAAGCGAATAACCAAGCTGCATCACTGTAGCTATCACAATTTGCTACAGTAAGACATTGAATGGTTCACCTAACTCCACACCCATCAGCTCAAAATATTCTGAGTTTAAAGTTGTTGTGAAGACAGCACAGTGAGTAAAGTGGCCTCAGAGATGTACCTGAATGAACAGGGAAGTAACTGAGTGGTTCAAAAACTAATTAGATTTAAGAGTTAGAAAACAAACTGCAGAAGAACTGAGAGGAAGAATTAGAGTGAGTCAATTCAATGTCAGGTAAAGAAAGGGAAATATTTAATTGTTTGGGGGGGGAGGGGAATAGAGACAGAAGAAACACAAAATTAAAAGCTTACTTTTTTTGACAAAACACCTAACTGCAAAATAAAATTCCTGAAGAACTGAGACTCTACAATTTTAATGGTTAATTTTTGTACCAGAAATGTTGATCGACAGTAATCAACAATTGCTACCACATTAAAAGGATATTTATGCTGCAAATTATTTGCACCAGATATCCGCAATAGTTTAAATTTGCATCTACTGTGCAGTTGCAGCAACATCAAGATATTGAATGCACATCAGTGCGATTCAGTCAGGTAGTTAATGTTGTTTTTGGAGTCGTAGAGTCAGAGATGTGCGGCTCGGAAGCAGACCTTTTGGTCCAACTCGTGCATGCCAACCAGATATCCTAAATTAATCTGGTCCAATTTGCCAGCATTTGGCCTATATACCTCTTAAACCCTTCCTATTCATATACCCATCCAGTTGCCTTTTAAATGTTGTAATTGTACCAGCCTCCACCACTTCCTCTGGTAGCTCAGTCCATACACATGCCACCCTCTGTATGAAAAAGTTACACATTAGGTTGCTTTTATATCTTTCCCCTCACCTTAAACCTATGCCCTCAAGTCTTGGACTCCCCCACCCTGGGGAAAAGACCTTGTCTATTCACCCTATCCATGCTCCTCAAGATTTTATAAGCCTCTATAAGGTCTCCTCTCAGCCTCCGATGCTGCAGCCTATTCAACCTCTCCCTATAGCTCAAACCCTCCAACACTGGCAACATCCTTGTAAAAAGATAGTAGGAACTGCTGATGCTGGAGAATCTGAGATAACAAGGTGTAGAGCTGGATGAACACAGCAGGCCAAGCAGCATCAGAGGAGCAGGAAAGCTGACGTTTTGGGTCTAGACCCTTCTTCAGGGTCCAGACCCGAAAAGTCAGTTTTCCTGCCCTTCTGGTGCTGCTTGACCTGCTGTGTTCATCCAGCTCTACACCTTGTTATCTAACATCCTTATAAATCCTTTTTGAACCCTTTCAAGTTTCACAACATCTTTCCTATACTGGAAGGCCAGAGATGCACATAGTATTCCAACAGTGGCCTAACCAATGTCCTCTACAGCCGTAACATGACCTCCCAACTCCTATACTCAGTGAACTGACCAACAAAGGAAAGCATACCAAATGGCTTCTTCACTATCCTATCTACCTGTGCTTCCACTTTCAAGGAACTATGAGCCTGCATCCAAGGTCTTTTGTTCAGCAACACTCCCCAGGATCTTACCATTAAGTGTATAAGTCTTGCTGTGATTTGCCTTTCCAAAATGCAGCACCTTAAATTTATCTAAATTAAACTCCATCTGCCACTCCTCAGTCCATTGGCCCATATCAAGATCCTGCTGTACTCTGAGGTATCCTTCTTTGCTGTCCACTGCACCTCCAATTTTAGTGTCCTCTGCAAACTTACTAACCATACCTCCTATGTTCACATCCAAATCATTTATATAAATATCTAAAAGCAGTGGACCCAGCACTGATCCTTGTGGCACACCACTGGTCACAAACCCCGAGTCTGAAAAGCAGCCCTCCACCACCACCCTCGGTCTTCTACCTTCAAGCCAGTTCTGTATCAAAATGGCATGTTCTCACTGTATTCCATGTGATCTAACCTTGCTAACCAGCCCACCATGAGGAACTTTGTTGAACGCCTTACTGAAACCCATATAGAATACACCCACCGCTCTGCCCTCATCAATCCTCTTCATTACTTCTTCAAAAAATCTCAATCAAATTAGTGAGACATGATTTCCCACACACACAGCCATGTTGACTCTCCCTAACCAGTCCTTGCCTTTCTAAAGACATGTAAATCCTGTCCCTCAGGATTCCCTGTAACAACTTTGCAAAGCTAATAGCACAATTTTGACTTTAAACATTTAACATGGCATCCATGCCTCGCCTGAAGATGTGTATCATTAATTATACATAAAAACATTGATCATCACTTTGTTAACAGCTTATTTAACAGCAGCAGCATGACACTACTTCACTTCCTCCACTGCAAGCCACCAAAAAATACGAGAGAATTTAAATTTGTACTGCAACACCATGTCAATGGTGTTAACAGTGAAGGTTTAGATTGGCATTTGCAGAGACCTGAGAATAGGTTGCATCTTTTGAGCACATTTCTTTATTGCTTCAGTTGGTGTTTGTCAATAAAGTGAATGGGTTGAAAATAGAAGAAAATGTGGCAAATATTGCTTGAATGTGATGATTGCTTCAACAATCATAATCTCCTGAGTGGGTTCAATCACCACCAGGAGTCAATGGGAAATTTGCCAATCTATTTTCTTCTTCATTCCCTGGATTGCTCTTTTTGCCAGTAAATTGCAAGGCTGGGGGAGCAGGGATGGCTGGTGATAGGGATGGTGGGGAGGGGTGGGGGAGTTGAGGAGAGATTCCAGAGCGCAGTAAGTGGCTTGTCATGGTGCCCCAGAGTTAATGTGTGAGTGTGAGAGGTAGGTTTGACGGACCCACCAGTGTTTTCCTGCCTGAACCCTTCATGTTTTATATCCAAAAAATTACTGGCAACTTTAGAATGAAATGTGTGGAAAGAGTGACAAAACACCACTGAGTTCTGACAAAGGGTCACTGGACTCAAAAAGGTAACCCTGCTCTCTCTACAGATGTTGCCAGACCTGCTGAGTTTCTCCAGCACTTTGTTTTTGTTTCAGATCTCTAGCATTGGCTGTCTTTTGTTTTTGTTTTATTTATTTGATTATTTTCAGTGAGTGAATAAGACATTTACACTTTTCGTACGGCTGGCAGAGTAGTGGGACTCTATGACCAGCTCTCATCACCCTACAGACACGCAATAGCATCCACTCTAATAGGCATTCAAATCTGATCCATAGTACCATTGTCCTGAAAGTCCACTGGACTGACAATTTTGATTATGTGAGGCACTTGTGGAGCTCAGTTCAAAGTGCACCCCCCTATCTTGGAGTCAAACATGCTGCCAACTAATTCAAGATGGCACTCCAGTGTGTTCACTGCTTTTAAATATAATAAGGGTGAATTGCTAACCTCCCATGGAGTTTAAGTCTGTACACAGTAAGTGACTGAATGAAATCTTCTCTTGCAATTCTCTGCCTACCATGCCTCAGTCTCTCAAAACTGATACACAGACTGAAAAAATAACAAGACTGTGCCCTTCATTATCTTGATACCAATTCAAAAAAATTGCAACATTGGTAGAAAAGAGTGGGTCCACGTTAAAATTTGTTGTAAATCCTGATAATCCAGCCCATTGGACAGAATTCAACGCGCCGTATGTTTGGAGACATTTAATCAGGTGGAGAGAGTGCATGATGGGAACACTGCTGCCTTCATACTTCAGTCTACTTATGGCTGCCCTCAGATTCCTACGTCCTTGGGAAGGCCAGCCATTGGGTAGCTGAATGCCTGACTGACACTATTTCAGAGGGCATTCTCTGATGAAGGTGGGTGAGGCTGCTGCTGGGTTAAAAGTAAATGGTGAAACTTGAATTCATTAAAACCTAGTATAATGGTCAACATTGTCAATTGTCATAAAAGCCCATCTGGTTCACCAATGTCCCCAAAAGTAGAAAATCTGCCATCTGCACCAGTTCTGACCTACATGCGACTCCAGATCCACAGCAATGTAGTTACTCTAAACTGCCCTGAGAAATTAAGGAAATTAAATTAAACGCTGGAGCAACAACACCCTCAACAAGTAATTTTTAGAAAGTTAACTGTGTTCTTCACTAGTGAGGGCTTGGTTTCTGCAAAAGATTCAGAAGGGAAAGGTGAAAACTGGTCTTTGTGCCAACTTATAGGTTTACAAGAAAACCTTTGAAAGCCTCTGAAAGCTTTTTGCTGCCTAATTCAACATGTGGATATTGGTTTGTTAAAAGTGGTAACAAAGGGATTAACCTTGATCTCCTCAGGTGAGAAGGTGAAGAAAACAAAAGGTAATCCTTGTTTCTGACAGAAGCAAAGTCCCAGTGGCCTTTAAAAATGCAAATTAAATAGTTTTTGAAGCTCGGTCACTATCGTAATTTAGGGAGCATCGGGGTTAATTTGCACAAAGTAAACTTCTACAAACAACAATGTGATAACCAAATAATCTGATTGTTGATAGTAATTATTGTTTCAGGAATAATTTCTGTGCTTTTCTAAATAGTGGCACCCACCTTATCAGGCAAATGAAATCTGGGTTTAGTATTTTTTTTGAGAGAGGACACCTCTGACAATGCACTGATTCCTCAGTACAACACTGGAGCTCCAGCCTTGAATTTGAGCTCAGGCCCTGGAGTGGGACAATCCCAGGCTGTATGATTTAGAGACGAGTGTGCTATCAAACGAGCAATGGCTGACATGAATTGCTTGTGAACTGTAGTTACTTCTTCAGTATAGAAAAATGCAGCAGCTACTCTGCATACAGGAACATGTAACAAGCTGCAAAGAACCAAATATTCTATTTTTAGCAATATCAGTTCTTACTCTTCTTCAGATAATTCGTAGGACATTTTATGTTCAGGTGAGACCTCAACTTAGTGTTTCATCTGATAGATGGCCACTTGATGTTGCTGTGCTTTTTCAATGCTGTACAGGAATGTTAAGTTCGATCACCTTTGGAGCAGAGCTGGAACCCACTTGCCCCAGAAGCTAGAGTGCCACCCTCTGAGCCAAAGCTATTGCACTATGTGAAGAAATGCTTCCTCAATTAATTCCTGAACTTATCCATTTCCGCCTCCCAGTTCTGAGGAAGGGTCTCTGGACCTGAAACGTTAACTCCGTTATCTCCATCAGAGATGCTGCCGGACCTGCTGAGCTTTTCCAGAAATTTCTGTTTTTGTTCCATTTCACATCTCTGTCCCATTGTTTCATTATACATCCTCTGGAAGAGCACCAGTTTGGCAACCTTAAATATCCAGGTGCTGTGCCAACAGTAAATCTCAACTGTTCAAAATCTGTATGCATAGAGGAATAATCAGAGATGCCAGCAGAGACTTGTATCATCCATATGAAAACCCTACTTTGGTGCAGAATTGTCTTTATGTACAAGCACCTGCAGCTGTTACCAAAAAATTGACACCACAAAAGTTATTACTGTAGTATTAATATTGCTGCAAATTCCTATTCGTTCTGTAGTTAGCTTTGTTGCCTGATTGTAGTTGATGTAACAGCTGAAATAACATGAACCAAATATTTGGATGACTTCAGGACCTTTATATGCACCTGAGTATAATAAAGAAGGGTTGATTAATATAAAATGATTTGAATCCAGAATAACTTGAGTTGATCAGATTCAAGATAGAAGTTGCCATGGAAGCTACAGGAATAACCTTGTGAATCATGAAGTCCTCTTTTCTAGAAAATTTTTTTACTAATTATGTTTTATTTTCTAAACAAAAATAGAATTAAATGCCAAGAGACCACATGCTGGAAAACAGCATTTTCCTTCTCTTTCAGCATTGAAAGAAGAGTGAAATAGTTATGTCAAAAAGTTGGATAGATAATACTCTACATTTTAAGCAGTGCACTACCAAACAAGGTAAAATTACAGGAACAGAAGGTTACATTTTCTGACAAACAAAACAAGTCATCACAATAAACCTGCTTTATAAATATAATCATTGCAATATACAAACGCATGGGATAGGCAGATTTTTGTTTAAAAAGATCATGGTGCTGAGGTGGTACAATCTTTAAAGAGTTACAGCCTTAGTCTTAACATTTTAACCCAATCCTATTTGTAAGTTCTATTTCAGAGAGTTCCACATTAATTTTACAGTCTATGATTCTTCTTTAGTTCTCTCCCCATGCAGTTCATGGAGCTGTTGGAAAGAATTAGCTATTAATAAATATGAGTGTTACAGCCATAGAAGTAGAGACCTGACAAAATCTTTACGTTTGCACAAAGACCTACTTGCAAGGAATCAATATCCCACACAGTCATACTTCAGGAAAAGTCAGACTGTCAGGAGTACTGCAAAGATGGTCTTGTGATAGAGTGAATGGTGCTGTGTCAGTTTATTTATAATCACCTTTTGAAAGACTTTAATGGATGAACTTAGTCAAGCTACTCTTGTGACTTTTGGCATTTATTCTACTGACTTTACTTCCCAATGCAAGTTTCTGCCCATCAGCCTTTTAATTATACTCTGCAAATATTAACATTTGAATGCTTAATGTCCTTGCATGAAATTTATGTGCTATTTCAAGTGAGTACTGTCCTAGCTATTTTAATAGGGTTAAAGGCAGTAAGCCAATCAACCCCTTGAGTCTGTTGTGCCATTCTACTAGATGGTAGTTGATCTGTACTTCAACTCTGCATACCTTCATGCTATGTGCCTTTCTTAACAAAAATGTATCAATCTCAATCTGAAGCCTTTCGCTGATCCCAGTTTTAATAGCTTTTATTTGTGGAGAGTTCTAGACTTCCCCTTTATGTGAAGAAGTCCTTGATATCCCCTGTAATGGGCTTGATTACATTTTGAATGTGTGTCCCCTTGTTCTGGATTTTTTTCACTGTAGGAAACCGTTTCTGTCTACCCAGTGAAATCCTCTATTCATCTAATGCACCTCATTTATCCCACCTCTTAATCTTCTGAACTCAAGGGAATACAAGCCAAGGCTAAGCAGCTTGTTATTATCATTTAACCCTTTTAACTGTGATCTCATTATGGTGTTTCTGAGCTGCATCCTGTCCAATATCAATTTATCCTTACAGTGGTTCAGTACTCAGGACTGAATGCAGTACTTCAGATGCAATCTAAGCAGAGCTTTATTTTATTTACATTCTAGTACTTTTAGCTGTTTGTTGGCTAATATTTACATGGTGTCGTTTCATGGTCAGAATAATGGAACGAGAGCAGAGAAAGGGAAAACATTTTATTCATTGCACTTAAAGTTTGCAAAATAAATCCCTGATCTTAAGACCACTTAATGACAAGTGAGATGTGGGATGAGTTGGTGTTCAAAATTATGCACCGTTTGTGACCTCGGCCATGGCCTGCAGGAACGACACTGTTACCATGTAAGATAGTTTCCAGCTGGGACTGCAGCAATGTGAAGTACAAATCACCCAATGTCACAGCAAAACAAATACTAAATGTGTTTTCTTGTTGAGAGAAAATTGTTCCCAGAACTTGAATGTGTGATCATTGTAGAGCTGACTCCTCATTAGCCTTAATCATGATTGGATCAAGGACAGTTCTCATTTCCCCTGTGAAATAATAGCTTCTCATTGAAATACCCATGGAGAGCAGACAAATTTGTTCTCATTGTGTTACAATTCTGCTCTAATCTCTGCTCTTGGCTATATAAATGGAAGTATTTTGTTTCACCATGAATGACTCCTCTGAAACAAAAAGAGAAATACTGGAGAAACTCATCAGGTCTGGCAGCATCTGTGGAGAGAAAACAGTTAACATTTCAGGACCAGTGACTCTTCTTCAGAACTTAAGTCCTTAAGAAGTTTTCAAACAAATAAATTACCTTCATGAACATTAATTACACTTCGAAAAGCAAACTTAACAGCCAATTTGTACAAAAAACGGTCACCCAAATAGTATGAGATGAATTAGCAGATTATCTATCTATTGATACAAGTTAAAGGAGAAGCATTGTCCAGGACACACCCCTTCAAAGGAGTGGTACTGAATCTTTACATCCACCTGGCCTTAGTTTAACATCTCATCCAAAAGATAACCCAGTGTTAACCCTGAATTTGTCCTTGGGAATCAGGAATGCACATGAACCCACAACCTTCTAACTCTGAGGTGAAAGTGCCAGCACTGAACTACGGTTAATACCTTACTTGGAACATGTAGTGCCAAGGCTATTCTGAGTTAGTTATGAATGAAAATGATGCTGTTGGGCTGAGCTGTACAAATTTCCCATCATTTGCTATACAAGTAATGAAGTAATTGAATCACAGCAAAAGGGCATCATTTAAGAAGTATTTAAAGACATCTGCCAGGGTCCTGTTGTTTTAGAAAAGATGGTAAACCTATTCTAGAGTTCTAACGAATTTGCTTTGAAAAAGTGAATGAATGTGGAACTACTTCACTACAAAACATACTGGAATAAGCTGGGTTTTAGTTGATGCATTCTGGTTACACTTATTCACTAAGATGTTAGTGCAAACTTCTGTTCATAGCAATATCAGCAAAATGCTGAACTCCATTCCTGAGACTCTCGCATCTGGAGACCTGCTCCTCAAGTGGATCCGCTGGAATTCAAAATTAGCAATACTTGAAGTGCAAAATTTGTAAAGGCTTTAACACCTATGTCAGCAGCAGGTGTGTGACTTTGATGAAGTTACAGAGCAAAAAAGAAAGGAGCGAGATTGACAATTGTAATGTATTTTTCATGACTACCAAATGTTTCAAAGCACTTCATTGCGAATGGAGTACCTTTTTTGAATTGCACTCTGTCTTAATAAACGAAATACAAAGGCAGGGAGTCAGTGCCACTGTGTTTTAATGGGAAAGTGCAGCTGCCAGTAAATATGATTAAAATTGTCTATATTATACGTCAGACTTCCTTCGATCAAGGAAAATCAGGATTATGTAATCCAATTTAAGATCTACTTACTGCTCTTACAAAATAAGGAAACGATGATCATATTGTGAGCAAATCTTAGTTTTAATGGAGTAGTTCTGAGCGAGCATTTTTGGACGGAATGCAAATCAATTGTAAACACATCAGGTAGATGGATCAAAAAAAAAATTGACAACCTGACTGAAATGGAATGCAAAAACTTTGCTTATCATGACCTTGACTGAGCTTGTTTTGAAGCTGAGTTTGAGATTTGCAATTTCTTCCTGTCTAATTCTCAAACCTATGTGTGAAGAATTATTGCAGGCCGTTGCCATTGTCCTGAAAGTGAAATATCACTACCCTTGTTTCATAGATCTTCATTTGCTTTTTCAGGGAAATCATGTGGAATGTAAACTTTCTTGGGCTTGGGTTTATCAAAAAGTGATTACAGTAGTTTCACAAGAATTTTTGTGCATTGTGATAGTGTCTGCAAACCCCCATGATTCTCTACGTTGTGCAGCACTGCTACATTGCCAGAATTGACATTGGCAAAGATCTTGGCATCAGTCTACTAGTTAGCATCTCAGATGTGAAGTATGCCACGAGCAGACTGAGAGTGTGATAAACCAGGAAAAGCAAGTGAATCACCTGTAAAAACTCAGAACTATAAGTTGAGGTTGGAGTAGGATTTCATATCCAATGTCTGTGATTCTTACAAGGGTGCAGGTTTGTCTGTAGTTCACAAGGGACTGACAAAGTTTTCACTTCTCTGTCATTGCACATTAAGAACTGTGTGGCTTAAAAGGTTGGCATCACTGTTTAAATATATTTACATACATCTGCTACAATGAGGTGTAAAATGGTTAAAAAGAGCCAACAACAGAGAATGCCTCCACAAATTCAGTGACTTGATAGCACAGTGATGTTGATTTGAAAATATTTTGGTTTCGGACATGAAACATGGAAGCAGTAGCTTATTTCATAGTTACATTTTTTTTCCTCAGTTAAGTTGGTACATCTGGATCTTTGTGATTCATTTTGGAAGCATTATGTGCTACTTGACAACCTTAGACAAAATTATGTTTCCTCAAACCCCCTGTATCTTTTATTAAAGGAAAGCAAGTACCATTTAGTGTCAAAAGGAACATAGTCATCGAGTCTTACAGCACAGAAACAGACCCTTTGGTCCAACACGTCTGTGTCGATTAGATATCCTAAATTAATCTAGTCCCATTTGCCAGCATTTGGCCCGTATCCCTCTAAACCCTTCCTATTCATACACCCATTCAGATGCCTTTTAAATGTTGTAATTGTACCAGCCTCCACCACTTCCTGAACAGATGGGAGTAAATCCTGTTCAGTGTTTGTATTTACATGGAGAGCTATAGCCAAACCAGCAGCTACCAGTAAGTTAATGGGGTATAACATCTGTTTTAAATAAAGTTGAATAAATAGATGTATATGCAGGATACAGTAATGTCATGATTATGTTTCTGGACTAGAGCAAATCATTCAAATCTCACCATTACAATTTAAAGTTTGAATTTCATTTTAATTTTTGAATTTAATTTTTAAAATTTAATTTTTAAATGTTAAAGGTTTGATTTTCCCTGTTAGAGGTAGGAAATGGGAGATTCTTTGGATTCCAAGTTGCAAACACAACACCATTGTTCAAGCAACGATTTCCCCTGGTTCAGGGCCTTCAATAGGTAGGTTCTGAGCCCCTTCCCCAAGTAATCCATAAAGATACCACAACATGGGACCGGGTTTGGACTGCCTTCAGAGTCAGTACTAGGAAGCTTAGAGTAACAAAAGGATCTTGGGGTTCTGGTAACTACATTACAGTAAGGATGTAATTGCACTAGAGGGGTTGCAAAAGAGATTCTCCAAGATGTTTCCTAGGTCGGAGCATTTTAAGCTTTGAAGAGAGGCTGGATAAGCTTGGATCGTTTTCTTTAGAGCAGAGAAGGTTGAGGGGGGAATCTAACTGATTTGCATAAAATTATAAAGGGCATAAGCAGGATGGAGAGAGAGGAGCTGCTCTTTATTGAAGGGTCAGTAACAAGGGAGCATAATTTTAAAGTGAAAGGCAGGAGGTTCAGAGGGGATTTGAGGCAAAGCTTTTCCACCTAGAGCATCGTGGGAATCTAGATGCACTGCCTCGGAGAGCAGTTGAAGCGGGAAACCTCATGACCTTTTAAAAAGTACAGCAGGCCCCCAGTTTACAAACATGAGACTTACAAATGCTTGTACTTAGAAACACAATCCCATACAGGAGTGTAATTTTAAATAGCTAACATATTAACATTTCCTGTACTTAGGAATGGCTACTTTATGTTGTCCTGCATTGTACTTCAACATGTGTACAGATCGACTTGCAAAACAGACTCAGGAATGGAACCGTTTGATTTGATTTATTATTATCACGTGTACCTAAGCACACTGAAAAGTTTTGCTTTGCATGCAGTGCAGGCAGATCATACCATACAAAGTTCATAGGGTGATTGTATTCTTCGCTCTATTCAATGTTATGGCTGCAAAGAAGGTGCATTAAAAGCAAGATCAACATTCAATTTAGAATTTGACAGGTCCATTCAGCTGTCTAATAACAGCAGGGAAGAAACTGTTCTTGAATCTGTTGGTATGTGTGCTTAAGTTTTTCCATCTTCTGCTGATGGAAGTGGTTAGCAGAGATTATAACTGGGGTTGGAGAATTCTTTGATGTTGGATGCCTTTCCGTGGCATTGAGAATGGTAGATGGAAGATTGGCTTGCATGATGGACTGGGCTGTGTTCACAACTTACTGTAGTTTCTTACAGCCCTGGGTAGAGCAGTTGCCATACCAAGCCATGATGCATCCAGATAGAATGCTTTCTGTGCTGCATCTACAAAAGTTGGTGAGGGTCCTTAGGTTCATGCTGAATTTCCTTAACCTCCTGAGGAAAAAGAAGCATTGTTGTGTCTTCTTGACCGTCCAGGACAGATTGTTGGTGATCATCACTCCTAGGAACTTGACACCGTCAACCATCTCCACCTCAGCTCCATTGATGTAGATAGGAGCGTGCCCTCCTCCTTGCTTCCTGAAGTCGATGATCAGCTCTTTAGTTTTGCTGATGTTGAGGGAGAGATTGTTATCAAAAAAGGGGTGCTTTCAGCTGTGAGATATAACAACCATTTATCTCCTTTTTTATCCCGAATCTGAGATGGGTAAACCCAGCCCCTGGTATCAGTAACAATGAAGCTGTCCAATCGTTTCAACACCTGATGGTTTGCTTATGTCCTTTAAAGAAGGAAACCTGCCATCCTTTCCTGGTCTGGCCTACATATAACTCCTAAGTAAAAACTGAGAGAACTTTAGATGCTGTAAATCAGAAACAAACACAGAAATTGCTGGAAAAACTCAGCAGGTCTAGTAGCATCTATGAAGAGAAATCAAAGTTAACATTTTTGGGTCCAGTAACTGAGTTCTGAGGAAGGGTCACTGGAACCGCAACATTAACTCTGATTTCTCTTCATAGATGCTGTCAGCCCTGCTGAGCTTTTCCAGCAATTTCTGTGTTTGTTATATATAACTCCTGTTCAACATGCCTGACTCTTAGCTGCCCTCTAAAATGGCATATAAAGCCAATTTTTAATGTCAAACTGCTAAAATTTCAAGAACATTTCATTTCACCACTTTTTTCTGCAGGCAACTAGAATGTAGAACAGTACAGCACAGCAATAGGCCCTTCAGCCCACCAATTTTTGTGCCAACCATGATGCCATTCTAAACCAGTCCTATCTGCCAGTTCATGTGCCTCTAAATACCCCTTAAACTTTGTGAATGCATCTGCTTTTACCATTTCCCCTGGCAGCATATTCCAGGCAATTACCACCCTCTGTATTAAAAACTTGCCTTCCAAATCCTTGTAAACTTCGCCCTTCTCACCTTAAATGTATAAAAACTTCATATTTGACATTTCCACCCTGTGAAAAAGACTCTGACTATTTACTGTATTCATGCCCCTTATAATTTTATGCACTTGTATCAAGCTGAAGATGAACAAATATTGCTGGCCTTGCCAGTGATGCCCATAGAACAAGAATTACTTTTAACAATTCTTCTGTGCATAAAGCAGAAATTGGACCTTGATTTTAATTCTTCCTGCTTAAATATCACGTTATTTCCTGACACCGCCTTCATCGCCTTTTTAAATTTCAAATTTCATGTCAGCTAATATCTCCATTCATACCCACCTCACCTTTTTATTTTATTCAGCTTGATGCTGTCTTGCAGTTCTAGCCTTGAACCTTCATCTCAGTCATCATAAAAATGGACTGTCACTCTGCTTCTGGAGCAACTCCTGCTTCATTTGAGTTAATACAGTGAATGACAAATGACCTGATGACTCACTGCAGATTGCATTGTTTAATGTATGGGGGAACTGCTTTGCCTTTGAATCAGATCTATGACATTCTGCCACCGCCCCACCCCCACCTTCACCCGACACAAACGCATTGATTGACACACACAAACACACACAGGTTGCTGCCTTACGTACAGGTCAAAATTAACCAGTTTGAAATGTTCAGTAGATCATTTCGTCAACTGTGCTGTCATGAAGGAGTACTGTTTCTTGAGTTATCTTTTTTAACTTCTCTAGTTAACCAATTGATCAAATTTACTATTAAAATGGAGTAATCTAATGAGCTTCCCTTCCTCAAAAGTATTTTTTGAGTTCTCTTAAAATTGGTTCTTAAATACTAACTACCAAAAGCCAATGTTCACCAGTCAGTATACACTTTGGGATTCCTATGGTACCATGCATTACTGGATCAATCATTTGGCAAGCCCGTAAATGTGGCCGTAGCCATCTGCTCTCTGTGTAAAGTTGATGCTGAGATAGGGCACCTTAAAACAATCCTGATGACAGATACCCTGATCAAATAATTACTCACCATATATCGTAAATATTCATGAAAGATCCTACGTACCTCACTTTAGGCCCTGAGAGGTGCCTAGTCTACCTCCGATTACTTTGGAAGTGAAAGACATTTCAAAACTTTGATCAACAGGTGAAGCTGGAAGTCTCACATGCTATTATACAGTAAATTCACAATTTGTGGTTTTGTCACAAACTGGACACTGCCGTCAAGACATGTTGTCTACCACACAATTGAGTAATGTGACCTCAGGTATGCAGACCGTATATTCCAGTGACTGGTGGACCATATCAAACAACAAATCCCTTTGACTATTCACGATAGGTAGCAGGCCACTCATTTAACCAGCCAAAGCTTGCAAGCCACAGAAACCCGTATCCACTCTCAGATAGGATACAGTTGTTTGAAATCACTTATGAAATAAATCAGACTGTGCCAAGAGATAGACTGGAAATGAGATTAAACCCATCAGCCAAGCTCTGTGTGATGTATTTATGTGCACTAGAAGCTACTTACACGAATGCACAGGACCTTGTTTTACATAAGCAAAATGAATTTGTACATTGCATTGTATCTTTTTCAAAAAAAAAGCTGATGGAGACAGGCAAACTCTACTGCATCCTTGCAGTAAATCCTTAACTAATCAAAATCTATCTGTATATAAAACAAAGAACACAGATGCTGGAAATCTGAAACAAAAGTAGAAATTTCTGGAGAAACCCATAAGGTCTGGTGGCATCTGTGGAGAAAAAAATAGAGTTAATGTTTTGAGCCGAGTAACTCTTCATCAGAACTGACAATTAAGATTGGTTAACTGTTTTCGCTGTATCTCTTGTGTCATTGGTCCAACCAGTCAGCACCATCTTCTCACTTGTGTAAAATGGTTTCTCTTTTATCCATTACATTTCTTGCATCCAAATTCTAATGAGTGTGAGATGAAAGTCTTTGACTTCTAGTCTCCATTTTGCAATCTTTAAGCTCTGTACTACCAAGCATTTATATACTGTATATTGTATCCGCAAAACTAACGCCATACATTTATCTTTTTCGCATTACCTGCTGATGCTCCAGATTATAGATTCAAGAACAGAGAGTGACCAGCAGCTAATGGTAACATCAAACAAGTCAAAGCTCGGGGTGAAACCTGGCTTGATAGGTTGTAAGTTTTATTTTTGTTGTTCGGTAACTGGTAGTAAGTTGCTGAACATAGCCATATAAGGCTGCCATTGTCCTTTTAACAAAAAAAAGACAAGTTTATTACACAGAAGAATAAAGGAACAAAACTATATATGTAATATGACATTTTAGAAAGATGTTAACATAAACTGCAAAAAAAAAATTTGGCCCTTTTCCCAGCAATATCTTTTATAGTCACTCAATCCCAGTGAGATATCACTCCTATCTTAAATCTTTAATTTCCTATTTAACTGGCAATTACAAATTTTTCCTTTTGTCTGCTTTCTAAACAATTCTGTCTGTTCCTGCCCCTCCCAGAGGTGCACAAACATTGGCTACTTCACTGACCTTTTCGAACTGAATCTTAAAAGTCCTGTCTACTTGACACTACTCAGTTTTAAAACAATTTTTGGCTCTAAAAGCCTGGATTTTCACAAACTAAACTATTCTTTTGCTGGCAAGGAACTGTTGTTCTCAACTGAAATCTGGTTGTGGACCCTAGTCTGTGTTTGTGTGTGTCATAGAAATTCAAACTTGTAAGCATTTCATCACTTAATTTTTCAGGTAGTTTATCCAGTCAAATGGCTTAAATGGAACGCTTTCCTGGAAATAATGTTTGAACTCACTTCTCAAAAATAATTTTGATTTCCCAAGACAAGTGAGTGACCTTCACAGAACTAAAACCACAAACCCATTTGCCTCTACTGTAAATCCAAATTCCCAAATTATAAGAATATGTTATAAGCCCTTATCACACCATACAGTGAGGGGCAGAAAGCACCAAAGTTTCTGGAGCTGCACGTGCAAAAGGATTCGTTTTGGTTTTAACCAGCTTGGTCTCCAGTTAACAGCTCAGTTTGTGACCATTTATTTTGTACCTGTAGTAGATCATTGTTGCATGAATAATAGTAAACAAACAAAAGTACTTTAATTATATTAGTTCAACATTAATGAATCCTGTGAACAGATCATAACATTTACAGGAAGTTCTTATGGCCAAAAATCACTGACAGCAATTCTCATTAATTTGAATAAAATGGAATTCTACTTTATGTACAAAACTGTCCCAACACTTGAATAATTTATGGAGAATGTTGCTGTGAGCAAGTCACTGACAAATTTGATTTATCAAATGCAAGTTTTGGGAAAAATATTAACCTTTGCAGGACATCTGTGAACATATTCGGAGGTTAATTTTACAAATAGCCTTTAAACAGTTTGGTTTAATTATTTTTAAAATGTAGGACAGAACTTGTTGAAAAAAAGACACATTTTGTTGAAGCTTTTCATCTTATACTCATCAGCATAATTAGCAAGAATATCAGCTATTCACTGGGTTTTTTTTCTTTTTAGGGCAATGCCATGACCAATTGGAGTCAATTTGCCTTGTTTAAAAATGTAAACAAAGCCTGGCAGTTAGCTGTCAATCATTAATTAGTGCATTCCCCTGGACAATGCCTGTAGCAATCTGCCAGCTGCCAATCAATCCACATTCCCTTCTTGAGTGGTATAAATGTTGATTTCCCTTTGAATTGGTATTCTTGTGCAAAGTCCTGATGAGTGCAAGATTATCGGTTTTGACAAAATGTATCTTTTCTCAGTGTAATTTTTAAAAAAAAGCCTCCCGGATGTTGCGTAGATTGCTATAGATGTTTTCTTTTTCTGGAGCAGTGGCAGTCCGTGTGAATACTGAAAGTAGGTGTAATGCAGTTCATTTAATTTGAAATGTATTTTACCAAGGCGTACAGTTTTCAATTCGACTCTGAACAATGATTTTAATTGCAAAACTATCAGAATAGAAAATTTTACAGTGACATCTGAGCTGCTAAAGGGTTACACATAGACTGTTAACCAGCTTTCAGGTTGAATGACTGTGCATCCTGTCAGCTGAACTTTGTGGGTAAGAGTGTGGGATTCACTGTTAAATGACACTTCACAGTTACAAGATCCTATTCTGAGCAAAGAAAGACCTTGCATTTATATAGTGCCTTTCCTGGCATTAGAATGTCCCAAAGTGCTTCACAACAAAGGAAGTATTTTTAATGAAGTGTATTTTTATAAATTATGGTGGCCAACTTGTGCACAGTAAGGTTCCACAAATGGACTATAATACGCACCAGCAAATATGAGCTTGGTATTGTTGTTTGAGGAGTAATTGTTGGCCTGGGCACTGGGAGAATTCCCTCCTGGAATGATATCATGGGATCACATTCTTCCATCGAAAAGCACAGAAAAAGTCTAGGTTTAATTCCATAAAACCTGATCTAAAACCTGATACCTCCAACCATGCACCATAACCTCAGTACTACATTTGAATGTCAGTCAACATCATGTGCTCAAATCTTTGGACTAAGTCTAGGGATTCTATTACCTTCTGTCTCAGATGTGAGTGTTCTCTGCTGGGTCACCACTGGTATTCAAGAATTGATCAGTCACAGAGTAATCAACATTTGGAATAGTCCCTAGATAAGATTATGAATTCAGTAATCCTAGATAATCGCAGAATTTGACTCTAATGGTCGGACCTCATTGACACTTTTATTTCACTTTCCCATCCAGCAGCTGACCAGATTTATGACTGACCAGCTACTGTGCAGAAAAGGCAAAGATAGAAGGCTTTGGTGGGATCCACTGGCAACACTATCTAGCATTAGAGAAGATGGGGTCGTTAAGGGTGTGTACTCAGAGTGCAGCGGGAAGTGGGGAAGGAGAGATCAGCATGTAAGGTGGTTGAGTTTATTGGGAGGTTAGTGTGCTGAGGGGATAGCAAACTCCCAACTTGTTCTCACTGCACACACCCTGAGCCTCAAGAAACACAGCTCATGACAAAATTCTGAGGAATATGGCTTCTTTTATTCACTCATGGGACATAGGCTTATCCCTAGCAGCTCTTGAGAAGATGTTGGTGAGCTGCACTCAATATATTGGAATAGATCCATAATATGATTATGGAGGGAATTCCAGAATTTTGTAGCAGCAGTGAAGGAACAGTAATAAATTTTCAAGTCAGGCTGGTAAATGGCTTGGAGGGAACCTTGTAGCTGTACCTGCTGTCCTTGTCCTTCTAGATGGAAATGGTTGTGGGTTTGGAAGGTGCTGCTAAAGGATCTTTGAATTTCTGCGGTGCATTTTGTTGATAGTTCAACTGAGGATACTGACTGTTGGTGGTACAGGGAGTAGATGTTTGTAGATGTGCCAATCAAATGGATTGCTTTGATCTGGATGGTGTCAAACTTCTTGAGTGTTGTTGGAGCTTCATTCATCAAGGCAAGTGGGGGGTATTCTGTCACAGTCCAGATGTCTGCTTTGTAGATAGCTATTGGACAGGCTTGGGAGTCATGAGGTGAGTTGCCTGCTGCAGTATTTCTGGCCACTGTATTTATATGGCTAGTCCAACGCAGTTTCAGTTAAATACCATTCATGCATCTGCTCAGGATCATTGTCAAACCCTTCACTGTGAACCAGAAGTGAGCCTTTTCATGATGAAGAACTGTCTTAAGATCACATAACTCCACTTCCATGCCTTTGTTACCTCTATGACTTGACTATTCTAATGCACTACAGCTGGTCTCTCATGTTCTATCCTTTGTGAACAGGAGGTCATCCAGTATTTTAGGTTGAAACCAGGACACTATCCTGAGGAACCCCTGCAATGTACTTGGGTCTATAGTTACAATCTGTGTTAGATGCTTTATGTGGTGGAGGCTGTGGCCTATGGAGGACAAAAAGGCTTTGAGCATAGCACTGTGTACAAAAATATCAACAAAAAATGTATTTATAGTTACAATAATCATATTTAGACAATTTGCCTGAAGAACTTCGTTACTGATGTTGAAATTTATCGAAAAGCTGCTTTTTCTTTAGCCTGATGCATTCCCAAATGCAGCTCTTGCCTGATGTTCTAATTGTATTAGATTAGATATGGACTCCCTAGACTACTTTAATTATGCATTTGAATGAAAAACAATGCAATCATAAGAAGAGTTACTACCTAATGGATCAGATGAACTTGTCACTGAGCTGGAATAGTCTCATTAAGCCTGAGACTTGAACGGTTCATTTAACGCAATGCTGTATATCAATTCATAGCAAGCATTTCCCTTTGCACTTTGAAACATAATCAGTGCACCTCCAATTGACTAACTCTGTAATTAAGGCAAATGGAAAGGTTAATAATTCTGTTACCTTGGTTACCAAGTATGCTTTGGTCATTTGGAGACACAATTGTGACGGATAATGTTCCATAACGGAGCATGATGGTGTTTATCCCTTTCTGCTATTGTTATTTACTGTGCTGGTAGTGAATTAACAGGTTGAATGTGCTGATTTGTCAATGTGCGCACAACCTCCTATCACCAGGGAACGGTAGTGAAAGTAAACCCAAAGGATTGTAAAACTGCCTTCAAATCCTTTGTAATGCTGCCAGGAGTGTGATCAGTCTGCATCGACAATGGAGACACAGGATGTTGTTCAAAATAATTAATATAAAATATAGAAATAATCAATTTTCAACTTGTTGATTCAGCCAGGATTTGTGATTGTCAGCCTGTTATTCTTTTCTCTACTTCTGTTCTCAGCATAAGATTGGGGAACGGAACATTTTCTACTTCTACATTGGTGTCAATAACAACCATTCCCAAGTCAGATGCATCATGGCTGGAGGCAAGAGAAGCACAACCCAAATGGTGTTCTTAGACAAACAGTGTATCTTAGAGCCAAGCCCCCTGCTGCATCAGTGTAATATTTGCCTTTCCAATGCTACCTCTTGCTTGGGATCATTAATGTGCATCCAAGTTAGTGCTGAATCAGAATATTATTGTCTAATGCCTGGCTCACTTGAAGGCAGATTAAAATTGACAAATTATTTCATCCAAGGGCTCTGGCAGTGACCATCCTAACAATTTGCACTGAACTTGAGAGCAATTTTGAGGTTAATAAAATGAACCAGTAAAAAGAAATCCCCTCTCTCAGATGGCATTAAAGTGCATGTTTTTTTTCCGAAGGGAGCTGGATACCGAGTGGCGTTGGGCTATTTGTCAAAAAGTTGCAACACAGACCAACAAAATCCTGCTCTTGCCCTCCGTATACACACACAATTTGTAACAAGTTGACTGAACTTGAATCATGCTTGGGGAGCACTGTCCAATTCGTTATCCCACTCACACTGCTAGCCCAGGAGGAGCTAGACCTGCTGATCATTTTCAGCATTTTCTTTTTTAATTTCAGATTTCCATATTCCACGCTTTTAAAATGCTATCAGGTCCTGCTCTCATGTTCTAACACTGCTCCCTGGCTTATTTACTTTGAAAATTGTCATCTTAAATGCATCTACCTTATTTCCTCTACCTTCATCTCCCATAAGTATGATGAGCTCATGGACTTCTTTGTCACTAAGATCAAGGCAATCCAATCAGCAACCACTGTCACATTCCTCCTTTCTAAGTAGCTTACCTCCAACTTCTTTATCTAGTTTCTCTCTGATCTTCCTTCATGCCCACTTTGAACGCATTTTGTCTCACTTTCTATTTCTGCATCCTATCACTGGCTGTGTAGAAATTCCCTCCAATCATACAATGGGAGGTCAGAAACCATTGAATCCCCTTACCCCAGAAGGCTCCCTACAACTACTAACTTCCATCTATCTCCCTGGCAACTATCTGAGGCTGAATTCATCTTTTCTGTGAATCTCACCTTCTCATTCTGCCATTAAACTCTTGACCACTGAACTTTTCTTCCAGGTCTTGTCTATTAATATTATGAGCAGCTCTTCAACAAGGCTTTTGGTCATCCACCCTAATATTACTGTTTTGCTACCAGATTTTGCTTTCTCATTTTGTCTGATTGCTTCGTTATGGGATTAGGGTGATGATTGCAACACATAGAGGCCACTGATCCCATCTAGTTCCTCATCCCTGGGATCATTCTCATAAATCTACAAGTCAGAAAAGGAAGTGCGTCACTGCTGTTTAATTTTTCAGAAGGTAACCTTTTCTAACACCAAAGACTTCCCTTTATTCCTCCCACAAGCTCCCAAAAGAATTCCTCAAAGTGGCATGTTTCTAGTACCTGGTCATAAGAAGTGGTTAGTTCAGTTAGCTGGATGGCTGCTGCATGATGCCAGCTGCATGGGTTCAATTCCTCTACCAGCTGAGGTTACCATGAAGGACTCTCCTCCTCAACCTTTCCCCTTGCCTGAGGTATGGTGACCCCCAGGTTAAACCACCACCACTCATCACTCTATAATGAGAGACCATACCTGTGATCTGGTAAGATATGGTGAGCTTTACTCTTGCATAAGAACAATTTTAATACTGGTTTCAGTTAACTATCATCAGCACTGACTAATGTTAATCAACTAAAATAAATGGGATCCATCACATTCCAGTTATCCCAGATATTTTAAAATGTGTGAAAATGAATGAAGAGTGTTATGAAAGTGATGGTAAGGCCTGGGTGCCTTTGGGTAAAATGCTACACAATCCTCCTTCCTGTACTATACATAGTAGATGGATTTATAGAGATTTGTCGGGATTTATAGATGTTTGTGGTGAAGGATGAACCTTGAAAAGGTCTCATCAGAAAAGGATTTTGTATTAGATATAAAGATAAGTTTTATAACATCTTAATAATTATGTAATATCGCTGAACTAGTTTCATCCAGTGCCCTGGACTGATGTTCTGGGGACGTGGATTTAAATTCGACCATGGTAGATGATGAAATGTAAATTCCATCAAATCTGGGATTAAAATTTAGTTTTTATAGTGAGTGTGTAACTATTGTTACTTACCAAAGGGAGAAAATGGTTCATTAATATTCTTTATGGGAAAAATATCTGCAGTGCTTACCCGGCCTGATCCACACCTGACTCCAGACCCACCTCAATGTTGTTGACTGTTAACTGCCTTCTGAAATGGCCAATCACTTGTCAGGCATTTGGGGATGGGCAGTAAATGCTGGCTTTGCTGGAGATGCCCAAATCACATGCTAAAATTTGTATTCAACCAAGACTTCCCAATGCTCCCTGATATTCCACACAGCGGTTGTATTATATAGACAAAGCTTCAGTTTAACTCTGATTAACCATTTCCAGTAAATTCATTATTTTATATGTAAACTAATGTATGGCTTTGGACCTGTACTTTCTGCTCAAACTAAATAATTACAGATTAGTTCTTAAGCACAGCAAGACTGGGGAAGAGCGTCTCACTAAGATGGCTACGTATGAAATGCAGCTTTATCTAAAAATCTGGTGTAATACAGAACCATACAGACATGGGAAGCTTTTAAATTTCATCCCTAGCTTGTGCTGCATTAGCTGGGCAGGTATTGGAGTGTTGCCTTAGTGTCTCCAAGGTTTGGAGACTGCAACCTTAGGTTTATATTCCTGATCATTATTCAATTCCATTTGACAGAAATATGAGTAGATGTCCAGTGAGACCAGGACTGTGTTAACTTGCTATGTTTCATCTCTAGGACTCTGGGCTCACCCCTAGCCCAGTCTAATAAAAATGGAAGCCCTTCCCCACCAGCACCCACCTCAATACATATGTTAGGTCCTATGAAATGGGTTTGGGGTAGTTTCTATTGCACATTTGGGGTTTAAGGAAGGAGAGATTCTGCTGGTTTATAAGCAGAATAACTATCATGCTGGAGCTGTGTTTATGTTCCTGATTTGGAACTTTGATGTCAGCACTGGATATTCAGAAGACGAACATGTAGCTTTTGCAAAAACCACAATGAACATTAATATGAAATAAAAATTGTATGAAACACCTTTTAATGCGATGTTTTAATGTTTGCATTTTGGCAATAGCAGTGAGGTCAGTGTTTTATTGAATAGCATGTTATAAGACCACAATGACAGACTTTAATGGATAAATACTAGATAGATGCTTTCTGTGAAAGAAGCACAGCATATTCCAATATAGTTCTGTTTAGTGAATGAAGTAGTACCCAGCACTTGATATATGATCTGTTTAGACATAATTTATGACTTCACATTTTATGTTGGTAAACATTTTTTTTTTCATAGGATATGGGTGTCATTGGCAAAGCCAGTAATTATTGCCCATCCCAAATTGCCCTTGCACTGAGTGGCTTGCTTCGTTATTTCAGAGAACAGTTAAGATTCAAATGCATTGCTGTTGATCTGGAGTCACATGTAGGCCAGACTGGATGAGGTTAGCAGGTTTCCTTCCCTAAATGGCATTAGTGAACCCATTGGGATTTTATGACAATTGGTAGTTTCATGGTGGTCATCACAGAAGCCAGCTTTATATGCCAGGTGTATGAACTGAATTCAAATTCCACCAATTACCACAGTGGGATTGAACACGTATCTTCACACCAATAGTCTGGGCCTCTGGATCACTAATCTGGTGAGATTATCCCCACACCACCATCTTCTACCATGCCATTCAAACATCACTTGCATTTTGTATTTGTTGACATGAGTGGGATTGATATGGGGGATATATATCTCCTCACTTTATGAATAAATAAACTCGTTTTTTTTTCTGTCCAAGTCACAATGTTAGATTAGATTAACTTTCTTTCCAGAAAATACAGCACGTTGATTATGTCTGATGTCAGATAAATTTCAGATGAATTTGAGGTATTTCTGCACAAAGCTACCAGCTCATCTACAGGGAAAAGAACTTGTGGCTCAAGTAGATTTCTGCAGTATACTTCCTTGAAATGTCTCTCTGGAAATTTTTATTAAGTTTCATGTCAGTACTATCAAATTTCTTCTAATGCATCTGACATACTGAGAAAGAACGTGAATGTAAACGGCACCTTCTCCAGTATTCTGAGTGCCCGGAGCATTTCAAGACCATGATTAATTCCTAAGTGAAACTGGTATTGTTCTGTAGACAAATGCAGCAGCCAATTCTCTGATGCCAACAGAAAAGCTAAAAGAATGGCAAAGTTAATCTATTCTGTTGGTAATGTCTCCTAGGTGGAGAATATTGGTCAGGACATTGGGGAAAAATTTGCACACCTCAAATAGTATAAAAACCATAAGAATTAGGAGCAGGAGTACACTGTTCGGCCCCTTAAGCCTGTTGTGCCATTCAATAGGATCATGGCTGATCCAACATTCCTTATATACACATTTTCCCGTAACCGTGCATTCCCGCATTAATCTAGAATCTATCTATCTCAACTTAAAATTTCACAAGTACTCTGTCCCAAAGGCACTTTGTGGTAAAGGGTTCCAAAGTCCCTCAACCCTCTGAGAAGAAATTCCTCATCATCTCAAGTGCCAAGTCGTATTTGTGCCACACACTGCCAAGCAATGATCATCTCCAGTAAGAGACAATATAACCACTGCCCCTTGACATTCAATGGTATTACCATCACTGAATTCCCCCACTATCAACATCCTGGGCTTACCATTGGCCAGAAACTCAGCTGGATTCAGCATGTAACTACAGTGGGTAGAAGATCAGGTCAGAGGCTAGGGATACTGCAGTGTGTAACTCACCTCCTGACTCCCCAAAACCTGTCCATCATCTAGAAGGCACAAGCCAGGAATGTGATGGAATACTCCCGACTTGCTCGGATGATGCAGCAGTGTCGACACTCAAGAAGCTCGACACCATCCAAGATAAAGCAGCATGTTTGACTACATCCACTGTTTCCACCACTAATGCTTATTAGCAGCAGTGTGTACTACCTACAAGATGCACTGCAGAAATTCACCAAAGATCATTAGACAGCACCTTCCAAACCCACGACAACTTCCACCTAGAAGGACCAAGGCAGCAGATGTATGGAACACCATCTCCTGCAAGTTCCCCTCCAAGCCATTCATCATCCTGGCTTGGAAATATATCACCATTCCTTCACTGACACTGAGGCAAGATCCTTGAATTGCCTCTCTAATGGCACTGTGTGTCAACCTACAGCACATGGACTGCAGTGGTTCAAGAAGGCAGCTCACCATCACCTTCTCAAGGGCAACCAGGGATGGGCAATAAACATGGACAGCCAGCAATGCCCACATCCCATGAATGTATGAAAAAGATCTCAGCCTTCCATTTGCACTTTTCCATTCTGAGCCTATGCCCTCTGGTCCTAGACTCTCGCATGAGGGGAAGCATCCTCTGAGCATTTACCCTGTCACGTCTCTTAAGAATCTGATATGTTTCACCTCTCCTTCTTCTAAACTCCAGTGAGTAGAGTCCCAATCTGTTTAGCCTTTGTTCATAACACAATCCTTCCATACCGGTATCAACCTAGTGGATCTTCACTGAACTGCCTCGAATGAAATGACATATATCCTTAAATCACAGCACCAAAACTGCTCACAGTCCTTGAAATTCTTGCAGCTACTGTTGTGGGTTTCAAACCCATGTTGTACCTTCTGAATTACTTGGCCAGTGACATTACCACTACACCACCCTGATACCCAGTACTGGGGAATAATTTATTCCACCTCAAAAGACAGACAAAGCCTTGGGTTAGACACAGTAGATGTTTTGCTTGACATTTGTGCTGACAATTGGAGAAGGTATGCTCTTCTGCTTCCCTTTGCCCTGAACCCCAATTAGATTACTAGTCCACGAAATATTCATACAACATTGTGGGAGATATGTTGCCTCTTGTGGGAGTCATGGCGATTTAGAGAGAAAATTTGTAAGCAGCAAGTGATATGTGGCAAAAGGATGTAATGTATTAGTACTATCCTTAAATGAAAGGAAAATCAGGTGTAAAGGAGCTTGTTCAAGGTCATATTCTTGTTGCACTTCTACAGGGCCCTCTCGTAGACAAATCTCAGGGTGTGAAGGTAGTCACCTGAGCTTAATACAGTATTTGACAAAGCACCTGAGACAAGGTAACTGAGGTGGACCTTTTTAAACAGCTCACCTCAACACCCAGTAACTCCTGTGGTTATTTTGAACTCTGGGACAAACCCGCACCCACCCTCAATTCACCAACCATGATAACCCCTGCAACCCCCCACCTACCCCCACCCCCCACCCAACCACCCTCTGTGGTCATGCCAATTAGAGCATTTTCACCCAAGGCAGTGCACCAACGGGAATCTTCCTGTATCGAGCTACCCCACCTCTGGAATGAAAATCTGGCCCATTAATACTGTTTCCCCCCACAGACCTGCTAAGTATTTCCAGAATTTTCTCTTTTTATTTCGAGCTTGTTACATTTGCGGTGTTTTGCTTTTGTGCTGCATTTTGGCACTTTTTGATGACCACTTCAGTAGTTGACATTTGTCAGGTGATTGGTAATGGTTCTCCTTTCACAGAAACAGCATTTGGCTGTTCACTGTGACAATGCATTTAAGCAACTTGGGAAACATCCATATTTTCCTGTGGTGCTGGAACACATCATTCTGAGGTTTATTTCTTCCACAGAACTAAATGAATGCAGAAGTCAACAATGCTTTGTGCACTAAATGCAAACACATTTCAGAATTAATTCTCTAACTTGCCCAGTTCAGTGGATCACAAGATCCCAAGTTTGATTTTTGATTTGTGCAAAATTAGCTGATTTCAGCCAGGATTAGTGGGCTGTGGGGTTTTTTTTTTCTTTATTAATTTACGGGATGAGGGTGTCGCTAGCTAGGCATCATTTATTGCCCATCCCTAATTGCCCAGAGGGCAGTTGAGAGTCCATAGACCCACAGCAATGTAGTTGACTCTCAACTGCCCTCTGGGCAATTAGGGATGGGCAATAAATGCTGCCTATCCAGCGACACCCTCATCCCATGAATGAATTAAAAAAAAAAAAAAAACCTGTGCTCTAAGTGCTATTGTTGTCTTTTGGTTCCAACTGACTGCACATTTTATCCCCTTTCCTTTCTTTCATCCAGGTGACAAAACCTGTACCTGCCTGAATTCTCTGTTTTCTAGACAATCTCTCTAAATCTCTCGGTACATTCACCTTTTAAAAACTCTTCTCATTAGACAATCACCTAATCTCTCCCTCCTAGCCCAGCAAGATTCTTAGATGTGAGCGTTCATGCAATATTTCCATGACCTTAAAAACAATATTTAAATAGATAAGCGATAACAAGGTGTAGCGCTGGATGAACACAGCAGGCCAAGCAGCATCAGAGGCGCAAGAAGGCTGATGTTTCAGGTCTGGACCCTTCTTCAGAAATTTAACTAGATAATATTGTTTGTGATGCTGCTTTATTGCAACTCACCTCCTTGACACCTGGACTGTACAACCCCAAGCTCCTTACCCTGTCCCACAGGCTGCTCCTGATACATTTATTTTTGCCTTTTACATGCATGAAATAGCCAATGGCAATGATTTCTAGTTCCAAGATTGTCAAGCTGTACATTCATTCGAGTCAACAGTATTTGGACTCTCTGCAGCAGTCTGGGGGCAGACGTTGGCACAGTGCTTAATGTCACTGGATTGGTAATCTATCAGAAACAAGCACATTTTTGGAGAAACTCAGCAGGTCTGGCAGCATCTGTGGAGGGAGAAACACAGTTGAAGTTTCAAATCTCGTGATCTCTTCAGAACAGCAGCTTGAGTGAAAGCTCTGAGGACGTAGATTCAGCAGCTGGCAACATTTTGAGTTCAGTGGCTTCACTGTTTTGTTGGCTGATCCGCTGATCAAGAGTTGGGAGTAAGAAAAGCACAGGAAAAGGTTAGTAGCTAAATAATATGACTGCCACGAACAGCATTGTCCAACATGTGATCCCGGCTAAATCAATGAACGACATTGGTCTGATTAGCACAGCCCCCATGCTGTTCCTGTGCATTGCAACTGAATGCTTGGACTGGTTCCAGGTAACGTGTGCAATTCAAGGGATAAGGCTTGGCCACAGAATGTTACAGGTATATCCATGACATGACACTAGAACATTCAGGAGGCAGAATGAAATGTAGTTTATAACAACTGTTTTGTGTAAAAGCTGGTGCTGTCATTTGTGAGGTATGCTGTTTGTTTAATGGGAAGGAAAGAATGAAGGCTTTCTATCAGATGCCAAATGGCAATTTGTATGCATGGGCTATCATCAGTCCACATTGTGATGCTTTATGCTTCATGCATGTAGAAGAGAAACTGGATTAGAGTTTTGGGGGAAATGCCAGTGTATGGCATCAACGATCATTGGAAAACTGAGCAGCAATTAGTCATGTAGAGACATGCACACACACTTGTATGTGTGCAAATTGAAAACAATGGGAACTTGAAGGAGAAGGGAAATTGCGCTGCAATTTATTTTTATTCGAAGACTGCCAGGCTATCAGTTTCCGGGGAATGAAGGTCATAGCTCAAGTTTAGCAGTTTAAGTTGATACATGAAACAGTGAGACACATTTTTTGGTGAAATGAAGATTATGGTCCGAAGGCCAAGTATTTTGGGGTGTAGCAAAAGTTTTTATTTGTGTTGTTGGGCAATTTGGCCTTATTTGATCTTGTTATTCTTCTTAAATTGGAATGAGTTCTTTTTTGTCCCCTTGCCTTGGCTCTTTGCATTCTGTTAGATTTCTTTTTAAAAATATAGAGATGTCAGAAGCCATCTCTGCTGGGTGTAAAGCTAAAGTCCAACTTCATCATCCTGAATTTTGTCAATTAAATACATACTCCCTTAGTGATGCTATGGTTTGAGAGAAAGGACATGCCATGGTTGAAATCTATAGGGTAGAATTCAGATGTGACGGAAAGGTGAAATCAAAAGTCTTCATCCAGTCATGCCTTGTGAATTTAAATATGCTGAAAGATGTCAGCATGTGTTAAACTATCTTTTGTTGTGGTGGGTATTAATATTTGTGTGACTTATCATTCTTCAATCCAGTGGTATTCAAAATGAAAGCTGTTTCAGGAAATTAACCTACTAACTTAAATCATTTATACTTCTTAAATATCATTGCTCAATAAAGGACAGAAAGAAGCAACAGAATGTTTCCAGTCCAACATGACAAGAGGCACCTCTAGAGCTGATTTGTGGAAGTGAGACAGGCCAATTGGCTAATGTGTCACTAGAGGAGAATTTAAGGATCATTGAATCATAAAGTTTAGATTGATTGTGAAAAAAGACCAGGAACAATCCAGAGGAAGAATAGTTAACAGGGAAAAAGGCACACAAGTCCAGAGCTTGCTGGGTGATGAGAAAAATGGTGATTAAGATGGAGAAAAAAAAGGTATACCTATGGCTGTCACAGGTGGATGATGCAATCAAGAATCAAGCTGAATAAAAAGGTTCAAGGAGAATTGAAAAATCGTTTGAGAAGCATGGAGAGAGAATTAAAAGGACTGGCAGCTAATGTAAAAGGAAATTCAAGGGTCTTCTGTCAGCATATAAATGGCAAAAAGTTGGGACTGACTAGGGCCGCAAAGCAGATTTGCACAGAGACAATGGCTAAGATATTACATACATACGTACATCTATGCATCTCATCTGTTTTTGCCAAGGAAGAAAACATTGCTCAGGTCTTGGTGAAAGAGGAGCTCATTCGGACACTCGAAGGGTTTGTAATTAACATCAAAGTATTGGATAGGCTGTCTGTACTAAAGGCTGATAAGGTATCAGGACTGAAAAAGATGCCACCGAGGACATTCAGGGAACAGAGGGTCCAACTTGTCGAGCTGCTGGTCATAATTTTCCAATCTTCCTTAAACTCCGGAATGGTGCCCGAGGACTGAAGGGTTCCGAGTGGTACTAGTTCTAGAAACAATAATTTGGGAGAAAATTAACACTCGAGCAAATGCCAATTAACTGAGGAAAGCCAATGCAGAATTATTAAGGGCAGATTGTACATAACTAACTTACTGGAGTTCTTTGAGTTAACAGAGAAGTTGTTAAAGGTAATGCTGCTGATGTAGTGTACATGGAAGTGCGGAAGACTTTTGATGAAATGCTACATAAATTGGGCAAGGTTATAGCTTCATCTATAAACTGGACAGTTGTAAGATGGGTTCAAAATTGGCAGCAACAAAAAACAGAGTTAATCGACTGGGTGAGGTTTGTTGTAGAGTTCACCAGGAGTCAGTGGGGACCCTTGCACTTCCTGATATATATTAATGACCTAGATCTTGGTGTACAGAGCACAAAAGTTTAGGAGATTTTGTCTGTACCTACACAGGAAAGCACGTAATCTTTTTCATGAGAAATTTCCTTGAACTGAACTTGCCTGCCATCTTCCTCAGTGCCATTTGGTGGTTTACTGATGGTTATCATCTGACTATCTCTCCAAGTGCACCTAGCAGTTGGCAGAGACCCTTATCAATATTCTGGCTGCACCCAGGTTCCCTCATGGTTCCCAGATGGTCATGGGATTAATTTATAAAATTTTGGAGGTGGTTTATCACTGGTCATCACATTATCCACATAACTTATAAAGTACCCTGTTCACCCCAATAAATTAACCCTGGTGCTCCTATAAATTAACACAAGAACCAATACCCCACTTGCTTCACAGATATTTTTTGTTCGAAGTCGCCTTCAAAGGGATTCTTTTCAGAGCTGATTTTTCCTTCAAACAGTGAGAGCAATTCCCGTGCAGTTTGGTAAATGTGAAATTTCTTCCACAAGGTGACCATGGCGCTTCCATGCAGCACATTCAATGGAATCCCTGATTGACCATTCAAAAGCTTGTGTTTTCAAATAAACCTGTTGGACTATAACCTGGTGTTGTGAGATTTCTGGCCTTATCGTTCTGATTGGCCAATCAGGACATTAAAAGGCAACTAGTGAGAGAGAGGAGAAAGTCTTAGACCTGACTGGATGCTGCTGAGAAGGTTTTTTTTGTGCAAATGGCAGTGTCTCAGCGCAGCATTCTAATTCCTAGTTTGCAGTGTAGTGTGGGGGATGGGGCATGTTTTGAGCATTGCCAACAGTGAAAATGGCACATGACGGGAGGCATAATGGGGGAAGAGGACTCTGAGGGCAGAAAGTGAGGAGACAAAACTGGGATATTTGAGAAATTTGGAGAAGACTGTCGGGATACTGGAACGTTTAATGAGAAATCAGACTGTCCTGACAAAACCAGGACATCTTGTCAACAGATTTGTATCGCAAATTGTGTTTGTATGAAACAAGTGACTCAACTTCAGACGTATTTTATTGTACGTTGAAGCAAAGTTGTTTGCTTGTACGTGGAGTGGAGCCAGTCAGATGACTTATTGGATGGATTCCACGACTCCGGATCTGAAAATGTTGTAAAGTTAAGAGACTTGAGAGGGTTCGGAGTTAAAGTCATGTTTCTGGATACTGCCAATGATTAATCAGAGTGAAATTCGATAGAAAGCTGGATATAGCAAAACAGACTTGTGACCTTTCTCATTTGTGAGTCAGGCCTTAGCCAGTTTCAGTTTCCCTCTGCTACCTCAGCTGTATATTAGCTTGTGTGTCTCAGAAGAACAAGAGTTGTTTTTCTAAAGTGAAACAAAGGTTTATGCAAATGATTTGCCTGAAATCACTTCCTGAATGTTAATGAGGAAAAAGAACATGTGCAAATTAAATCAGTTAAGCCTGCACATGATGGTTTGTTGGTCATAGATTAATCGTTTATTTGCATATTTTATTTTTTCATCCAATAACGCTCCGATATTTGTCTTACTTTCTCAAAGACCCCTCGATGCCATCCTTAAAGCAATCATTCAAGCATTCATGAAGGTGTCTCGGGTGACCCACACTGTTTCTGCCCTGTCACTGTCTCTTTCCTGTAGTCATGAAGGTGAGGCTGGGAGCTAACCAAATACCAGGATACAGACTGTATCAGATACGGTGGCTCACTGGTGCAAAAGGGCCACACTGCAGCACACCCGATCTGCAGAAGGAAGAAGAAGAACACCTGTACAAGGTCTTTACCAGGAATGGCTTAACCCCAGCTTCATCCACAGATGCCTAGCCAACAGACAACACAACCAGGACACACCAAAACCCGAAACAATAGCCACCATACCATATTTAAAACACACCTCAGAACTTGCAGTCAGACTACTCAGACCGCTAGGAATCAGGATAGCACACAAACCGGCAGCCACACTTAGACATCAACTGACCAGGGTTAAAGACCCAATACATACCATGCACAGGACGAATGTGGTTTACAAGATACAATGCGGAAACTACACAAAACACCATGTGGGACAAACAGGCAGACAACTAGCAACACGCATCCACAAACACCAGCCAGCAACTAAATGACACGACCAGATGTCCTTGGTTTCAATACACACAGATGAGAAAAACCACACTTTCGACTGGGTCAACACTACTATTGTAGGACAAGCCGAACAGAGGACAGCCAGGGAATTCTTGGAGGCTTGGCATTCATCCGCGGACTCCATCAGCAAACACATGGAATTAGACCTGATATACCGACCATTACAATGCACAACTGGAACTAGCACCTATCGGAAGCAGCAAAAACCAGACCATATAAATTCAAACCAACCCAAGACAACAGCGCTTCACAGGAGGCTCCACAGCACTGAGGATGTTGCCTAGAAAGGGGAGGAAACGTCTGCTATCAAACCTCCCAGCTCGGCAAACATACCAACATCTACAACTGCTACATCACAGCGCCAGGGACCCTGATTTGATTCTAGCCTCAGGCGACTGTCTGTGCAGAGTTTGCACATTCTCCCTGTGTCTGTGTGGGTTTCCTCCCACAATCCAAAGATGTGCAGATTAGGTGGATTGGCCATGCTAAATTGCCCCTAGCGTCCAAGGATATGCTGGCTAGATGGATTTGCCATGGAAATGAAGGGTTATAGGGGGGTTGGATGCTTTTTGGAGGGTTCAAATAGGCTTGATGGGCTGAATGGCCTTCTTCCACACGGTAGGGATTTAATGATTCTGTGATCATTCTGAAGTGTTGTGTTAAAACACTACTATGATCGCCTCAGCCACTCCATCTCTGTTTCTTCTCATTCCCTCTTTTGGCAGTAGTTCATGCTAGTAGACTGTTCGTTGGTAAACATTATCTATACTGTACTGTTTAGATATGAGTGCAGATAGTGTTCATAACCTATTGGACCAAGGATGGCCTTGCAGCTAAGCCAAAAGTCTGCCCTCATCTCGTCTGGCATTCACTTCAAGAGTGATGAGCATTGTCTTGGGTCTAATTCCAGATATATCTCAGCTTCTGGAGAAGAATGACATTGAATAAGGCAGAACATACTGTGCAGAAACAGAACAACTTGCCAAATTATCTAAGTTATTTATTACGTTCAGGAAGGACTGGCATTTTCACCATAAGACAAAGGGACAGATGTCTATCTAGGCTGCCCAGCCATTCATTGAGATCAGGCTGATGTGATAATTCTCAACTCCATTTTCTTGTCTTTGCCCCATAAATCTTGATTCCCTTATTTATTTAAAAACTCTCTATCTCAGCCTTGAATTCACTGAAGCAGGCCTAAAGTAAACTATTACAAGGAGGCTAAGGGGTGACCTTATAGAGGTTTACAAAATCATGAGGGGCATGAATAGCCAAGCTCTTTTTCCAAGGGTAGAGGAGTCCAAAACTAGAGGGCATAGGTTTGAGGTGAGAGGGGAAAGATGTAGAATGGACCTAAGGAGTTACTTTTTCACACAGGGTGGTGAGTGTATGGAATGAGCTGCCAGAGGAAGTGGTGGAGGCTGGTACAATTACAACATTTAAAAGGCACCTGGATTTAGAGGGATATGGGCCAAATGCTGGCAAATGGGACTAGATTGATTTAGGATATCTGGTCGGCATGGATGAGTTGGACTGAAGGGTCTATTTCTATGCTATAACACTCTGACTGTGATTTCAAACAAAAACAAATGAACACCAACACCAGAATGTAGCACAGAGTTAGATTTATCTGTCATTACGTTATCTGTCATAGAGATATCACACCTTGGAGAGACAGGGGAAATTGTAAAGAATCTGGGCAGCTGAAAATGATGTGTAAAAACCTAAAATTAGCAAAGAAATCTCAAAGGCTCATAGAGTTGGAGGTTCAGAAGGACAAAGCCATGGAGAGATTGAAACCAACAATGAATTTTAAGATCAACTTAACTGACTTAGGTCAATGGCACAGGATATTGGATGAACAGAACTTTGTGAGAGGATTTGGACACGTAGAATAGTTTTAATTGAAGTCAAATTTATGTAGGGCAGGATATTAGAGGGTGATCAGTGGTCATTGTAATGGTCAAGTCTAGTAGTGCAGTCAAAAATGCTGGATTCAATAGGAGATGAGTTGAGGCTGTTGGAGGTTGTTAATGTTGTGGACAATTTTGGTGAAAAAGTTAAATGTTTGGTCAGAAACACGTCGGTGTCACTAAAGACACAGAACTTGCAACAACTTACTCAGTCAGGGTCAATTTTCCACATTATTTAATTTGGTATTACCTGTAAATTTCTACAGCATGCCTCTGATTCCTGAGATCAAATTATTTAAGTATGTGGTGAACAGCACTGTTCCCACCACAGGCCTTGGGACTTCTGTCCTCTGTGTTGTAGCCATGTTCACTAGTCACTGTTTAATAGTTTTGTGATGTGTCTACTTTTTCATCCCTAATAGAGGTGACCAATAAACAGAGACATGCTAGCTCAATTGGCTGGACGGCTAGTTTGTGATTCAGAGTGATGCCAACAGTGTGGGTTCAATCCCCACACTGGCTGATGTTACCATGGAGGACTGTCCTTCTCAGCCTCTTCTCTTGCCTGAGGCATGATGGTTAAACTACCACCAGTCATCTCTATTTAGTGAGAGAGCAGCCTATGATCCAGTAGGACTATGGCAACTTTAGCTTTTTTTAACCTTTTCACTTTTACAAATTGCCACAGGAAAACAATAGCTGTCAGGAACGGTGTGGGCCTCTTAAAATCTGATCACAGTGAAATAGTCAAATAATGTAAAGGGAAAGCAGACAAGGATTTTCAGGGTTGACAGCATTTTGCCAGTGGCAGGGTGTCTGTTTTCCACACCACCCTCCCCTCTACCTCTACCTTCCCATTGGGTGGCCTGGCCTGGCTTCCAGTCTCATGCAGGCAGCTTGGAGAGAGTTATCAGAATCAGAGGTTTTCTGCCCGATAGAGGGTGTCTAGGCCAGAAGGACACCAATAGATAGCCAGGAGGCCTTTCCCCTTCCAATGGTGGGCTTTCCACCCTCGGTCATCCTGATCTTTAAATTATACTTGCTCCTGAGGTCTCTGATCCAGCTCAGTGACAAGTAGCTCCCTGTGGTTCTGCTAAAGCCCTTGGGTTGCTCCTTAATTAGGCTGTTGGCCCTGAGGTAGCCAACTAGGAAGCCACCACCTGTAAAATCTCAGTGCCAATTTCACTGTTGACAAGTACAGGTTCATGATCCTATTTTTTTCATGCTCCCAAATCCTATGATAAATTTCAGTTCATTGTGGCATAGTTTTTGAATGTTGGATATAGCATGGCAGATGACTGTAATCACGGCCTCCATTGTTCCTATCTTCTCTTGAGACGGGTAGGTATTGGACATCTAATTGTGGCAAATTCAATCCTCCAGTACAGCAAAATCTCAAAGAAAGGGGAAGTTAAATTCTTATATCTGTACAAAAGTCAGTCCCGTGGGTGAACAGTGGTCACTGTGACCGCTGAACTCATGCTCAGTTCGTACCCATCCTAATTGAGACGGGCAGACAGCTTGAGTACCGCCACATTGCATTGCCTACAGATGAGTGCATAAATCCATAGTCAATGAAACAAAACAACTTATAACTAACTATAACATACAAACTGTTACAATAGACTGGTTCATTACCTTGCAAATTATTCGCAGTCAAATTTTTTTTAAAGTTGAATGGAACTTGTGCCATCTGTATTAAACTGGAATAGAAATATCTATGTAAACTGCATTCCATCCAGTTTTGTTTTCTCCTGCCTTGCATTTGTTCTTACCCTCTTCCTCCCTCTGACCTCTTTAAAGGTTTTGGCTCCTGTTGAAGTGTATGTTCACAAGCCTCTGTGCCTCTGTGTGTTCATTTTTTTTGTTTGCATCTCAGTGCGGTAAATGGGAGGTAAATAGAATTTTACCTGAAATAACATAGTATAACAATGTCCTTAGCTCAATGGATAGCCTCACTCCCCATTTCTGTCCCTGTGTAGGTTTTTGGTTTTATCTCTGTGCTTGCATAGGTCTTTAGTCTTGTCTCTGACCCACATGAGGTTGGCTCAAAACTAATGTGGATCTGAAATACCATAAATGGTGTTAAGCCTGAAAGCAGCAGCTCATTATAAGGCAGTGGGTGGCCAGGACCCAGTGAGAATGAACACATTTGGTGTTTACTGTGGCAGCTACAGCTCCTTTTATAACTCACCCTGGTCTAACCTTAATGCTAGTTAACTCAGAGGATAGAGTCAATCAGGAGAATGACACACACCTGGGCTAAATAGAAGGATTGCCTAGGGATGTGCAACATCTTAAAAACAACAATCATTTTGCTCAGCATCCCCAGCATTTTACTCCATTAGTAAGAGCAAATGAGTTATCAACTTTACTTCCTGTCAGCACTTTGTCACTTCTAATCAGAAATAAAACATCAACTTGGATCCTGTTTGCAATCACCACCTACTAACCTGTACTACAACAATTTTCCGTTTTAAAAGCACTTTTATCTTGTTGAAATAACCCATCATTTTCCATAGGAGATAAATAAAATTTTAAGAAATATCTTAAGAGGTTTGTGCGTGTGTGTTATATGGTGTTTTGTGGTTGTGGGGGTGTGGTTCTATGCTCAATCACCGCTCCCCTCCCTGTGATACCTTTCCACGAGAACAGATGCAACATTTCCCCTTTAACCTCCACCTACTCATCGTCCAAGCATGCTGGTGAACCAGCAATTTATATGTATCTGTTTCAGTTTGGCGTACTGTATTTGGTACTCACAATATGGCACGCTGTACATTGAGAGGTGAAATGCAGATCAAGTGACCACTTTGCAGAGCACCTCCTTTGAGCCCACAAGCATGATCCCAATCTTCTAATCACTTGTCATTTCATTTATCCAACATGGTCCTTCTCAGAGTCTTCTGTCCTCAGCCTCCTGACATCCTGAGATCTTCTAATGAAGATGAAAGAGCAGCACTTTCCAAACTCAACATTGAATTCAACAATTTCAGACCTAAACTTTAGTGCTGGTGACTCACTGTCTGGAGTACAATATTTTTTTTTTAAGATACGACTGGTTGACTGGGATGAGGCCATGGAAGATTTGTAAGCATAGATTAGAGTCTTGACATTACTTCAATAGGGTACAGAGAGAAACATCAAGGTTTGGATTAAGTAGAGTGGTAGGAGTGCAGGTCTTTAAGTAGGGGTGTAGGCTAAAACACTCTGAATAAATTATGATTTGGATAGTTCAGTAATGGCAGTAGTATATATCTATATTGCTCTTTCACAAATTCAGGAGATCCCAAAGCACTTTACAGCCAGTTAAATAATTGCTGTAGTCCAGTCACCATTTTACTTTAAAAAACACCACAAACAATTTGCACACAGCAAGCTCCCACAAACAGTTTCATATTAACCAAATTACCTATTGCAGAGCTGTCGATTGAATAATAAACATTGGTCGTGCCAGTGGTAATAATCTCCCCTGATCTTATTCAAATGAATGTAGTCTTTTACATCTGCCTAAGAGAGCAGTCAGAGCCCTAGTTTAATGTTTCAACTGTTTCTGCAGCACACTCTCAGTACTATATTGTAGCATCAGCCTGGATTTTGTCCTCAAATCTCTGGACATTTGAAACCCCAATCCTCCGGCTGAAACTAGAAAGCTCCCAAATAAGAAAAATTTGGAGGTATTAAAAAGGTTAGTGAAATATTATCTGGGATTTTGGCAGTTAGGAGAGAAATCTTGGTGTGAAACTGATTAAGAAAACTAGGAAGTGCAGGAAATGTGAAACAAAAGCAGAAAATGCTTGAACTGAACAACAGGTCTGCTTGCATCCAAAGGAAGTTCCTCTGTATAGTTGCTGATTCCATTCACTGTACAGATCTGCCTTGTAAGATTCCACATTTTGGAAGAGTTGCAAGTGACCTTCAGTGACTCCTGTCTCCACATGTTGCACTTTGCCTTGGTCCAATCTGCACGTTACGTGGGGCCTTGGAGTCAGAAACCAACAAAAAAAAGCTGACCTGAGATTCTCCCAGGTGATTTGTAAGATTTGTTGAAATATGTGATTTCTGACTGTGTATCACATCATATCCCTGTTGGCCTTTGGGCATGTCTAACTTACTTTTGTTATGTAGTGAATCAAACAGCGGCACGGTGGCTCAGTAGTTAGTACTGCTGCCTCACACCAGCAGGGACCCGGGTTCAATTCCATCCTCGGACGACTGTCTGTGTGGAGTTTGCAAATTCTCCCCGTGTCTGCGTGGGTTTCCTCCCACAGTCCAAAGATGCGCTGGCTAGGTGGATTACCCATGCTAAATTGCCTGTAGTGTTTAGGGATGTGTAGATTAAGTGAATTATAGGGTGATGGGGCTGGGTGGGATGCTGTGAAGATCGATGTGGACTTGTTGGGCTGAAGGGCCTGTTTCCACACTGTAGGGATTCTGTGGTTCTATGAACAAGTACAGATACGCATAGCAGCCTTCATTTCCCTTGATGAAGCCAGTTACTATTTATATATATGCTACTTTAAAATTGCCCAAGATGTGAGTTTTCAGTGTTTCTTAGATGCTTGGAACCATATTTATGTTTCACATATTTTAAAGCATGAGCACCTGCTGTTTGCATAACTCAAATCGGGAATTTGCTTAAAAGAAAGGCACCGTTTCTATGATTTTGAGGATGCGGATATTGATCACCTGTGACTAGTTGCCCTCCAGAAGGTGATTTAACATTCTTTCGCAGTCCATGTGGTGAGGGTATGCCCACAATGGTGTTCAATAGGAAGTTGCAGGATTTTGTGTCAAACCTAATAAATGATAGTTGCCCAATTCCCTCCAGAATGTCTGAATTCATCTACTTCTGTTCTTTTGATATTCCCACATTTCAGTTGGTCTATCATTGGTGGCCACGCTCTGTATTCTCTGACTTTCATTAGTAGTCATGGCATTTATTTTACCAGTGTGGTAAGTTTCTGGTCAGTAGTGACCCTGTTATGTTCGTAGTCATTTCAGCAATGATAATGGTATTGCATGATGAGATGATATAGGCTTGCTCTTGTTGGAGATTGCTATTAACCAGCACTTTTGTCATGAGAATGTTACTTGCTGCTTACTGTACCAAGCATTGATTTTCTGTCCATAAGCACAGACGATATCAATAGTAAATATATTTAATTGCAATCTAATAATGGAGGGAAGGTCATTGATAAGCAGCTGAAAATAGTTGGACCAAGGATAGTGCTCTGAGGAAGTGTTGCAGTGATTTGCTAAAGCTAAGACAAATGACCTTCCACAACTACTTTAATGGAGACCCTCCTCCTAATCCTCCTTGAGGTCCACTTTATCGAGGCTCCCAGGTGCCACCATCAGTTTATATTTCTAACCAGTTACGTTACAAAACTTTCCAGACTAAAAGCTGCAGAAAAAGTCCCTCACTTCCTGTAAATTTATTTTTGAAGTGTAGTCATTATTGTTGATGAAGGTTAATTTCAAAAGTTGACATATTAATCATAAAAATGTTAGCAACAGTGCTGCGTATGAGCGATTCAAATAGCTTTCTGATTTGGGGCCTGAGAGATTGGTTTCTTATCTTTGGCTGCTTTTATCAATGAACACTTGTGTCCTCGTATTCTGAAACTGCTTCCATTCATATGAAAGCAAACCTAAAATAGCCAAAATTGGTCATCAAATTGAAACGGGTACAGAATTGCTTCACATGTGTGAGAACTCAGCATACTGCTTGTCAATGTCTGTGGTTCCTGTGTGACAGTGAAAAGCTGCTGAGATCAGTCAGCATGATGAACACATAACATCCGCTGAAGCAATGACCACAGTTTGCAGTTGTGACAGATGCATCAGTGCCTGAACCACAACTCCTGCTAGCATGATCCTCGCAACAGTGCTGAGGCAGGCTGCACACAAAGCTGAACTGCATTGAAGGCTCACATTTGGCATCCCCACAAAGCATTACTGAGATTAGAATCAGCCTGAACAATTGGTTTGTTCGGTATAGCAAGTTTTGGGGTAAAGTAAGTGAATAAAACACAATTCTCTCATTCACTCATATCCTTTTCATTTGCAGGATCATAAGCATTGAAGCGAACAGTAGAAAAATAAAGTCTATTTCATATAATTCCAAATAATGTCTTTGCATTTCAAATGTTATCTAGTAGTTTGTTTGTTTGTTAAATGTCCAATTTCAACAGAATATGGCTTGATCAGTGGAGCTGCGCAAATAGCTATCCTTAACTGAATTTTTTCAGTTTTATAATTTCTGAAGGAGTATAACATCAGTTATTTATGTCTCTCTACAACTGTGACATATCCTTCACACAATCGCATTAAATTTATACAATGAGGTACGAAACTAGGTATCACAATTGGGATAACAAGGTGTAGAGCTGGATGAACACAGCAGGCCAAGCAGCATCAGAGGAGCAGGAAAGCTGACGTTTCGGGTCTAGACCCTCCTTCAGAAATGGGGGAAGGGAAGGGGATTCTGAAATAAATATAGAGAGGGGGAGAGGTGGATGGAAGATGGATAAAGGAGCAGATAGGTGGAGAGGAGACAGACAAGTCAAAGAGGCAGGGGTGGAGCCAGTAAAGGTGAGTGTAGGTAGGGAGTTAGGGGGGGAATAGGTCAGTCCAGGGAGGATGGACAGGTCAAGGGGGCGGGATGAGGCTGGAAGGTAGGAGATGGGGCTGGGGCTTGAGGTGGGAGGAGGGGATAGGTGGGAGGAAGGACAGGTTAGGGAGGTGGGGACAAGCTGGGCTGGTTTTGCGATACGGTCGGGGGAGGAGAGATTTTGAAGCTTTTAACCCCATCACAATTGGGATATTTGTTATTAGTTTTATAATAAATCAGTTTCATCTGATTTATAAAATACCTAAATTTTAAACGGTAACCACAAAGAAAATTAGGCCAGTTTTAAAGGAATTGTGATTGTCCAAATCTAGAAGTGGAGCTGATTTGACTTGTAGCATTTGATCATCTCTAACATAGATTCAATGTCAGGGCCATGCATTTTGCAACCCAGCCAGAACCAGCCTGGTGTTTCCTGTTGAAAGTGAGACTATATGAAGACACAACACTTCAACCGTACTGAAATCTTTATGAAGTAATTAATTCAGAACTTATTTTTAAAGTTTAAATTTTTTTTAAAATGTGTAATTCCAGCTTTTTCCCTTGCTAAGGCTGTCCTGTCAGCATTTCTCTTAGGTTAAGAATGCTACTGGCCCCCAGAGGTATATGTGCAGATTTCTCCTTCAGAGTAGCAACAAAGACCGGAAACATGGTGCATCACTGTGATCTGGATGATGTTGTCAAGCCAATATCCTTAACTTTAATCAATTGTACTTGTTAAAACTTTTCAGTATATCAAAAACACCCTTGTACATGTTAAGTCCCTTCTGGTGGTCTTAATCTTTGCTCTGTATCAGAATTGCTTCTTGATCGAAGATTTACATGCATTGCATCTGAATGGTTTGCAATTTACAATCGAGGGGTGGAATCTTTTGATTCTGTACTGTGCTGTGTGAGCCTTCACTTAGATCTGTGTTACATTAAGCAATGGAAACTGCGCAAGACTGACCACGTGCATGTCGGTGCTTACATTCTTAATAGGCATGGCAGTATCCAGTGGTCCTGCAAGACTGAAACAGGTTTGTTGTACAACAACAACTTGCATTTGTAATATCAGGTGCTTTGCAAGAACAAGCAAAATTTCACACTGAACCATATAAGAGATATTAGGGCAAATGACCAAAAGCATGATCAAAGAGGTAGATTTTATGGAGTTTCTTAAAAGTGGAGAGAAAATAGAGGCAGAGAATGGTAGGGAGTGAAATTAAAAGTTTCGGATATAGACATCTGAGGGCATGGCCACCATTGCTGGAGCAATTAAAATGGAGGATGCACAAGAGGCCAATTTTTCCTATTCAGTTAATGACCCAGCTTGAAAGCTATCTCTACCATCCCCCCTCAGGGAGTGCGTTTGAAATCCTGACTACACAGTGAATGAAATGCTTTTCCTCTTGTCAGCTTTGCTCATTTTGACAATGATGTTAAGCCCATGTCCCCTGGTTCTTCATCCTTCCACCAATGGAACCATACAATCTATATCAACTCTATCCACAGATCCTTCGTGATTTTTGATCCTGTTATATGGACATACTGGGCACTACACAGTGTGAATTGATGCTCACCATGAAAAATGCTGCCACCGTCCTTTTCAAGTGTAGGAAACTACCGGGCCTGCATGGTCTAGCGTGCCAAAGGGAAACCACTTTCCAGCCGAAATAGAAGAGTCTCTTGTACTTAGCAAGATTTGATTTATTGCGTGTTCACAATGAGTTACAGGCTACATTTGAGGAGATCGACATTTTGACATAGGCTTTGAAGAGGACTGAAAGTTAATTCTCGCAACTTAGGAATTCAAATCGGTTCAGGTGAAAGGTCCAATTGACATTGTTGTAGTTAGTGAAACTTATGATGCTACTTGGTATTAACCCTTTCAGACTCATAAATAACATTGACTCCAAACTTTCTTTTCCTTACGATTCATGTTATATTTTTGTGTATCATTGGATTTACTACTATCCCATCCCACCATTGTCTTCCCTTCTGCACAGGCTATTTCTTCATTGCAGTATCATGACCATTGGACATTGATCATCCCTTCTCTGTGTGGTGGCTTTCATGGAATTGCATGCACCAGGTCTTCAGGCTGTACCAGCAGACTTTTACCCTCAATCCACGTATAGATTTATGCTGACTCATCTAAATAGTTTAGATTCTCTCATTCACCCTCAGCACTGACATTTATGTTCACTCCCTCAGTCATACTATTTGAGATTGCTTCTTGCTTGTCATGATCTCTGTCACAGTTACTGAGGATATTACCTGGGATGATAAAGAAGTCGAATATTCTGCATGAACCTATTCCTTGCAAATTACCTCAGCATCTAACACCCAATTGTATCTGTTACAGCTGTTTGTTCACCAAATTGTAATGTACTCAGTGACATCAGTTATGGATTCATCATTTGACTCAAGTGGGTTATGCTGTTCAGTTTTGCTTCTTCTTGCTTGCTTTTTCTTTCAAACTTTGCTGGCTGTTAAAGTGTGAACGCTATCAGTGGAAGACATTTATGCCACTCCACATGCTCCCATCTCATTGGCAATATGAGACATATTTCTTTTGCCAACATAACTCATCTCAGTGGATTCTGTTTTCTTTGTTTAGGTTCTGCCAAAGGAGGGGTATCTTATGAAATCTTGTACCAGCTGTCCTTTGACCTGTTCCCTAACCAGCTGTTTCTTAACTTTATATAGCTTTGTTCCTTCTGGAATTTAAAGAAGATTGAGGTCAAGGCATTCTTTTCTTCCTTGCCTTTTCCAAATATTTTGTATCCTTGAGTATTAAGCACACACTTCTAAAGCCATGTATCTGTTATTTTCACACTTTATAACCAGTCTTTGTATGCCTTTCTTACCACACTCCTATCTACATGAAATTACATCTTCTTTAATAGTGTCCAATGCTCTCACTTTATGAACCATATTCATATTTTTTACTGCTTTATATTGAGTCTAAGTCCTTAATTTTTTTTTAAATGAAGCTTGGACAGCATTTCTGCAATGAAGTTTTTTTTTATTTGTATCAGGACTGAAAATGTGGTCAGACACTGGTGTCCATCTAGGATTTTTGAAAAATTTTAACATGTATCATTGTAAGTGTACTACAGAAATTAAAATGTAGACTATTGGAATTGCACTGTAGTTGAGTTAATAAAAATTCAGCAAGACTTCCTTATGAAGAAATAGATTGCTTGGAACTGGCTTTAACCATTTCTGTATAGCACTTAGAACTGAGACAGTGTTTTGGCCAGGCATGGTGGTCTTTTAGTGGTATGCGGCAGTCTTTCGGCATGGCGTGGTCTTAGAGTGGACTTCCAGTCTCGAGATGATTCCTTGAAGTGCGTAGCTAAGCACTTAAAGGCTGTAATGTTTGAACTTTCAGCGATATTTCTTTATTTTCTACTTAAAACTAAGAAGGTGTCACTGTAATATATTTACTGTAATGTTTAACTTTTGGCTTTGATCTTTCCTTCTACCTTGTTCTTATGATTCTGTACCCGGGTACTTGTATCTAAGATCACGCCTAGTGTGGTGACCTTGTACACTTTTTGCTGTACTCCTGTACTTTTGTACTTGAGTACACATGACAATAAAATCAAAATCAAATCGAATCTCCATCAGTACTTACTACTTTCTGCAGAGAGCCTGGCATCTTTCATTCACTCAGTCTGGTGAAACACAAATGAAAATCATACCCACTGAATAGGAGAGTGCTTACACATTTCCACATGCAGTGGCACTCCACTCTCTGAGAAAAGCAGAATAACAGCTGCCTGAAGCTACCAAGGCTTGACCAGCACAGGAAGTGACTTAGATGCTGTGTTCCAGCTGGCCCCATAACTGCAACACAAAAATACGCATTAGTAAAGTCACAACAAAAAGGTGCAACCTCCATTGTATCTTACAAGTCTGATACTGTTTAGTGTCTGGTACAAGATCTATGAGTTTGTTAGCAACTGGACCTGGACTACTGCAGTCCGAATAGAGCACAGATATTCACAGCAGCTGAGCAATAGATTCCATCCATCAGAAAACTTGCACCTGATTGCATAATCACTCTTGTATGAATCTTCCACTGCCTAAACTAAGAAAAGAATTTCGCAGTGTTGCACAGAATAGAAACAATCCCCAGCTCCTTGATTATGAATTAAAATCCTGCAGCTATAGCTTGAGAAGGTTACTTATGTGGAGAATATCTAGTTGCTTTTAACTTAAAAACTAACATTTTATTTAAAACCAACATGTACTAAAATTCTTCTCCCTCAGTTTAATAACGGCAAGTATAAATTTAATAAAATTTTACTTGTTTTTCAAGTCCAGTTGTATGCAGCACTTAGGTCCATCTGCATTGTGTATGGTGACATTAACTCTCTTTTAATCTGGCCACTTTGTGGACTACTTTCCCTCAATTGATGATAAGGAGTTTGTTATAGATTATTTCTGAACAAAGCAATCAGGTTGCTAAAAAGGGAACACATTTGCACTTATCATTCAAAGCCACAGAGGAGGAAGGCTGGGCTAGATGTACTTTCTTAGCTCCCAGACCCAGCATCAAGTCTAGTCCACACTATCCACACTTATCTGTCTGCTGATTGTGAAGGTCAACTGTAAAATGAATTCCAGCTGCCTCAGTCCATCCCTTAGTGACCACAAGCTGCTCCGATTTGGTATTAATTGCTGCTAAATTACTAACCTCACTGTTTGCATCCTCCTACTCTAACCCAAGTACTTCTTAAAAACTTTAAAACTGTGACCTATCTCGTCTCACTCAATTATCTTATCCTAAACGTGAGGCTGTCTGCTCTTGTTCACTGTTGCCACTTTTGTCTCTGAGTCCAAACATTGTAGGTTCAAGTTCACTTCTGAGTTTTGGAAGAGCATCATGATTGGACTGAAGGGCCTGTTCTTGTGCTGTGCTGTACTATAAGGCAGCAGAGGAAGGAGACTGCAGAGTATGTAATGTTGATACATTTTAAAATCCAGTTTTGGGGCAGAGAAAAACCTAATGAATGATGTTTCTTAAACTGAAAGCCAAAAGTCCCCAATAACAGTATCAACATCTGTTGAATTCCAGCATGGTTGAAACAAGGAAGATTTTTTTTAAAGGATTCGTTCTTTTCAAAAAATGCATAAGTCAGGAAAGTAAGTGGCTGTGTTGTGCAGCGAAGCTGAAGCAGATGGAAGGAGACGAAAGTGCAATGTACCACTGAGTTGGGAGAATGTAATCCCTTGCAGCAAAACAGTCTCCCTTTTGGAATCACAGCTGTCATCCAGCCTCAAAACCTCAATTTCAAACTAAGTAAGCATTAGGGATACTTTTCTTGACTTCTACATTGGCTAATTATTAAAGTCTACAATCCCCTTATAGACACAATCAGGCAATGAGGTTAGTTATAGTCTGGAGTACTACCACGATAATGTTTACTGAAAACTTTCTGTGAGGTAGCCTTTATATTGTGAGGGAAAACCAACTTATCAGCAAATATTACCAAGCACATCAGCAAATTGTACTTGGTGGTATCATTAACATTAAAACATCCCAAGGTGCTTCACAGAAGCATTATAGGCCAGAATTTCAATATAGTCACATCAGTGCCTAGATGAAAATATTAAACAGGTTCAGAATCTAATTTACTAGATTTCAAGACGAGGGGGTATGTTTTTAAGGGGAGAGGAAAAAGATTTTAAAAAGACATAAGGGGCAAGTTTTTTTTTTTTACACAGAGTGGTTCATGTGTAGAATGAACTTCCAGAGGAAGTGGTGGATGCGGGGACAATTACAGCATTTAAGAGACATTTGGATAAGTACATGAATAAGGAATGTTTGGACGAGTATGGGCCAAGTGCTGGCAGATGGGACTAATTTGGCATGGGATTATGGTCGGCGTGGACTTGTTGGAACGAAGGGTCTGTTTCCATGCTGTATGACTATGACTGACTACTTCAGTTATGTTTTGTTTGTTGGAGAGTGGATGGAGCTGAATTGTTCGGCTTTGTTTGTGACCGATGCAAAAACTGGGTAGAGCACCGTGCACAAAATTTCAACATTAATGTTGCACATGCCAGTAAAGTAGCTTACAGCCTGGCATTCGCAGCTGGATAGGTAGTGTCAAAACCAATTGAAAACAGCTTTGTTCTGAAGGCAAGTCAGGCCTTAACTCCAGATTGACATGACAATTTACCTTAAATGCTGGAAATGAACAAAGGCATTGATGCATTGATTACTTTAAGTACTTAGACAAGGAAAAAAAGTTCAGTCACACATTACATAAATAGCATAGCAGCACCCTTAAAAGTAACATGAGCTCAATAGGGATCAGTAACAAAGGGTCCATTGCTCAAATACCACGGTATGCATGATAAAAATCTGCTGCTACTGCTTGTCCTAGGTTTGATATTGTAGCTGTGCAACTTGTTTTGTCCGTAGTGTTGCTGTCATGTAGGCATCTCACCTCTATAGTCACAGACAGTTGTAGCTGAACATATTAAAGACGTTCTTTGGAAAATTCACCACTGTTTCACTTCAGTCATTTGTGCATGTGGGTGAAACCATACGTGTGCAGATGGCTCTTGAATGCAAATGCCATATTAAATGGTGCTCTGCATTGGGAATAGATACTCCACAATTAGCATCAGTAGAGAGTACTAATAACCACAGGAAAAGCCAAAGACGTGCATTTGATTGTTAATTCAGTCTGCTCATCCTATGCGTTAACGTTTCCCATCCAATCCGCTGACGTTATCTGTAATTATATATATTTACAACATCAAGTGCTAAGGGTTAAAGTAGTACTTCTAACATTTAGCAATTGATCTCCCTCTTCCATTCACAGTGTTCTGGAAAAACAATTGAATTGGTATTGGTGTTTCCTTATTTAACCAAGAGTGATCATTTCTAGTCGTCTTTTCAGCCTTGTATTGGCATCACTGCAATGTGCTCTGTTTTCAATTCATAATCCATAGAATTTAAAACTTGGTTGTGATGACAAAGTGTCAGCAAATAAATGCTGAAATATTTGTGTTGGTCAAAAGCCTGAAAATAAACAGAACTTGAAAAGCTTAGCATTGTTTACCTGTTAAAAATATCAAAGGATTTAAAATGAAATTGTTCTAACCTGCAAACTCTGAGTTGCAATTTTTCATCACTTGTTCAAGAACATGCTTTTGTCATTCTTGTGAAACCCCAATCATCTTGCCTATCAAATATTTACCATTGTTAAGTCAGCCTTGAGTCAAGAACAGGAAGTCTTGAGTTCTTAAACTAGACTTGCAGCAATGTAAATTGTCAGTGCATGTTTGTTGATGAAAGTAATTTCAACCTGTTTAATAGACAAGACATTTACATTGAGATGTCATTCACATTGACCAAATGAATGGAGCAAAAAGCAAAAGATGCTGGAAATACCCAACATCATGGAGAGAAACAGGGTTGACATTTCAGGTTGAGACCAGAACTAAAGAATGATAGAAATATGAGTTTTTAAGCCAGTAGACAGTGGGAAGAAGCAGGAAGGTCGAAATGGAAGTTCTATGTTAGTATGGGAAGCAAGATGGATTAAATAACCATAAGTTTCATGAGACAACAGCCAAAGGTGGTGTTAAATACGTAATATAAGAAACCACATCTTACAGACATTGCTTTTAAAATTGGAGAATGTACAAGGAGTTGTTGGCAGCTTGGAAAATCAAGTAAAACTAACTTATATGGGGACAGAGTGGCTTCAGCTGGTCTGGCCTACATGTGACTCCAGACCCACAGCAATGTGGTTGCCTATCAGTTGCCCTTTGAAATGGCCTAGCAAGCCATTCAGTTGCATCAACTGCTGCAAAGTCTCAACAAGAAATGAAACCAGACAGACTCTGGCACCGGAAAAGACAACAGTAGAAACAGCCCTGTTGACTGTGCAAAGTCTTCCTTATCAACATCTAGGGGTTACTTCCAAAACTGGGAGAGCAATCTCACAGATTAATCAAGCAACAGCATGATGTTGTCATACTCAGAGAATCATAACAGACAAGGTCCCGGACACCACCATCACCATCCCTCGTAATGTTCTGTCCCACTGGCAGGACAGTCCCAGCAGAGACAGCAGCACCATGGTGTACAGTTGGGAGGAGTTGCTGTAGGAGACCTCAATATTGAATCAGGACCCCAGAGCAGCAGCTGCTGGTTGCCACATACTGAACTTCCTTGGCTGATGAATCAGCACTCCTTCCTTGTGAACAAGACTTGGCGGAAGCACTGAGAATGGCAAGGGCGCAAAATGAACTCTGAATGGGGTATTTCAGTGCCCCGCACCAAGAGTGACTCCACGGCAGCATGATTGATCGAGCTGGTCAGGTCCTAAAGGACATAGCTGCTGGTCTGGATCTGCAGCAGGTGGTAAGGGAACCAATCATCATAGAATCCCTACAGTGTGGAAACTGGCCCTTCGGCCCAACAAGTCCACACCGACCCTTGGAGCATCCCACCCAGACCCAGCCCCCTATAACCCACTTAATCGACACATCCCCTGAACATTATGGGCAATTTAGCATGGCCAATCCAGCTAGCCTGCACATCTTTGGACTGTGGGAGGAAACCGGAGCACCCGGAGGAAACCCATGCAGACACGGGGAGAATGTGCAAACTCCACACAGACAGTCGCCTGAGGGTGGAATCGAACCCGTGTCCCTGGTGCTGTGAGGCAGCAGTGCTAACCACAGAGCCACCATGCCGCCCCAACAGGAGGGAAAAACATTCTTGTCCTTTTCTTTACCAACCTGCTGGCTGCAGACGCATCTGTCCATGATAGTATCGATGAGATTGACCACCGCACAGTCCTTGTGAAGATGAAGTCTCTCTTTCACATTGAGAATACCCTCCATTGTGTTGTGTAGCACTATGACCAGGCTAAACAGGACAGGCTCCAAACAAATCTAGCAACTCATGACTGGGCATCCATGAGGCCCTGTGGACCATCAACAGCAGCAGAATTGTACTCCAGCACAATCTGTAACCTCAGCATATCCCCCACTCAGCCATTACCATATAGCCAGGAGATCAACCCTGGTTCAATGGAAACGGCAGGAGGACATGCCAGGAGCACCACCAAGCATACCTAAAAATTAGGTGTTGATCTGGTGAAGCTACAAGCAGGATTACTTGCATGCCAAACAACATAAGCAACAAGCAATAGACAGAGCAAAGCAAGCACACAATCACGGATCAGGTCTAAGCTCTGCAGTCCTGCCACATCCAGTCATGAATGGCGGTGAACAACTCACTGGACAAGGATGCTCCACAAATATCCCCATCCTTAATGATAGAAGAGCCCAACATATCATTGCAAAAGGCTGAATCATTCGCAGCAATCATCAGCCAGAAGTGCTGAGTGGATGGTATGTCATGGCCTTCTCCAGTGGTCTTCAGCATCACAGATACTAGTCTTGAGCCAATTTGATTCACTTCAGAAATGACTGGAGGCACTGGATACTGCAAAGGCTATGGGCCCTGACAATATTTCAGCAATAGTACAGAAGACTTGTCCTCCAGAACTTGCCATTCCTTCACCAAGCTGTTCCATTACAGGTTCAAGACTGGCATATACTGAACAGTGTGGAAAATTGCCCAAATATGTCCTGTATACATAAAGCAGGACAAATCCAACCCAGTCAATTCCCATCCCATCAATCTACCCTCGATCATCAGTAAAGTGATGGAAGGTGTCATCAACAGTGCTGTCAAGCAGCACCTGCTCAGTGACCCCCAGTTTGGGTTTCGCCAGGGCCACTCACCTCATTACAGCCTTGGTTCAAATTTGGACAAAAGAGATGATTTCCAGAGCTGAGGTGAGAGTGACAGCCCTTGACATCAAGGCCACATTTGACAGAGTGTGGTATCAAGGAGCTCTAGCAAAACTGGAAACAATGGGTATCAGGGAGCAAACTCTGTGCTGGGGTCATACCTGACACATAGGAAGATGATTTTGGTTGTTGGAAATCAATCATTTCGTCTTCAGGACATCTCTGCGGAAGTTTTTCAGGGTAGTGTCCCAGACCCAGCCATCTTCAGCTGCTTCATCAATGATGTTTCATCTATCAAAAGGTCAGAAGTGCGGATTTTTGCCGATGATGGCACAATGTTCAACACTGTTTGTGATGACTCAGACGCTGAAGCAATCCATGTTCAAATGCAATAAGATCTGGACAGTATCTAGGCTTGGGCTGACCAGTGACAAGTAACATTCTTTCCACAGAAAGCCAGCACTGACCATCTCCAATAAAAGATAATCTATTTATCCCTTGATATTCATAGGATCATACAATCCCTGCAGTGTGGAAGTGAGCCATTCAGCCCATCAAATCCACACTGACTCTCTGAAGAGCATCCTCCCAGGCCCACCCCCCTACCCAATCCCTGTAACCCTGCATGTCACATGGCTAATCCACCTTGCCTGCACATCCCTGGACGCTATAGTATTGCCAGTCCACCTAACTTGCACACGTTTGGACTGGGAAAACGTACAAACTCCACACAAACAGTTGCCCAAGCCTAGAACTGAACCTGGGTTCCCGGCGCTGTGAGACAGCAGTGCTAAACCACTGAGCCACCATGCTGTCTTCAAATGGTGTTACCATCACTGAATCCCTCACTGTCAACATCTTGGGAGAAACTCAACTGAAATCACCACATAAAGAGTGGCTGCAAGTGCAGGTCAGAGGCTAGGAATACTATGGTGTATAACTCACCTCTTGACTCCCCAAGCCTGTCTATCGTCTACAAAGCACAAGTCAGGAGTGTGATGGAATACTCCCCACTTCTCTGGGTGAATGCAGCTTGAGCAATACTCAAGAAGCTTGACAATATCCAGGACAAAACAACTTGCTTGATTGGCACTACATCTATGAGCATCCATTCCCTCCACGACTGATGCTCAATAGCAGCAGTGTGTGTATTATCTACAAGATACACTGCAGAAACTCACCAAAGATCCTCAGACAGCATCTTCCAAACCCATTACCACTTCCACTAGAAGGACAAGGGCTTCTATAATGATGATGATGAAGGGCAGCAGATACATGGTAACACCACCACCTGCAAGTTCCCCTCCAATCCATGCATCATCTTGACTTGGAAATATATCACCAGTCCTTCAGTGGACAAACCAGTGTCACTGAGTCAAAATCCTGGAATTTCCTCCCTAACAGCGTTGTAGGTCAACCTATGTACTGCAGTGGTTCAGGAGGCCGCTCACCATCATCATCTCAAGGGTTCCAGGGACTGGTTCACGTCCTACGAATGAATAAAAATAAATGCATATAAGACATTATTGCTTTCTGGCGACATTAACACTATTTGTTTTGGGTTTGGGAGATCTTAGCATAACAACAGCTCTCTAATTGGTTAGGTTGAAGTACAGCATAGACCTGTGATGTGTGTGAAACAGAGAGAAGCAAGGAAACATTCAGACGTTAGCTGCATCAACTCTGTCTTTAAAATTGCTCTGTCCCCAATTTTATTTAAATAGAGCTGAGAAACTATATTCAGGGGTACTGAAAGAAGTAATTCTGAAACCCTGAGACAACAGAAAGGTCCAAAAACGCAACCAGTGAATTACAGACTGATCGTTGCTGTGCAGATAACATCAAGGCATCATCAAACAATCAGATGAATTGTAACACTAACTCCCCTAGTTTTATCTTTTGTACTGATGACATAGAACCACTCATGTTTTTTTTCTCCTTCCACTCATCATGTGTCTGTTTTTTCTTAGTGAATGAGTGTGTGTGTGTGTGTGTGTGTGTAATTTTTTTAAAGGGTTACAGTTTAAAATAAAGAATATAATTTTGACTGTCCTAATTGAGCTGTGTTGCAATAGAGATTTTTCTCCTGTTACTGAAAAGACCTGGTATTGTTAGTTTTTATCCTGGCAGCATTCAGTCAGTGGCACATTGGAATTTTCAGTAGTTTCATTGACTTCTAACATTTGTGGTGACTCGGAATGCTGGAGCCTGATTTGCAACACACAGCACCAGTGTTGTGATGGTATAGAACAGAAAGAAAGGTTTTATCCAAATGAGGACTGAATGGCTACATAGCAGGAATCTAAATGCAACATGAAGTGAAGGAAAAAAACAAGTCCAACCCGGCAAAATGGTAAAAAATGCAAAAAAAATGCATGAAAAATTAATAGTGCATGTTTAAGGGTTGATGTAATTTTGCTTTTGAGACAAAGAGAAAGAGGAGTCTTGCTGAACTTGCACTCGTGTTGATTTGGGCGTGCTGCGTCTTTTCACCTCCTTGGTGATGGACATTATTGGTGTTTGAGGGAGACAGAGCAATTAACTAGAGTGGGTGAGCTTCAAATTTAGCACTCAGAACCACAAAGTAAGGCAAATACAAAATGCTTAAATCTTGAGCATTGTATAACAGTTCAGTTCAGTACTTACAGTAGGTAATCATTCTAGACAAGATCATAAAAAAAGATTCCGATGAATATTCAGTGCTATTAGTTGTCATTCTATATTTGTGACATGTTCTTCCGGTTTTAAACACCAGATCTCAGTTTGTGAAACTACAAGGCCTGCTTAGAGACAGACATACAACTTCAGTTCATATTTTGTTTGCATACCCTGACTGCCTCCTATGTAAATATTAAATGATGTTAAAGCTAAATAATTGTGAAAATGGCCTGCAAGTGTCAGATATGCTTAGGCAACACTGTCTCAATATTGCTTCAAGTCTATGTTGGAAGTCATTCTGTCTTTTGCCCTGAGGTAACCAAAAGTGCCATTGTCAGACACTATTTTACAACAGGATTTCAAGCTTTCCAATTCTAGATTTGTCTAATTAATTAATCCCTGAGGGACTATCTAGCTGTGTTTAGCAAGGCAGCAATGATTCAAACCAGCTTCCATCTATTTGTACTGCTGATTGTAACATTAAATGTTTGTACTGATGTCTATGCAATAAAAAAAATCTTTCAAAGGACAAGGAATTAAAGCATCACCATCTGGGCCATATGGTTGTGTGTTTAGAAATGTTGGGAATTTCTTTCTGCTCTTATCCATAAAAATCAAAGCCGAAACTATTGACTTTAATGCTATACAGCAAGTTGTATTGTGTAGAATAACAACCACAAATCCTGAAAACTTGCCAAGGTGCTCAACTGGGTTTGGGAATGGATACTTTTCCGTGTGGCGTTGTCATTGAGAGAATCTCTGTTAGGGCTAAAAGCTGCAAGTGTGGCTTTCAAAAGGCCTGTATGTGCTTCAACTCTCACAAAACAATCAAAGAACAATGAGAGTCACCAGTTTTCCTTTTCTCTTGGTCTGCGCTAGTTACTGCCCATTCTTGTGAAAAATCATGAGCGTTTACTTAAGAAATAGGCAATTTGATTAAATGGTTTTAATTTATTTTCCTGTTTCCAGTGAGAAGAGGCACTTCCAAGTGAAGGTGTGTGACCCCATTCAATGCTCCATGCATGGGAAGAAGTGTACCATCGCCGTGGAGACCAAGATCAACCAGTCACAGCCTGACTTCACCAAGACACGCTCAGGATATGTTCTCTCATGGCCTGGGAACTAGAACTGCCTCCGCCTTTCTGAGTTTCATCTCATCCAAAGCCAGAATGCCATTTAAACACCATTAATTCATAGGCTAGCACCATTAATGCTGGAGGCAATGAAAGGACCAGGCCAGGTTGATGTAACTCTCATAGTGCAAAATTAATGCCCTCCAGTAGTCTCACCTCTTCTGTCTGACCTGCATTAAGCTCCATGCTGTGTTTAATTTTCGTTGCCACGTTCTTTGACCTGTACTCGCTAAAATTGGCTTTGTCTCTTTTTTTTCACCTCTTAGCTGGTTTCTGCATTTCTTTAAAAATGACAATCATGCACAGCAGGCTTTAGACTATAGCTTATTAGGGTTAAGGACTTTTGCACTCTATTTATTGCTTTTATTAAAGTAAACCTTATTTTAATAATAGAAAGATATGGAGCAAGATTCTACAATATAAAAATGATAAATGAGTTTACGGATTTAGAATATCTATTTCATTATTAGAGTACCAGAATTTGTGGTGCTAATCTGGTTTTCGAGTGCCTGTTTATTAATTTACTGGAGTCAAATTTCTGCTAACTTTACTGAGTTTGGAATATTTTGTTAGACTGAGACAATTGTCTGAAAATGGATTCAAACAGTTCATTCTCTAATTCTCATCCTGTGTGATTGACACGATATGGTCACCATATGAAAATCAGACCATATTGCAGTTTCTTATAAAAAAGTGAAGTCACCTTGTCTAGTATCTCTAAAGGAACAAAAAAAATTATCATTTGCAAAGTATTTTCTACTATTGAATCTAGTTTGCACAAGGTTTATGTAATGTCAGCCACGAATCAAATTTTAAACCACTCTCGACTTTTCTTTTCACACCTCCCACTCACCTCCACCTCTCCCCGTATGCACATGTACTTTCAAACTTGGATCAATCAGATCAGAAGTTGTGCTGGGGGACCTCATCAACACCTTGTGGTAGCATTATTACAACCTGTATGATCACAGCTTAATATTTGATTGTACAGCACAACACAAGGTTTGTCGTTAGATTATCTGAATCTTATTTGAGAGTCTTTTATGAGGGTGCCACATTTTTTTCTCCCCCTTAATCTAATTCCCCCACCTCTGCATCTCTAGACCAGCACCTCAAGTAGCTCAGTGAGTATGAATGTAAGCCAGTCTACAAGATCAGTGTCACCTGTAGCTGGCTACTAGGTGGAACCAAGGACTGCCCATCTGAGATTAAAAGTCTACCCAGTATGTCCCCTCTTTTTTGTACCTGCGCCCATTGCCCCTCCACAAACTGGGAGTCTCAGTTAATCAATTAATACAGTATCTCCCTACTCGATGAGAAGGCAAACGGAGCACAGAAAGCTGCATTCGCTCAATGGCACTGAGTGGCAGACGCTTATGTAGTGCTATTTCAGTACAAACATTGTGCTTGCTTTATGCGAAAGGTCTCTGTTTCTCAGTACTGTATTTCCATTGCTATCGACCAAGGATAAGTCAAGATAGATCTAGATAGGAATCAGTCAGTTGTTTATTTACATATATTATATAAAGGGGTATTCAAAATTGAAGGAGGTAGGTTCTCAATACTGCAGAATGGTTTAGTGATTTCTGTGAAGTGATTAATTTTCTATGAAATTCTAACCGGGTTCACAGTGAAATAACAATGATTATTTTCCTTTTGCACTGTTTGCCAATTGTGCGATATTGTCTACATAACGACAGGTGAGTACCAATCAAATCAAATTTCTGCAGAGCTCCCCAATCTCTGATTGAACAATTGGCAGAAACCTCCAGAAATGTACATGCATAACTGTTTACCAAAGGTTTTCCTCTGAAGTTACAAGAGGAGATCAATCGTTTATGTGGGATTTCTCTATAATATGGAAAATTCTTGAAGTGACAGGTGAAAATAATCCACAGAGCAAGCTGGTTAGCATCTGAAAGTGATAAATAAGCTAACATTCCACAAAAAGAGTTCTGATTAAGGATCGCCACTGAGGAATGAACCTATCTGTACTTACATCAGGTGTTGATTGCATTTCCATTAGAAGAGTTAGATCTACAATTTTGGCAGAAGTTCCTGTAGTGTGAGCATTGTTTATGGTAGTAATTTTCCCCCTGGTCCGAAGATCACAGATTCAAATCCAACTCCAAGGCGTGAGTACAGATGACCTGAGGAGTGCTGCACTGTCAGCGATGTCACATTTCAGATGATATATTAAACTGAGGCCCTTTTTGCCCTCTTAGTTGAACACAAAATGTCTGAAGCAATATATGGAGATTTGCCTGTGTTCTGGCAAATAGCATTTCCTCAGGTGGTCATTGCTGTAAGACCTTGCTGTATGCATGCGGCTCTAAGATTGTTTAAAAGTCAGCACACTTTAGGACTGACCAGGATGTGAAATGTAAGTTCATTCATTCTTCCTATGGTACTGTAGTCCAAATAACACTGTTCTTTAGCAATGATGTCAGAACCATGGAAACAGTGCATAGGGGCAGGTCTGTCTTAACTCTTTATTTTAAAGAAATGATAAATACGATTTCTATTGAAATACTCTTCTTTGCATTTTAAACCACTTCCCTTTTGCACGCCAACATTATCTACGTTCCTTGATGAGATCATTTTCCTGTCATTACTATTTTCCTCTATATTATGCAAATTATTGTGAAGCTGAGCAAACTGAAGTTCTAACTACCCATTCATTACTGCTTGACTCTTTGTCCAATCTCCATATGTGGATGCAATCAAATCCTCGTCCAATCTGCAAACCTATCTAATCCGGTCTGTGACTGGGGCCATCTTGGCATTGCATGTCCTAAATTATAATTTTTTAATTATATTAAAGCTTTACTGTTCTTCAGTTGGCATGGTTATATATACTCATTAAGAAAATGCCATTTCTTTTAGCAAAAACTTAAATTTGCTTAAATGTGCTAAAAGGCTTTTATTATAAGAAAATCATTTGCAAGAATTAAATATATAGACCAAAAACCCAAATGTTGGTATACAGGTACAGGTACCGTATTACCAACACAGGATATAAATAGGCTACGTTTGATATATGATGTTCTGTATCATTAGAGAGCTATTTTACTTGGCTTGTGAAGAAAATCACAGAAGACTAAATTCCATCAATAGCCTTTCTTTTTAATGTACCATTTTGAAAATGTCAGGCCATTTGGTGGGGAAGAGATAATGGATTTTATTTTCTGTCATATGCAAGTTTATCAGCACACAATGCTACTAATTAATACTCAGCTGTATTCCAAAGAATGAAGTAATAACGAAAAGTATACACATACTACTGCTTAAGTCATACAATAAACCTTGATCATTATTTATTTAGCTCGCACTAAAACACTTCATGCATCTTCAGTAATTTGCTGTGTTGTGCTAAATGGTCATGCTTTTTCCATCCTGGGGAGGATTTTTATTTGGCTTTCAATGCTCATGGCTGATGGGATATTGTGTTTTTCTGCTCAGGTCTTTTCTATTGACTGCCTCAATTTGATAAAGTTTCTCTTTGGTCACATTTGACAATAAATTAAAGGTTAGTGTTTTGAGTAAAGGGGTACTAGTTTCATCTCTGCAACCTGAAATCAGGTTTCTAAGCCTGCACATAATTTGTTCACTTCGCTTTGAGGCTGTAAGGGTAATTGGCATGGTCAATGCAGGAATTGAGGCAGTGATAGAGAAGTTGAAGCTACACCTGTTATGGTGAGGTAGAAAGTGCACAGAATTATCCCAGTTTGTAGTTTGCTGTCAATCCCTGCCACAGTCAAGTGCACACAGATCAGCTTTGGTGATATGCAAACAGTTGGTCTTGCACTGTAGCCCCTGATTTTCCTTATTCAGGAAGAAGGAAGCAAAAGGATGATGAAAGAACATCAGAAATGCAATTAAAGAGCCAGCAACACAACACTGCTCATCAATGCCTAAATACTCTGGAATTCAGATCATTAGAACTCATACAGCTGGGATCTGTAGCTATTGACTCTGCCTTAGATATTGCCAATTGTAATAAAATGATGTATTCAATCAGGAATGTATTATGTACTATGTATAAATCAACTTTGTTTAGAAACTTGATATACAGAATTCAAATTAACCATGCAATAAAATATTAGGATCAGGAGCATAACTTTTTTTGTATACAAACATTCTTTATTCCTCTGTTCATTTGCTTTAATCAAAGATTATAGTGCAATTTTTTTTATAATTTGTAATTTAGTTGTATTTCTGATCTATTTTGTCCAGTTATCAACTTGACAGGATAGGCAATGAATTTATTTTCGTAATTACTTGATATTTCCAGACTAAAAGAAAAGTTAGTGCTTTCGTCAATTAAAAGCCATTCCTAAGTATTCTTTGTTGTCTTTTGATTTTTTCCTACCGATTGTATGGTTCAAATGCATCTATACCACATACTAAAGTTTATACATTCACTCCAAATGCAAGGGCCACCAATCTTCAGCTGCTTCAACAATGACCTTTCCTCCATCACAAAGTCAAAATTGGGTATGTTTGCTGTTGATTGCACAGTGTTCAACACCATTCACAACTCCTTAAATATTGAAATAGTCTATATACAAATGTAGCAAAACTTGGATAATATCCAGGCTTGAGTTGACAAGTGCCAACTAATGTTCATACCATGCAAGTACAGGTAGTAACCATCTCCAACAAGAGAGAAGCTAACCATTGCCTCTTGACATTCAGTGGCATCGCCATGTCTGAATCCCCCATTGCCAATATCTTTGGTTTTTTAAATTTTTATTCATTCACAGGACGTGGATGTTGCTGGCTAGGCCAATACTTTTTACCCTTCCCTAATTGCCCAGAGGCTAGTTAAGGGTTAGCTACATTGCTGTGGGGCCTAGACCCTCCCAAGAGTAGAAACTGCCTCTCCACATCTACTGTGTTAAACTCCTTAAAACTCTTATGTTTCAATAGGTCACCTGTTTTTAGTTTAAACTCCAATGAATACAAGCCCAACCTGCTCAATTTCTCTTTGTAAAACAATCCTTCCATTCCCAGAGTTACCTAGTGATCCTTCGCTGAACTGCCTCCAATACCAGTATATCTTCCCATAGCTAGGGAACCAGTATTACAGCTATGGTCTGACTAGTATCTTACATGGTTTTAGCAAGTCCTCCCTATATTGTACTCCATTCCCTTTGAAATAAAGGCTAACAGTCCATTTGCCTTCCCTATTGCCTGGTGTACTTGAATGTCAGATTTTATTTATGGCTCATGCATGAGAACACCCCCAAATCCTTCAGCCTTCAATTTCTTTCCAATTAAACAATATTCAGCTCTTCTCATCCTACCAAAGTGCATAACCTCACATTTTTCCACATCATATTCCATTTGCCAAGTTTTCAGCACTTGCAAAACCTGACTCTATCACTATGTAGACTCACAAGAGTGAGGCCTTCCCAACTGTTTTTGTGTCATTTACAAAATTAGTGATAGCAGCTGCATTTCTGTCATCTGAGTCAGTAATATATATTGTAAATAATTGTGGCCCCAGCACTGATTCCTGTGTCACTCCACTAGTTACAGGTTATCACCCCTACCTACTATCCTAACTCCTCTATCTTCTGTCCGTTAGATAGTCTTCTCTCCATGCAAATAGCCTTGTATACAATCCCTTATCAAATGCCTTTTGGAAATCCAAAGTTAACTTTTATATTACATCTGCTGATTCCTTTTCATCCATTCCATTTGTTACCTCCTCAAAGAATTGTAATAATATTTTCAGACATAAAATTTCAGTGCTAGTGTCAGTACCCAAAAATTGAAACCCATTTCACCCACACCAATTTTTGAGCCACGCATGTCCCCCCTTGACTTTTATTTACCCTATGCCAGCTTGCCCGTTGTTCAGGCAGTGATCCAAAGATTATTGCCTTGGAAATTTTGCTCACTGAGCTTCTAACTGGTCAAAATCTGACAGCAGAACCCCTTTGCTAGTCCTACACATGCTGTTAGTGTCAATGTGGACAAAGACAATTGAATCCCTCCTCTCCACTTTAAGTTCCTCCCTTGCCCCAAGGCGATGGTCTCAACCTTGGCACTGGGCAGGCAACATAGCCTCTAGGCCTCTCGTACACTGAGTTGGAAAGAACAGTATCTTTCCCCATAATTATACTGTCCCCTACAGCTACTGCATTCCTACTTCCCTCACCTCAATTGGATCCCTGTACCACTATGTCATGTCTAATTTGTTCATCCTTCCTGCAGTTTCCACTCTTGTCCATATAGCTCAAAAGATCTTCGTAGCAGTTGGGTGATTGCAGGGATGGAGGCACATTAAAAGCTGTCCCTTGTGTCCCTATACCTCCTGCATCTGCAATCATACCTTTCTGTCCTTGATCACTGACTAAATTTGAGTGATTTAGTCTAATGAGTGTAAGTGCCTCAAGGAGTAAAGTGTCCAGGTTATTAGCCTCGATTTGGTGCAATGTCTGCAACTTGGACTCCAGCTCCTCAACTTGATTCTGAAATCAGTCAAACTACAAACACTTACTGGATAGCGTTGGTTTTCAGCAGCTCCCACTTGCTGCATCTGCAACACAGTATCTGACCTATCACTATTATATTTTATTTAATTTATTAAATAATCACTCTACTCTTTACACTTGAGGGATCCCCGCTCTTTTGTTAACACACCAGTATCAATTTTATATTCAACAAACACTTTGCAAGTAAAAGAGAGAAAATGGAGGCACGGTGGCTCAGTGGTTAGCACTGCTGCCTCACAGCACCAGAGACCCAGGTTTGGTTCCAGCCTCGGGCAACTGTCTGTGTGGAGTTTACACATTCTCCCCGTGACTGCATGGGTTTCCTCTGGGTGCTCCAGTTTCCTCCCACAGTCCAAATTTGTGCACCATAGGTGGATTGACCATGCTAAATTGTCCATAGTGTTCAGGGATGTGTAGGTTAGGTGTGTTAGCTATGGGAAATGCAGGGATAGGGTAGGGGGATGTTCTGGGTGGGATGCTGTTCAGAAGGTCTGTATGGACTTGTTGGGCCAAATGCCCTGATTCCACACTGTGATGGTTTTATGATAGACTAGAGATCTGAACACAAACTGAAGACCTTGCTTTTATTTAAAAACTAGAAATACTCACCAATCAGCTGCTTTGTATAGGCGATATCAAGCAAACCCCTCTGTCCATCCTCTACTGAACTCCTTGATATGCTCAATAAAAACCGAAAGAACTGCAGATGCTGTAAATCGGGAACAAAAACAAAGTTGCTGGAAAAGCTCAGACAACAAGGTGTAGAGGACCCTTTCTGAAGAAGGGTCAAGGTCCGAAACGTCAGCCTTTCTGCTCCTCTGATGCTGCTTGGCCTGCTGTGTTCATCCAGCTCTACACCTTGTTATCTCAGATTCTCCAGCATCTGCAGTTCCTACTACTACTGTTGGAAAAACTCAGCAGGTCTGGCAGCATCTGTGAAGAAATAATCAGAGTTAATGTTTCGGGTCAGGGGACCCTTCCTCAGAACTGATGGTGGCTGGGAAAACGTCGGTTTATATGCAGAAAATAGGGAGGAGGGTAGGGTAGGGAGTAAACGATTTAATAGAGCCTAAAGAGAGAGAAGAACAGTTGGACAGACAAAGGAGTTGATAACAATCGGGCTGGGAGGGTGAATAGTTGTTAATGGGGACTATTAGTGACTAACAGCAGATGGTGTTGTAACAACAGGTTCCAGCAAGGAAAATCTGAAGCCACGGTCAGCATGGTGGGTCAAAGGGCAGGATGAGATATGCATGAGACCAGGCTCTTACAGTCTGGGAGAGAAATGCCAAGACTGTGTTCTACAGCCACTTCTTATTCAAATGGCTGTGACACATGCCTCAGGCCATATTAATGGGCCATAATGATAGTTACAGTACTGTCATGAGGTATGGTTTTAGGATGAAAAGCATCTTACATTTGCAACAGATCCCATTATAGAGTTTCCAAGTCAAAGATGTTTAATTAAGTTTTCAATCCAGCCTAATGATTATGTATCAAACCAGAACAAATCCGGGGATTACCTCTTACAGAATTTTATAATTTACCACTTCCCATTCCCATAACCTCTGTTATTGACAGAATGATGTTTGAGCTTTCATTTGTCTCAATCTGTCCCTTTTTTAACCATCACTGATAAATTCAACATTTAATTGTCTTGTAACCCAAAACTAGAGGGCATAGGTTTAATGTGCGAGGGTAAGATTTAAAAGGAATCTATGGGGCAACGTAAAGGGTGGTGCGTGTATGGAATGAGCTGCCAGAGGAAGTGGTGGAGGCTGGTACAATTACAACATTTTAAAGGCATCTGGATAGCTACATGAATAGGAAGGGTTTACAGGGATATGGACCAAATGCTGGCAAATGGGACTAGATTAAGTTAGGATATCTGGTCAGCATGAATGAGTTGAACTGAAAGGTCTATTTCTGTGCTGTATACCTCTATGACTCTATGACTCTATGACTCTCTTTCTGCTGTCATTATTAATGGGGTCAGCTGGAAGGAGTGAATAGTCCATCGGTGCTGGCTTTGAATGACCTCAGCACTGAGATCCCATTCTTAAGCTTTCTGTTGCCATCTTATTCTCAATGTTTGACATTATAGTAGAATGTAAGAATAAGCATTTACTGCTCACTGCTGTAAAAATAGCCAAAGCAGTCATCACCCTACACTTCAAGATAGTAAGAACTGCCAATGCTGGAGTCAGAGATAATGCAGTGTGGAGCTGGAAGAACACAGCAGGCCAGGCAGCATCAGAGGAACAGGAAAGTTGATGTTTCAGGTCGGGACCCTTCTTCAAAAAAAAGGATCTTTTTTGAAGAAGGGTCCCGACCCGAAATGTCACCTTTCCTGCTCCTCTGATGCTGCCTGGTCTGCTGTGTTCCTCCAGCTCCACACTGTGTTATCACCCTACACTTCAACTCTTTATTCATTTAACACAGGGATAACGAGGATTCCTAGTCATTGTAACAAGTCAGAATTATTAGTGTTGTTCAAGGAATCACTCTTGATTTAAATAACCTTGATAAATCTTGTCCTTTAAATCAGTAACTCATTTTAAATTTTGAACTTGATAAATCTACACCTAGGTTCCAAACTTGGCCTTAATTATCAGCCTAAAGTGAAAGAGTATACCTCTCACATAGACAGGCCTGGTGTAGAAAGACCAAGGCTAAGATCAATTATATTTGTGATAAATTATAGAACCTAATCATTATTTGTCCCTAAATTTAACTTCTCTTATTGTGGCAATTTTCAGTATAATGGCCAGACACACCAAAATGGAGAATGACTGCACACAATGTGTTATGAACCACTTCAAACTCCCTTCTCCTTTCAGAGCTTCCTTAAAAAAATTACTTTGACAAGGAAGTTTTTGGTCACATCTCCTAAGTTTCACCTCCACGTCTTCAGCACCATTGTTTTTTTTTTGTCTTATGCTTCTTGAAGCTCTTTGGAACATTTTTGTACATAAAAGGTGCAATCTAAATCCAAGTTGTTGCATGTGAGAAGTCTTTGATATAAATCCTGTGACAATTTTATTTCTAAGATATTTTTCTGAATATTGAAGCCTCCCTTTCATAGCCTTGGTCTTTCTACACCAGGCCTGTCTATGTGAGAGGCATACTCTTTCACTTTAGGCTGATGATTAAGGCCAAGTTTGGAACCTAGGTGTAGATTTCCAGTCACGAGATGGGAACACAGAGTCGAGTTCACAATCTCAACTCAGGAGAAACTTTCCCCGAGGGTCGGGTTTAATTACCGGTGTATGGGCAATTGTTAAAGGGAGTCAGGCCCATTTTCCTTGGAAACATTTCAGAGGCAGCAGCTGTAAGGGTGGACACTGTGAAAGACCAGCTTTAGTTCTCTGTGACAAAAGACAGCCCACTTGTCCTAACCCTCCCAGCCCACACTTTCTTCTTATACCCCTTCCCATCCGCTCCTTATGTATCTGTCCCCACGACCTCTCATCCTCCATGCCAACATACATCCCACTACCCACTCCCATGGCTCCCCATAGTCTTTATGCCATCTTTTGTTCTTCTACCCTCCTCCTTGGTCTTCCATAGCCTTGTATCACTCACACTACCTATACCCTATTGACCCTCCATGCTAACTTACCCAGTTAACAGTCTGGGCAGATCTCAGGAGTCAATGCGCGATGAATGAAAATAAAATTTTAACTGTTTATTGCAGATTTCACTGTTTAAAAGAATACTCTCATTGATGAAAATGGAGCCCTTTGAATTCCTCCAATGACTAATAAAAGCAGACATTTAATTCAAGAGTTAATACATTATAAAAATGATTGATTTTTTTTAATAGCACAACATCAAAGACAATTGTAAACTTCTGGAGTTGTCAGCCAAACTATGAGCAGACAGGCAACACACTGTGATTATAATAGGTTCTGAAATCAGTCATGCTGAACAAACCCAATAATGATAACTTTCAAGCTTATGTCAACAGACAGAATGAAACATCAGGCGCTGATTTTGTTTTTCAAATTTCAGATATTTTTAATTTTAAAGAAGAAAATATAAAGTCACGAGAACGTGATCATTTTAGTGAAATTTACCGAACACCCTGGTACTAATGGTGGGTGTTGGGTTCAGAAATAGGACTGCCAGAGAAGTGGGGCTCCAGCAACATCTTGAATTTCAAACAAAAATAGATCCCAGATGTCATTAATACAAATGCCATCCTGGCAATGTGCGTCATTGAATTAAACAAGTCTAGAAATCTTCCATCTGAGATCAGAGGAAATAACCAAAAACACTGCTGGATTGTTGTAAAAATGTGTTGTTTGAAAGAAGGGAATGCTCCTATCACCCCCAGTCTGGTCCACACAGGACTCTGTAATTCACACTTTATGGTTGACAGTTCAAGCCCTTCAGAAAGTGTCCTGAAAGTCACCTAGTACTATTGCTCTAAAACGAAGGTCCGCTAGAGTTGAAGAGTCATACAGGCATAGAGATGTACAGCACAGAAACATACCCTTTGGTCTAACTCGTCCATGCTGACCAGATATCCAAATTTAATCTAGTCTCATTTGGCCCATATCCCTCTATACTCTTCCCATTCATGTACCCATCCAGATGCCTTTGAAGTGTTATAACTGTATTTCCTCTGGTGGCTGATTCCATACACGCACCACTCTCTGTGTGAAAAAGTTCCCTCATAGGACCCTTTTATATCTTTCCCCTCTCATCTTAAACCTGTGCCCTCTAGTTTTGGTCACCCCTACCATGGGAAAAAAACCTTGTCTGTTCACCTTATATATGCCCCTCAAGATTTTATAAACCTCTAGAAGGTCATCCCTCAGCCTCCAAAGCTCCAGAGACAATAGCCCCAGGCCTATTCAGCCTCTCCCTACAGCTCAAACCCTCCTACCCTGGCAACATCCTTGTCAATCTTTTCTGCATCCTTTCATGTTTAACAACATCTTTTCTACAGCAGGCAGACCAGAATTGAACGCAGTATTCCAAAAGTGGCCTCACCAATGTCCTGTACAGCTTCAACGTGACATCCTAATTCCTATACTGAATGCACTGATCAATAAACGCAACTGCACCTCTAGCTTCTTGAGGCAAGTAGGATACTACAATTAATGTTGGCTTAGCCAGAGCCCCTCAAATAGAAAGTATAAGGTAAAGTGATTCTTCTGTAAGAAAACCCCTTGCAGCAGCATGACTGACATCAGGACTTGGGGGAATTCCAACAAAGTTTTAAATCACATGTAACGATAACATGAATAAAATTGTGAAAAACAAATTGTTGAGGTTTTCATGTGTGTAGTCAGAATGTGATCTACTGTCAGACCAGGAGCATTGTGTTGATTATCTGATTGTTTCTTATCTTTGACCCAGATATTAAACTGAGATCAAAGGTTTAGGTTGGCATAAAGCCTCATGCAAACACCTAATAATTCAGTTTACATGGGTTAGATCTCCAACAGTCGTTCAAAGAGTCATTGAAAATATGAGGCAGCCAACTGGCACGATGTACTAGAAACACAAAGCAAAGAATAACTGATCTCCACTGTGCCAATAAAAGTAACAGTCAAGTCTGTGAACACAGGCAAGTTTTTTTTTAAAAACCATTAGCAGGATGAGGGCATCACTGACCAGGCTGCATTTATTGTCCAGATTCAACCACATTGCTATGGATCTGGAGTCACATGTAGGCCAGACCAGGTAAGGATGGCAGTTTCCTTCCGTAAAGGATATTAGTGAATCTGATGGGTTTTTCCGACAATCAACAATGGATTCGTGGTCATTTTTATTTTATTGAATTCAAATTCCACCATCTGCCGTGGTAGGATTCGAACCTGGGTCCCCAGAACATTATCTGGGTCTCTGGATTAACAGTCCAGTGATAATACCAATTAGCCATCACCACCGCTCATGTACCACTTTGATTCCAGTTCCACACGATTGAGATCATATTATTTGTCCAGTCTCTTAGCTAAGGCTCATGCATGAGTAGTATAGAATCCCTACAGTCCATTCAGCCCATTGAGTCCACACTGACACTCTAAACAGCATCCTATCCAGACCCACCTTCCTACCCTATCCCTGAAACCCTGCACTTCCCATGGCTAATTCACCTAGCCTGCACATCCCTGGACAGTATAGGCAATTTAGCATGGCCAATCCACCTAATGTGTACATCTTTGGACTGTGGGAGGAAACTGGAGCACCCAGAGGAACCCCATGCAAACACAGGGAGAATGTGCAAACTCCACACCATCATTCTCCCAAGGCTGGAATCGACCCCGGGTCCTTGGTGCTGTGAGGCAGCAGGGCTAACCACTGAGCCACTGTACAGTAATATGAGACCAGGAAAAAAACAACCCAAAACTGCAGACGCAATTGTTAGGTACCACATCCATGCTTTTAATTAGCAAAGTCCATAATCCATAGTCCATTTCCATAATGCAGCAGAAGGGAACGAAAACAGTAAGGTGTTCAGATAGTCTTTTATTTCTCTAGCAACCATATCCTTTATTTTAACGTAGTTAGGATTTTTCATACGCAGTCTTGCACTTCTAATTGCTTTGCTCTTTTTAATGTTAATTTGGCTGCCTTTAATAAAAGTGAACATGGTTTGCTTTCAAATACTTAAAATAAACTTGGTTCCAATTGTCTCAGGTATTGTTGCATCAGAGATTAGACACCAAGTCCAAAGTTCAATTCCTTGAGTTTCAATAGGATTTTCTTTGAACATAACCCCAAGAGTTCCTGCATCCTACAATTCTGTACATTGCTGGTTTGCTTTGCTCCTAACACATACCTAATTCTACTTACCATCACTCCTATACTTGATGCCCAAATTAGATCCAGTCCTTCAATACCTCAACTTTAAACTTCTTAGCCTTGTGTTCAAACCTCCAAATGGCTGTACCCACCCCTTTGTCACTCTCTTCAGCCCTACAACCCTCTGAGACCTCCTGCATTGATCCAATCCCAAACTTGTGTGAATTCCAACTTCTTTCACTGCACCACTGGCACTGTGCTTCTGCATTACCTAACCCTTGACTCTGGAGGCCCTCAATGAGCCTCTTTGTCTCTTTTTCTTCTTTTGAAACCTATCTCTTTGACCAACCTTTGGTTACCTTTCCTGATGTCTCCTTCCTTTGCTCAATGTCAATTTCCTTTTGCTGGAAAGTCCTGCAAAGTCATTTGGAATATTTTACCATAATGAAGGTGATACATAAATGCAAGTTAAGTTACTATCATTGGGAGAGCCCCCCCCACAGTTGGAGAGGGGGAAATGGTCAAGGAATGTTGTTAGGCTGGCGGAGAAACCAGTTTTATCCACGAACCACAATAACTGTTTGTGTTCTTGCTATTTGCATTAGGTTTCCAATTTCTGAACTACTTGTTGTCTTTTGTTGAGCTTTAATGTGCAACAACTTCTTAAATTAACAATTTTTAAGTTTTGTATGAATGGTAGAACAAAATTAGATGGGAACTGAATAGATAAAAGATATCAGGCCCCAATCACATTGACTCCCGAGAAGCAGATTAGGGAGAACTGGGGCAGCAGTGGACAAAGTTTAGCGTCATGCCTTGGAAATCTCTGTCACCCATTGGAAGCCTGAAAAATGACTTTATTCCTACACTGTCAGGTGGAATGAACTAAAGCACAGGATGCAAAAATTAAAAGTACGAAAAAAAGTACTTGCATATCCCCTTAGCAATTTTTTTTTAAAAAATGCTCCTTCTTTCATTGTATATTAGCAGTTCACAGGGGAATTCTCAGCCAGTTCCTGGAATGACCAGGGGTATCCTGTTCAGGGAAACTCCAGCACTTTATCAACAACTGCGAAAAGACTGTCACATAATATTCATGTGACACAGACTGCTTCAGGCACTTTGTCCACACGTTGAGCAAAACATTTCACATCAGTGCTAAGGAAATTGTCTGATCAATGTGTCTGTTTTTGACCTCAAATTTGACTGAAAGTTCAGTTTTTCTAACTCATTGAGAGGGCTGGCACCCTTTCTCTTTATTACCTGTGACAGGCTTGGACTCCTCAGGATTGTTGTTTTATTCTTTGTTCTAAACTGTGCAGTCCCAACATGAGTTATCCACGTTGCTGGCTTCTCCTCCTGTTATTCCACAGGCATGGGAGATTCCTGGCCTAGCATTAACAGGCCTTTTATTTTCTTTCATTCAACTATCTGTTTTGATAAATTGAAGGGAATGTAGCCAGTTAATCAGAAGCTCACAAGTTCGAAGATCACTGCTGCTTGTTTGTGTAATCTAAATTGGGTCTTCTGGTCGAATGAGCCATTTAGAATGCCTTGTGAGCTATACTCATCCTGTGAGTAAATAACAGAGAAAAAAATCAAGTGGCTTTTGCTGAAAAATACACATTCAGCAATAAGGTGAGGCCAGGATCAGTTCTTGTATAGCCTTCATCTGTGTTTTTCCATTGTTGAAAGGCTTAGTAGAAATTTTGATTATTAACATTTAAGAACAGCTATTTGGCTGATGTACTAAATAACATCTCAGATTCCAAAATGAAGGGAAATGATCCTAAGCTGAATTAAACCATTTCAGGGGTCAGGAAACATTTAGAGTCATACAGTACAGAAGAGGACCTTTGGCCCATCAAGTCTGTACTGACATTTCCTCACACTAGGACCATAGCCTTTAATGATATGACACTTCAACTGCTCAAGCAAGGACTTTTTAAAGGTTGTGAGGTTTCCCACCTCAGCTACATCCCCAGGCAGTGCATTCCAGATTCTCAGCACTCTCTGGGTGAAAAACGTTCTCCTCAAATCTCCTCTAAAGCTTCCACTTTTCACTTTAAATTGATGCCCCCTTTCTTATTGGCATTTCTGTACATGAAGGATGCTGGGACTCACTCCCCAAGAAAGCTGTTTGAGCTGTGGATTCAATCAAAAATTTCAAAACTGAAATTGGTAGATTTTTATTTGGTTAAGGGTTACAGACCAAGGTGAATAAATGGCATTAAGATGCAGACCATGTGGGTGAATGGGGGAACAGGCTTGAGGGTTTGAGTGACTTCTTTCCATTCTCATGATGATGTTCCACACTGTAGTGATTCTCTGATCTTTGATTCACCAACACAAATTGACAATTTCGTTAGAACTGAGCAGAAAATTAGCAAATTTTTTCAAAGCATCCTTCTGCCAGAGTTCCTATTTTGTAGTCAATCAAAGATCTAGTACTCAGATGCTTAGCTGAATTGATAGCACTAATAGAAATGGGCAGGATATGATAGTGACTTCCAAGTCTCTGGAACTCATTGTCTGTAAGGATGGTAGAGGCAGAAACCATCATAACATTTAGGAAGTATTTATATGTGCATTTGTGATGCCGAGGCATATAAGGTTACAGACCAAGCGGAGAATGGGATAGGAATAGTTAGATGCTTGTTTTTGACTAACAGTGATGTGATGGGCTGAAGGGCCTTTCTCTGTGCCATAGATCTCTCTGAATCTGTGACACGGAAGTTTATTTTCCAGGAGATGGCTCACCCACCACACTAACCTAAAAGTTGGATCTTTGTCTAGTTGTACCACAGCAACAATAATCAGGGGGCAGCATTATTTAGTCAAGAGTGGGGTTTGTACTCCTCAAGGACAGGAGGTCCTGTCCCAGAGAACAGCTAACTATTCTGACAGCTCTGTAATCCTAGCAGTGTCAGAAAAGCATTAATGGCTACTGTTACGACTACAACCAGTCCCAAAGAAGAAATGAAGATTCATATCAGATTTAAGGTAAGTCTGGGATTTTGGGAGTCATGTCAGCAAAACCCAGCAACAGGGTGTGGGGAGTAGTGGTGGGTCATATGGGAAAGACTGGGTGGGGGGCAAGGCTTAAAGGCGAGTGGTACTATTTTGTGAAGGAAATCCTCCAATGGGAAGTACACTCTTTATAAAAGCAAAATATTGCAGAAGTTTGAAATCTGAAATAAAAACAGAGACTGCTGGAGAAATTCACAGGTCTTGCAGCATCTGTGGAGAGAGAAACAGATATAATGTTTTGAGTCCCAAGATGACTCTTTCTCAGAACTCTTGTTAAAGTGTACAATGAGATGAAGAATGAAATGGAATTGAGGGCCAGGATTGAGATAGTGTGAGGTGGTGCTGACAGAGAGAGAGGTTGAGAATGTGCATTTGGCGGCCCATGGTACTGAGTGTGTATCTCAGGATGAGGCGGGAGCAGCGTCTGAGCAGTGTTGTAGATTGCGGAGAATGGAACTTCAGTTGTGAATACATGTGGGATAAGTCAGAGTCGGAGACAGTCACTGAGGAAGGAGATGTGGCCGTGAAAGTGAGTTTTGGCAAATACTTTGTCAAACACTAGCAGGGAGATCGCAAGCACTGAAGGCAAACAAGCCAGAGGATTAAAATGGAAGCCCTGTCAGAGAGAAGAACAGAACATCTTCAAAATGGGCATACCTGGAAGACAAGTGGCATTGAATTAAACACTCAATGTAAGCAAAATACTGCATGTGCTGGAAATCTGAAATAAACTCTAAGTGCTGGAGAAGCTCAACAGGTTTGGCAGCATGCGTGGAGAGGGAGACAGAGTTAAAACTTCCAGTCTGGTATCACCTTCCAATTTATGTCCCTAGTGGGAATCTGTAAAACTCACACCATGGTTTCAAAGTGACCATCACTGAAAACTGAATACTTAAGTGTACTTAACATTTCAGAAAAAGTGAAAGAAAGTATAAGGAGGTGAGTAGCTAAGTTTGTAAAAGATAAGATCTATGCAAAAGTGCACAATGGGACATGACTCAGAGGATTAGGATCATTTTGGGTAGAGAGAAGAATAGGCAAGGCAAAGAAGGACGGATGGCTACAGGACATCAAGAAATAATGGAGACTTGTAAGAAAGAAGCTGCAATAATTGAGCATAATATTTGGACATAACTGGTGACTGAACAAATCAAATTAGCAAAAGGAGATTTGAGGATGAGTTCAAAGCGTACTCAGGATAAACTGGAATGATATATACTGGAACCAACTAGGGATCAGGTTGTTCTTAGACCTAGTAATGTGGAATGAGATTGAATTAATTATATTAAATGTTAATTCCTTTATTCATTCACAGGATGAGGGCTTTGCTGGCTAGGCAGCATTTATTGTCCATCCCTAATTGCCCAGGGCAGTCCAGAGTCAACCACATTGCTGTGGTTCTGGAGTCACATGGCCAGACCAGGTAAGGATAGCATTTTCCTTCCCTAAAGGACATTAGTGAACCAGGTGGGTTTTTGCAACAATCAACAATGAATTCATGGTCATCATTAGACTGTTAATTCCATATATTTATTGAGTCCAAATTCCACCATCTGCTGTGACGGGATTCAAACCCATGTCCCCAGAACACTATCTGGGTCTCTGGATTAACAGTCCAGCGATAATACCAATAGGCCATCACCTCCCCATAAAATTGAAAGATCTTTCAAGCAAGAGTGATTATTAAATGATAAAATTTCACATTCAGGTTGAGGATGAGAAGGTTCTGTCTGAAAATAATGTATGAAACTTATATATGGGGCATTAGAAATGTGTGAAGATGGAATTGGCTATGGTGGAAATAGGCTAAAAAGTGAGGTGATAGAGATGCAAGGTCAGACATTTAAGAAGATCATTTATAACTCTCAACAAAGATGTATTCCATTGAGAATGAAAGGCTCCATGGAGGGACATATCATCAGTAGCTAAATAAGACAGTAAACATTGTATCAAATTAAAAGAAAAATTGCACAATAGTGTAAAAATTGTAGGTCAGGGCTGTACAGGGCATTCATATGGACCACAGTACAGCACAGTGCAGACTTTTGAACAGGTTGGGCAAATGCTTATTGGAATTTAGAAGAATGAGGGATAATCTTATTGAGACATATAAAATTCAGGGGGGCTTTTAAAACATAGATGCTGAGAATCTAGAACCGGAGAAAAGAATTTCAAATTAGAAGGACATGCATTTAAGACAGTGATATAAGAAGAATTTCTTCTCTTTGGGGGTGATTAATCCTTGTTTATTACCCTAGAAAACAGTGAAGACAAGTTATTGAATAAATTCAAGCGGAGGCAGACAAATTCTTGATCTACAATAGTCAAAGATGATGGTTTATTCCTGATGCCATTTCTCACGTTCTATGAAATGACAGATTTCCAAGCAAACATTTTCAGTTTGCAGAAATCTATGTGATAAGGCACATTAGTTTTGTAAAAAAACTGCAGTGAGATCTTTTAAAGGAATGCTTCGAACCAGTAACATAATCCCGATCATTTTAACATTGCAGTGTGTGCAGTAAAACTGAAAGTAGAAACATATTAAAGAGAGTTCACAAAGGTTCATCAGGAAGTCAGACAATGAGGTTTCCATTCAGGTCTAAGCCTTGTACATTCTCAAAATCATCAGGTTTCCTCAAGAACATGACCAGATGTCTGCTTTATTGAACTTGCTGACGAACTATCCAGATTTTTTTTTATTTTCTGAGGCTTTACAGTAACAAAATATTCTGCTGTTATGGCAGTTTATCTTTCCTTGGGTATCTCAATCTTTCAGAATTGAGGAGTATGCAAATAATTGCACAGGATTCCTGTGTCATCATTTATAGGGGTCCTCTGGGTGTGTCCATGATTTCAATGGCTCCCAGAGAGTGTGGGGCTCCTAAGAATTTGTCAGTAATGATAGGGGAGTCCAGGGAGTGGTCCATAATTGCAAAGGATTTATGATTGTAGGAATTATCAGAGAATAATATTGGCAAGGGATTTCACACAGGAAAACAAAAGAAAAAGCACTGATTTAGACTCATATGATAGAATTTTTAAAAAATGATGAAGAAAAGTTACAATAATTGGAATCCTTTATCAAAACTAGAGTTTGCTGCTGAGGGAGGGGTTTCTGCTCAATCCTTTCCTTGAAATAAATTGATGGTTCGAAACCAAACGATTGCTTCTTTCAACAATTTCCTTGAACACAATGTTAGCACAATATACAAACTTTTTTTTAAATGAAATAATTCATACCATTCTAGGAAGTGTAAAACTGTAGACAAAATATGCCGGTTTGCAGTGTGGGACAATGAAGTTTACCAGCATTCTTATTAAACCCTGTGGCGATCATCCTGATAAGGAATCCTTGAACCATACAACAGCAAAAACCATTGACGTTTAAGAGGGAGAAATTTGAGAAACTGAAATAAGTAGGAGCTAGGAAAAATTTACCATTTGTTGTGTGTCTTTGATACCTACATTGAACCAATAATTTCTCACCTCATGAGCTTGCAAATTTCACATTTTGACCATCCTCTTCCTAAAGACATTTCCTAGAATTTTCAGTGACTATTTTATACATACATGCCTAGTGTTGAAATTCCACAAATTCAAATATCTTCTCTATCATTAACCTAACAAAACTCTTTAAAATGTGAAGACCTCCATTATGTTGCTCCCTCAGCTTTCACTTCTCCACAGAAAAGAACCCAAGCTGCTTAGCTTTTCCTGACACTACATCAGCTTTTGAGTTTTCCTTGTAAATATCTTTTCAATGTCTCCAGTGCCTCAATATCCTCCTTGTATCATGGAGGTCTGAACTATTTAATTTACATTAAAAAGTGTTCCTGATGCCTTCCAAGCCAAACAAGTCACCAGCAGGTACAACTTAGATTATTTCCATAAAACATTTGGCCCATACCTCACAACAATACTCGAGATTCCATTACATTTATGAAGGGTAGAAAGAGGAAATAATCTTTATGCTCACTACAGAGAGAGATAAATTTGCTTGCAATTAAAGTTATAGAGATACATAGCATGGAAACAGACCCTTCGGTCCAACTCATCCATGCCGACCAGATAATTTGAGTCAGTCTACAAATTCATTCAAATCTAGTATCAGCAGTAAATACTCATCCATCAGTTATCACATTGTGATTATGAAACAGCAAGTTTACCCTACTCCCCCCTAAACAGCTGCCTCTACCCTTTCTCAGTATAGTCACATTTTTGTATCCATCATGACAATGCAATTATCAGCATGGCATGATCAGCTTGTTGTGAATTGTTATCTCCATTGTGACATTGCTATCTTGTTGTCATTTGGCCATCTGCGCTCTGCTATCTCCAGCATTTGCCAATCTGATGGTCCCTCAGTCTCAGATGCTGAATTGTGAACAATTTATGGATATGTTTTTGCAGTGGATTGTGTGATGTCCCAAACATACTCCCCGTAGATATCCAGTCGCCCCATACATCAAAAGGCTGTGTTTTATTCTTCTCCAAGAAAATATATTCAAGTTTTCTGACTTTTCAGGTTCAGAGATTATTTCAAACAGTTACTTAAATTTGGCTCTTCTGGCCTAAAGAAAACACAGAAAAATGTCTCATCTCTAATATCCAAGGGTGACTCACTCACTTTCAACTGGAATTTGGCCATGAGTATTTCTCAGGTAAGAATATCATTGGCCTCTGGCACAGCTATCAGGAGTGAGTTCCCCATCATATTGCTAAAGGTCACAGAAATCTCACACCTGAAATAGAAATTAATCCCATTTCCTATCTACAAATTAGGAGCATCTTGCTGCTTGGAAGCCCCTTTTGATCATTAACTCCACAATCCCTGCAACTATCCTTTGACTTGATTGGTTCCTTTCTAACTGTTTCCTTCCTCTACTGTCACCCTCCCCTCTTTTTCTAGTGATCTCCCTTCCTGGTCCCATCCTATTCTTCCTCGTCAACACCCCTCTGCCTATCATTTACCAAAGGGTTAACAAGGTATAGAGCTGGATGAACACAGCAGGCCAAGCAGCATCAGAGGAGCAGGAAAGCTGACGTTTCGGGCCTAGACCCTTCCTCAGAAACGAAACTTGTTATCTCAGATTCTCCAAGATCTGCAGTTCCTACTATCTCTGAAACATTTACCAAAGGGTCACTGGTGCCATTGCCAATTTGCCGATAAAATGCCTATTATTGGTTGCAAATTCTGAGGAATGAGCCCCAATTTTGGATGAAGTTTCAAACTCTTCATACAGGAGCGGCAACTCTTTCTTGCACACATGAACATACAGACAGGGAATGAGAGTAAGTCACTCAGCCCTTCGATGCTGCTCCACCATTCAATAAAATCATGGCTCGTCTGATTCTAACCTCCACTTTACATTTTTGCACATTCTGATAATTTTTCACCATTCTACCTACAACTAACTATGTCTGCCTTAAAACTGTCTACAGATTCTGCATCCACTGGCTTTTGAGGAAGGGAATTCCAAAGACTCACAGCCCTCTGATGGAAAAAAGAGTTTCCTCATCTCTGTTTTAAATGGATATGCCCGTACTTTTAAACTATGACCTACCCCCTCCAGTTCTAGATTCACCCACAAGAAGAAACATCTTTTTGATATCCATCTGTTCAAGTCTTTTCAGGATCTTTCATGTTTCAATTAAGTCACCTCTGGTTCTTCTAAACTCCAAAGAATACAGACCTAACCATCTGGCCTTTGCTCATAAGGCAATCTGACTTAATATATGGTAACCATGAGCAAACAAATGTGTTGGTCTTTACCTTACCAGCATCCATAACTCATCTTTAAATATCTGTTGGCTTTTCACATGAATTACTCTATTTTCTAGTTATAAGAATCACAATAGAGCCTTACACAAAGGAGAAAAAACAGCATGTTCTTTACATACAACGAACTCAGCATTTTGGTCAGATGAAAACTAGCATGACTTAAACTTAATCCTATAAACACTTCAAAAAACCACAATAGAGTTATTTTTTTAAAATCAGTATCCCTGTCCTTTCCTCATATTGATACAGTCAAGGAACAACACCAGCTGTAAACAAGAAACAGCTGTCAGTGATTTCACATAACGGCTTGAATGAATCCTGACATTGTAATATTGGAAAGGATGCAAAATGGAATATTGTAATAACATGGTGAGTAATATCATACTGTAATCAACGCTGAACCAGCTCTGAAATCACACCACAATCTACACAGATCACGTGTATGGTCACTTTATAATCCAAATAGAAATGTCATATTATGTAATGTTGTGCTGTAAGTTGTGCACATCTATTTCTGATATCACTTTTATATCAATTGAGATCATCAACTCAGGAGCATAGAGGGAGATTTATTTGGCTACCACCCACCTTGGACCCCCCATTCTTCATTCTTTTAATGCAGGATTTATAGGTGTCAAGTATCTCCCATGAAAAGCACAACTTTTGTTCAAAATAGTACGCTGTTATGACACAACCAGCGCATGTCAAAAGTTGTAGGTGGGCACTTACCATTCAAGATATACTGTAGGATTCTGCATCACAAAATGAAGCAGTTCAATCCATTGTGCTTTTGCTGGCTTTTTTGGAAGATCCATCCAATTCGTTTCATTCTCCTCCTCTTTCCCAATACACTCTCAGTTACCTGTCCAATTCTCTTGACACACAATTTGCAAATGCTGTTTGGGAAATGCTGGGAAATATGTATGATGTCTCTACTCCCCCAGTCCATGCCCAATTGTTGATCATGGAAAAGACTACCTCAGCAAGTCCTTAACTCCTACTTGCTCTTTGCAAGTCCTCAGTCAACCTCCTTCAGCATCAACCCCACACATCCTCACCCATCCTTCTAATCTACCATTAACCTCCTAACTAGGAATGGCTGTATTGTGCAATCTTGCCTCATTATAGAAACTATCTTAAAGCCTCAACATGTAGAAATCGAAATGCAGTGTTAATTTGTACATAGACTGTATTCTATATACACAATAACTTCCGAAAGAAGTTAATTTTTCTGTGTAATAAAATGATAAATCATAAATTTGACATGCAAAGCTTAAGTTTACAACTCTTCCCTGTTTTTGTTATGAAACTGAATCATTCTCTAACCTGTTTATTTGTTCTCACACTAAGATTATCTTTACATTGTTTTCACCAAACATTGGCCACTTAACTTAACCATTAACTTGCATTCCAAACTCCTGAATTCTACTTGTTGTTTTCCCTCCTCTTTTGTCATGTCCAGTTCTATTTAGACCACTTTGTCTTTATGAATCCAGGCACAGACCTGCTGTGTCTTTCCAACATTTTCTGTTTGCATCTGCTTATAACTAGTATTTTGGCACAACAGCAAAATTTTCCCAAATGACACCAATCAGGTCACAGTCTAAAGATATGGGATAAGCCATTTAGAACTGAGATGAGGAGACATTTCTTCACTTGGAGACTGGTGAGTCTGTGGAATTCTCTACAACAGACAGTAGCTGAGGACAAAACATTGAACATTTTCAGGAAGGAGTTAGATTTGGTTCTCGGAGCTAAAGGGATCAAAGAGCATAGGGAGAAAGCAGGAACAGTACACAGAGTTGAATAATCACCCGTGATCATATTGAATGACGGAGCAGGCTCAAAAGGCTGAATGGCCTATGCATGTTCTTATTTTCTATGTTTCTATTTACAATACTAAAATATTACAACAGGAAAGATTCCAAATTTGGTGTGGTATAATCCCCTTTGAAATAGAACCAGGAAAGATGAATATTTTTGGATGTGTTTTTTCATTTTTACACTAGCTAGTTAATGTGGAACTATTTTCAACCATGCAGTGTGCATAGGGTCACTAGATTGTGTTGTGTGACTTGCCAAAAATGAACAAAATCCATCTCTGCTTTACTCCACTTAATCTCTGCTGCTTTAATCTGTGGATTGAGGAAGATCAGAACAGCAATAGGCCATTCAGCCCATTGAGCCTGCTCTGCTGTTCAATTCTACCATGGCTACTCCATTACACTTTCCTATGTTAACTCTACATTCCTAGATGTCATTAGTCTCCAAGGGGGTGGACTCTTATAGGGGCCTGAACAATATTGGTTATGGTGAGAAATGTGGCAGAATCCTGTGAGAAGTCTAGTGAGCTCAGTCTCAATGTGAGGGATAACTTGTTGCATCTTTTAACGTGGTTTTGGGTGTCAAGTTGGAATTCTAGCTAGAGAGCAGAGAGTTGCCTATTAAAGGGAATTGTTGCTTGTTAATGACCTTATTAACTTATTAATATGAAGCTTCCTATCCTACCTACTAGACGCTGAGAATTCTCGACATGAAGGCCTGGCCACTTCAGCTTGTCACTTGGTCCAGAGAACCTCTATGTTAGGCACCAAGAGCTCACAGTGTGCTCCGTGGGCACTGGCTACATGCACTCTACGTCCGTGGACATTGGCACCTGACATGTGCCAGCCTCTAAGAACCCTCATGATGCATCTCTGATCCACTTACATTATGTTTCTGCACTTTAGAAACACAGAGTGAAACAGTAACTCTCATTGTAATACTGCAGCAAGGACGCTGTGCTTTCAGGAACACATACCCAACTCATGGACGCAACCAGGCTACATCTCCAGGCTAATTGATCACTGTCATATCACTCTCATTCATTCTTAGCATACGTGACTGCTCAAAGCATCTCTGCCTTGCCTTGCCTTTTTGCTCTTTGGCCCCTCAGCCACAGGTACCAGGCTCACTGTATTGCTGCACTGTTTCATACACAAAACGCCAGGAAACTTATTATGGTTGTCAGCAGTCCGCAGTGGAGCTAACCTTCAGTCAGGAGATCGCAGCTCAGTAAGTCAAGGGCAGTCTCTGAGACCATTCCAGGGGCTTGGACACAGTCAATCAGCCACTTGTGTTGGTCCACGTCAGGACCGTCTCCTCTATAAAGAGTCAGAAGCTAATTGTTAAGGCAGGTCACCACTTGTCTCAACTCTTTTTGCCTCAATGTGGGCTGTTTTTCCTCTGGAATGAGAGAGAGTCAGGCATTGTGGGAGATGAAAGTGGTTGCACTTTTGATGCAAGCAGGAGGTGTGCTGAGCAACTGAACAGACAGCACAGAGAGTGTGCAGGGTTAATGGTGTTGGGAGTTGGCGGGGGGTTTGACAGACAGCAAGGCAAGATGTTACAGGTGATAGTGAGAGTGGTCTTCACTAATCCCAGGACAACAGCCTTGATCCAGATTGGCATGCTCTGGTCACATGACCTTCTCTGCTGGTCCTGCAGGAAGAGGACATTCTGTACCACCCCATCCTGTAGGGCTTCCAGATCCCTGCTCACAAAACGGAGTACCGATATCCTCTGTCTGCCATATCCAGGGCACTTCTCAGTCACCATGCAGGGCAGCTCCAGGCTGAGTGTGTTCGCACAGGAGCACAAGATGGCATCAGTACCTGGAATGCAATTCAGTACTGGGATATCGCGGCAGCGATACCTGGGAATATTCTGGGAATGGTGAACAATTCTAGGATGGGGCTAGAATTAGGTGAGAGGGTGCCATAGGGATGGGCTGAGAATGTAATGAGATAGGTTTGGTAAGATATGGTGACAAAACTCATTTTACAAACCTCCAAAAAAATCCTATGCATTTAGCTTTAAAAAAGTAACATATTTAATGATTGAGTTTTACACAGTCTTCTGGGGTTGAGAATTCCAAAGATTCACCGGCCTCTGAGTGAAGCAATTCCTCCTCACCTCAGTCTTAAATGGAAACCAAAAGAACTGCGGATGCTGTGAATCAGGAACAAAAACAATGTTGCTGGAAAAGCTCAGCAGGTCTGGCAGCATCTGTGGAGGAGAAAACATTTCAAGGAGGTCACCCTGAATTTTTCAAAATTCTGGAGGATAC
>NC_063361.1:7663229-7731539 GCF_021869965.1 Rhincodon typus | reverse complement strand
CCAATCCTCTGTGCAGCAAGACATTTTTGCTTCTGTACTCAAATCTCTTTGTGACAAAGACCATTTTCCTTCCTTGTTGTTTGCTAATTTTTAATGACTCCTAAACAAGGACGTTCTTTGGACACCTGCAGCTCCCACTCTCTCACTATTCTGCCTTTCTGTTTTTTCTAACAAATTGAATAATTTCACACATTAAGATGGTATTCCATCTGCCATTTTCTAGCTCACTCACTCAGTCTGTACAAGTCCTCTTGAAACCTCCTTGCACCCACCTCACAATTTACACTCACACTTAGTTTGGTGTCATCAGCAAATTTGAAAATATTACAATGAGTCCAACCATCTAAATTATTGATGTAGATTGTGAACAGTTGTGGATCTCACATTACCCCACTAGTAACAGCCTGCCATCCTGAGAATGACCCATCTATCCCTGTTCTCTGCTTTCTGCCTTTGCTTACCAATTCTCAATCTGGCAGATTTGCTCCAATCCTATGTGTTCTATTTTTATTTACTAACATCCAGTGTTGGACCTTACTAGAAACCTTCTAAAAATCAAAGTACACCACATCTTCTAGTGCTCAATTATCAAAAAAATCCTCACAAAGTTTGTCAAACATGAATTCTCTTTCACAAATCCATGTTCACTCAGCCCAATTTTATAATTCTTTTCTAAATTTTGAGCTATCCCATCCTTTATAATAAATTCTAACATTTTCCCTACAACTAAGGTTACATTTGCTACTTTCCCATCTGCAGGAACCCTTGCAAATTCTATAACATTTAGAAAGATACAGACATAGTAGTTAAGAGCAGGTGTGGTGTCATCTGACCCCACAAGCCTTCTCTGCCATTTAATAAGATCATGGTTGATCTGACTGTAACTTCAATTCTACACTACCATACAGCCTTACAGCCCCTAACCAGCAATCTGTCCTTTATCTCTCTAGCACCTGCTTCAACACTCTGCGATGAAACTCATCCGGTCCAGTGAGTTTATCAACATTCAATACAGTTAACTTTTCAAGTAATTCCTCTTTACTAATACTACTTTATTTCACTTCCTCCATTTCACTAGTCCTTTAGTCATCTGCTATTTCTGGAGATTTTCTGCAGCTTTTTCCATTAGTTTCTCTGGCATTTCCTGTTGTTCACTATAAATTTTTCTGTCTCCAGCTTAATCAGCCCCATTTGTCTGAGTTAAACTCATTCCTTCAAAAACCTAAAGAAGCTTTTACTGTCAACATTTATATTTCTCACTAACTTACATTAATATTCTATCTTTCTTTTTATTAACCAGCTTTTTGATCCTCCATTGCTGGGTTCTCAAGTGCACACAGTTCTCAGGCTTACCCATCATTTGTCATCTTTACAAGTCACTTCCTTTAATTTAATGCAATCTTTAACTTCTTTCATCAACTCAGTTAACTTACCTTTCCCCTTGGGTGTGTGTGCCTTAGAACAATCTATATCTGTGGTAGACCGTATAGTATTTCTTTAAATACCAGCCATTGCTCGTCTACTGTTAAAATCTTTTTATGTATATTCTTAATCTATCTTGGCAAGTTTGCCACCTACACCTGAATTTCCTTTCCTCAGACTGAAAACCTTGGCCTCAGAATAAAGTATATTGTATTCAGGCCAATACAAATTTCTATCATCTCATGGTCCTTATTTCCCAAAGACCCCTTTACAGCAAGATTATTCATTAGCACTTTCTCATTATGCCACCCTAAATCCAAAGCAACCCAGTTCCTAGTTGGCCTTTCAACACATTGCTCCAGAAATCCATCCAATGAACATGGCAGGAATTCATTCGCACAGAATTTGTGTTGATTTGTTTTAACCCAGACTATGTGTAAATTGAAGTCATCACTTTATCACTTAATTACTCACGTTACGTAGAGTCTTAGAGATGAACAGCACAGAAACAGACTCCTCAGTCCAACTTGTCCATGTCGACCAGATTTCCTAAATTAATCTAGTCCCATTTGTCAACATTTGGCTCATATCCCTCTAAATCCATCCAGATGCCTTTTAAATGTTGTAATTGTACCAACCTCCACACTTCCTCTGGCAGTTCATTCCATACACAACCACCGTCTGTGGGAAGCGTTGCCCCTTAGATCCCTTTTAAATCTTTCCCCTCTCACTTTAAACCTATGCCCTCTAGTTTTGGACACTCTTACCCTAGGGAAACGGCCTTTACTATTCACTCTATCCATGCCTTATATGATTTTATAAACTTCTATAAAGTCACCCCTCAGCCTCCAATGCTCGAGGGAAAATAGCCCCAGCCTATTCAGTCTCTCCTGATAGCTCAAACATGTCTCTTTAATTTCCTGATTTATACAATACCCAACATTACAACAGTTTGCTGGCCTATGAGCAATCTCCACCAAGGTTTGCTCTGCCTTGCTGTTTCTCAGCTCCAACAAGACTGGTTTTACATCTTGATCCTTTGATCTGAGATCCTCTCTTACTAAATTACTGATCTTATCTCTTTTTAAGAATGTTATCCCAGCTTGTTTTCCTTTTTGCTGATGCTGCTCAAATGCCAAACACGTTTGTACATTCAGTTCCCAGAATTGGACACTCTAGCCACCTGTATTGATGGTACAGTGGTATAATGGTATAATATAATGGTAATTATATCTGAACCATTTGTGCATTCAAACCATTTTGAAATGCTACATGCATTCACATAGAGCTCCTTTAATTCTGCTTTTATGATATTATTCTCTACTCACATCCTATTTGGTATTTGCAAATACTTTGTCTGCCTTCTGTTTTTGCTTTTGACATTTCTACTTCCTTTTACCAGTTTTGCTTCCCTCGAATCTGAGCTCACTCTCAGTTTCCCATTTCCCTGACAATCTAGGTTAAACCCTCAATAACACATTAGTGAATCAAGTTGTTAGTCCTGGACCTGCTAAATTGAGCCTATCTGTCTTGTCCAGGTCCAACTTGCTCCAGAATAGATCTCAATACCTCAGATATCAGATGGTCTCTTTTCTACACTAGTTCTCCAACCACATGTTCAATCATTCAGTTCTTTCATTGCTATGCTCATCAGGTATGTCAGACTGTAGATAAACCTGAGATCAATGCTTTAGACGTTGTGCTTTTCAATCTCCTTCCTCCTTCTCTGAGAACTGCTTTCAGAACTTCATTCCCCTTTTCATCTAAGTCATAGATGCCCATATGGACCACACCATCTGGCTATTGACCATCGCCCAGAAGAATGTCCTGTAGCTGCTCTCATGACATTTCTGATCTTGGCACCAAAGGGACAACATATTATCCTGAGGTCATATCTACAGCCAAAGAAATGCCAGTCTGTTCCCTTAAATAATGAATCATCCATCACTACTGCTTTTCACTTCTTCTTCTCCCTCCTGTACAGGTGACCCATTTGTGGTGCATCAACTTGGAATTGGATGCACTCCTCCTAGGAACCAATGTCATCATCTGTATCCCGACTGGAAAACCAATAAATGACCTGGACGTCGGGGCACTGCTGCACTACTTGCCTGGTTCACTTGAATTGTCTGCCAGTCACCTCCTTTCTTTCGGCTTCCATGTTCCTAGCCAGCAATATGACCAGCTCTCTGAATAAGCTATCTACATAGCTCTCAGCCTCATGGATATGGCACATTGACTCTAGCCATTCCCAAAGCTTCAACCTCACAGTTCAAGTTTCTACAACCAGTGTCACTTGCTGCACATGTAATTGTCCTGGTCACTCAGTGTCCACAATTTCTCACTGAGAGGGGAGAGATTTGAAAAAAGACACGAGGGACAAATTTTTTACACAGAGAGTGGTTTGCGTATAGAATGAACTTCCTGAGGAAGTGACGGATGTGGGTACAATTACAACATCTTAAAGAAATTTGGATAATAACGTGAATAGGAAATGTTTGGAAGGATATGGGCCAGGTGCAGGCGGGTGGGACCAGTTTAGTTTAGGATTATGCTCGGCACAGACTGGTTGCATCGAAGGGTCTGTTTCCATGCTGTATGACTCCATGACTATGATTCTATGTACTCCACGTGACCAAGCTGCGCTTCTATACCTGAACTTTACTTCATTTAATTTCACTTTATTTCAAATTAGTTTAATTGTATTCACTTTATTTTACTTCACCTCAACTTAATAAACATTGCAATCTGCTTTGTATCTCTATCTAACATGTTGCCTCGACTATTTCAACATGGCAACAGTGAACATTCAACATCACTTTCCAAACCTGTGAACTCTGCTTCTTTAAAAGACAAGGGCAACAGATGCATGGGAACACCAGCACCTAAAGTTTCACCCCCAAATCACATACTTTCCTGCTGGTGAATTATACCGCCATCGGTTAAAACTATGAAACTCCCTCACGAACAGCACATATCTACATCACATGGACTGCAGCAGTTCAAGAAGCTGAATCACTATGACCTTTTCAGACAATTGGGGATGGACAATAAATGCTAGCTTAGCCAACCACATCAACATACTATTACTTTTTATTTTAAAACGAGATTGGTGTTGGATTTTAGTGAACTGCTTTTGGTAAGAAATCAACGAATAAACTTTTCGTCATCAACTTAGTGATAATGACCAAGGTGTATTTCTTTTTGGTTTTCACTCCATTTCTCCTTTCTTTGTTACAAATGGGGGTTCAAGCTGGGAGTGAAGTTTCCACCTATGACAATGTCGTTATGGTGGCTCAATGGTTATCACTGCTCCCTCACAGAACCAGGGACCCAGGTTCAATTCCACCCTCAGGTGACTGACGTGTGAAGTTTGCACATTCTCCCTGTGTCTGTGTGGGTTTCCTCCAGGTGCTCCAGCTTCATCCCACAGTCCAAAGATGTACAGGCTAGGTGGATTGGCCATGCTAAACTGCCCATAGTGTCCAGGGATGTGCAGGCTAGGTGGATTAATCATGGGAAATGTAGGGTTGCTGGGGTTAGGAAGGGGTTTTGGATGCTCTTCGGAGGGTCACTGTAGATTTGATGGGCTAAATGGCCTACTTCCACACTGCAGGGATTCTGTGAATGTCACAACATCTGTAATCTTTTCAGTTTTTAAGGGGAGGGTATATTACATCAAACCCCTATTTAATCTTGACGTGACAAGGATTATTGGATGATGAACGGGACCAGGAGCTCTAGTAATATTTTCCGCATCCTTCTTTTTCCTTAACAAAGGAAAAGCTCTTGCATTTTAAACTTCTTTAAAAAATTCTCATTTCATTCCAAAGCACTTTACAGCCAATGAACAGCTTTTGAAATATAGCCATAATAGCTTTATAAGGCAAAATCTAAAATATTTGTAAACTCTGATGAAAGATCTTTGCCTTATGTTGCTAATAATACATTTAAAGTCTGTCTCTACTTTCTCTTTGTACACATGTTGCCTGACCTGCTGAGTAATTCAAGATTTTCTACATTTGAACCTTCCAGTATAAAAATTTAAACCGATAAGCAAACAATTTGTCTTCTTTTTAATTAATTTTATCCCTGCTTTTGTTAATACACTACAGGCTTTAGGTGAATGTCCTCAATAGGGATACATTAACAGTGCACTTTAACTTTTTAAGTCTGTTCCAGCACTAAGCATTACCATATGTATAGTCGCATCCTCATAAGAAAAACTCCACTGTAACTTCATAACATTTTCCAATTCTCCATGCCAGCCATTCCCGTGTCTGCTAATTTAGGGGATAATATTGATGCTGGCAATCTATTAACTTCCAAAAATCAAGGTTGGTTCATTTCAGACATAGGGAACACTTTCATCCCATTAATTTTGACCAGATATAAACCTTCAAGTCTTAGGTGTATCAAGCAAATAAATTATGTCGACCTGTATCAACATATTAAAAATCAAAGGAAATGCCTAATTTGCGTTGCCAGAATTTTTCTTCATCCTCTTATGGCCACATGTACTATTGTAAAGTGCAATGCCGAATATTGTTTTGTAATGCCCTTGTAAAGAGCCTTGGGATGTTTTAGAAGCAATGTATGTTGTTGGGTCAACATTTCTGATGTGCCACATGTCACATTGTAATTGCATGCTCTGGCCACTACATGTTTACATAGAACAAACACTGTCTTTTCATTAATTGGATGAGGATGTCGCTGGCTAGGCAGCGTTTATTGTCCATCCCTAATTGCCCAGAGGGCAGTTCAGAATCAACCACATTGCTGTAGGTCTGGAGTCACATGTAGGCCAGACCAGGTAAGGATGGCAGCTTCCTTCCCCTAAAGGACATTGTTGAACCAGATGGATTTTTCCTGACAATCGACAATGGATTCATGGTCATCATTAGACTCTTAATTCCAGATATTTATTGAATTTAAATTCCACCATCTGCTGTGGCGGGATTTGAACCTGGTTTCCCAGAATGTTATCTGGGTCTCTGGATTAACAGTCCAGCGATAATACCACTAGGCCATCGCCTCCCCTTAACTCCCTCCCTCCCATACACAAAAAAATTATCGATTGGCAATGGGCAATTTATCATGTATTTAAATACTTTAAATTCTTCGATAGATTAGATCATTCAAATAATAATAGTCAGTTTCCTATCTTGCAAGCTAGGAGCAAACAGAAAAATAATATTCTGTTAAACAAACAATAATTTCAAATGTCATAATAAATGTGGGAAAAATTGATAACTTCCTGTAGCATTGATTTTCTCTGTACTTGCCTGTTTTAAAAGCAGACAATGACCCTGTAGCCTTGTTAGCATTGACTTCTGATTCGCTGTTGCATAGAGAGAACTGACCTCAGACAATGTATGAATTGCAGTTGAAGATGAGTTCGGATTAATACTAATTAATAAAGACACGCAAGCTCTCAAGTATGAAATATACCTTAACTTCTCATAGCATCGATCTATTATAATATTGCCCTGGTAGGTTATAGTTACCATATACTGTCAATCAAACCTAGCAGTCAAGGACAACAAGAATTACAGGAAATTTGCCAAGGAAAGGTGGGATGGTGGTTAAACCAGGTAAAATGAAGGACTCATTGATTCAAAGGGAATTTAATGTTCACTTCTATATCAACATTTTTCCACAAGATAATTGGAAGTGTGTGTATAAGTATATACATGTAACATGTATGTAGAAAGAATCTGCCAGTGATTCAATATGAGATTTCGTGGAAATTCAAATTTTCAGGCACAGAAATATGGAGAAAAATACTGAAGTTGCAAATGACTCGAAGACTTATGACAATGTAAATGTTGTAGGTGTGTAACACATGCAGCTGAGCATACAACAAGAGTTGGTTGGATTATCGATGAATAGATGATAGCACAAATGACCAGGTTGTTTTATTGCCTTAGGATAAAAATACTACAATTTAATACCGAATTAAAGTATAAACTAAGACATCCTGGCAAGTGGGGCTGTTGACCATTGCCATTAATCAAGTCAAGCTCCAATCTGAGATAAAATTTCACATTTGTCACCTGAAATAAAACTCCCAAACAGACTCAGTCAGTCATGAATGATCAGTGCATTTATTCATCACAGTACAAAAATAAATAGAAATAAAAAAAAACATTAACATAAAATACAGCCACGGCTGTTCACAGCATTGTGACACTAATATTCTCAATTTCACCCAGACACACACACACACACACACACACACATACACCCTACACACATACAACAAATAACACCGTTTGGTCAACAAAGATTTTCTTTTTTTAAATAACAAATTGCACTGGGAAACATTTTCATAATATTAGCACTTTCAAAATGTAAAACTGAAGTCTCTCAGGCAGACTTCCGTGTGAAAATGGCACATTCTTAGTAGGTTCTGATATCAGAGAAACAGAAGTCACGTGCATCCCCAAACGACATAAAAAACGTGTGTATATATATCCCTTCTTCTCCATTTCGATAAATACTTCAAAACATTTAATGGAAAAAGAACTATTCCAATACTCCAATGTTTTCCTTGGTGTTTTTTTCTTGTTGTTGTACTAATATCGGTTTCAGGGACACAGATACTTTGCATGCACAATACCACTGTAGCAATTTAAAGAGAGATTTAAAAAAAACGTGCCGTTATTCCAGGACGGGTTTTAAATTTGTTCTAAAACACTTTTTTTTGTAGCAGCATGGAAATAAATCCCTTTCAGAGTAGAACCCCCATGACACACACATACACACGCACACACACATAAAGTAAAGGAAAATGATGCACACTCAAGTCAGTCGAGGTATCGGTTAGGTTCTAATCGATTCTCGAGATTTTATGTGTCTCTGGGACAGTGATGCAGCCAAGGTGGGGTGGGGATGGGGAAGTCAGACCTCAGTCACCGGTCCAAGCCTATGAGCATTCGCCCACTGTCGTCCTGGTTGCACTCGTTTTTGAGGTCAGCGAAGACCTGGGTGAAGAAGTGGGGATCGGCGTTGATTTGCAGCATTTTGGCGCTCATGGCGTCGATGATGCTGAGGCAGCGGTCCCAGAAAGCTTCCTTGCAGCTCTCCACCAGGAAGGGTTTGAGCGGGTAGGAGATCTCGTTGCCCATGTAGGAGTAGGATAGGTAGAGGCAGGTCAGGAGGCTGGCCTGCAGTTCGTGCTCGCTGGCGAGCTCCGGGGAGATCACGTCTCGGCACAGCATGTAAACAAAGACCACGTTGGCCGGAGCCACGAACCCTTGGTCCTGCCAACCCTGGAGGAGCAGCGAGCGGTCGACACTCCTCAACCACAGCACCGGCTCGCTGGGGGACAAGTGCTTCAGGCGGTAACACCGGCGGCACAGGAACTCGCCCAGACACTTGAGCAGCTCGCTGGTGGACGCCTGCACGATGACCCTCTTGGGAGACGAGGCGGAGCCCAGCCGCGGGCTCTTCTTGGGAGTCGAGGCTGCCTTGGAGCCCGGGTTGAGCCGCTGGGCCGGCGGTGGCTGGGCGAAGGTGGACAGGTTGGCGCAGGACAGCGACTTCTTCAGGTTCTCGTTGTTGAGGTGGGTCACATTGCTCTGGTAGCTGTTGGGGTTGACCTTCTTCGAGCTCTTCTTCTTGGCCGAGGCGGCCACGATGCGCTTCCAGGGCAGCACCGAGATAAGGGACTGCCGCTTGAGGTTCTTCTCCTTGCAGTTCTTGCTGTTCTGCACGGCCGTGTACTGGCCCACCGTGGCCGAGCCATCCTCAAACAGAGCCGCCTTCCTGTAGCTGGGGGACAAAGACAACACCGTACCCATGGTGGAGGCACTCACAGCTGTCCTTGGGGGTGGGCTCGGGCAGGGGGGCTTTCACGGCTCAGCCTCTGGGGCTGGGGGTGGGGGGGCACTGCAGATGCTGCCGAGGTCTCACTGCGTCTGGGAGCCGCCTCCCCCCGATCCTTGCAGATGTTGCAGCGTACTGGTTATTTTCCCAATGCAACCACTTTTTCTTTAAAACAAAATAATCAGGGATTAATCCAAATCATCTGCAGCGTCTGAAAAGTCCAGTTTTTGTTTTAAATTGTGTCCACTCCCACTGTTTTTCGTTTGGAAATCTGCAGCGCTGATATTAATGGCGATGTGTCACATACACACACATACACACACACACACACACTGCAGTAAAATGGCAGATTCACCGGTTTGTCTAAAGGCAACGACGTTGAAGCTTTCTCCACTTTCTGTGAGGGTGGCAGGACTGTCCGGACTCAGTAACAAGCCCCCGGCCCCGTCTCTCCTCTCTCCCTTGCCCCGGGTTTACAGGAACCAGACCTCGTCCTCCTGTTGGTCCAGGGAGGGTCAGGATGCCCCGGACTTGGGGAAGCGTTTCCCCGGTCGCTGTCCCTCTAAACGGGTGGCTGTTTTCCGGGCTGCATATTGCGGGAGATGGAGCCAGCCTCTCGCTCCCAGTCAGGGTCAGAGCACAAAGACAGGGGGCTTCAGGGCTCTCACCGCCTCTCGGTTCCCACAGATACCGGCGTCTTTCTCTTGTGTCTCTCTTGCTGCATCTACGCCTTCCTCACTGAAACTGTTTTTTCTCTTGCGTTCTAACGCACCCCGCCCCCTTGCAGGAGCACCAGTCATAACACACAGCTTTCCAAAAAGGGGAGGGCATTATAATTTCACTTAACCCTTTAGCTGCCACACGAGCTGTGATTGAGTGTAAAATTATCCCGAGTGCAGTTTCAATGAAGGTATCTTGAACAATATTTGTCCCTCAATTCAAACCTTTAAAAAAAGTGTTTAAACCCCTATGCCAACTGTGTGTAAATTGGCTATTGTGTTTTCCACATTACAAGTATCATACAGGACCCGAAACGTTAACTGTTTCTCTGTCCACAGATGCTACCAGACCTTCTGAGTTTCTCCAGCATTGCCTGTTTTTTACACGTTCGCGTGTATGCGAAACTTTACAACATCCTGACATCGGGAAAGGTGCAAGTAAAATTCACCACAGATCTAAAGAAGGATCACCAGACCCGAAATGGTAACTGATTTTTCTGCACAGATGCTGCAAGACCTGCTGAGTTTTCTGGCAATTTCTGTTTGTATTTCTGATTTCCAGCATTCCACAGTTCTTTAGTTTCTTTTCCACCCTAGTTGTTTTTATAGATCTTAGGGCTACATTCTCATTAGAGACACAACTGGTGGTTTAACCCGAGGGTCATCATGCCTCAGGCGAGGGTAGATGTTGAGAAGGACAATCTTTTGTGGTAACCTCAGGCTGTGCAGGAATTGAACCCACGTTGTGGGCATCACTCTGTATTGCAAATCAGTCATTGAAGCTAACCAACCCCTGGTATAAAGGTGCAAGCAAGTTCCTTTCAAAGCAAATTAATTTTTCTCGATATTGTTTTCTGTGAATTCTGGACTTGTTCATATTTCTTATTTCCCAAAGCAGAATACTTGGCAGAAAATAGAAGAAACTTGCATTTATATTGGGTCCAAATAGACTTATACCATAGATCATTTATTATGACAATATTTTTGTTTGTTGTAGAGAGAATATGTGTAATCAGTAATGTGTCCAGTTACAAGAATTTTCTTCAAATCTGTTCTGGAAGAGTTGAATTGAACTGCAATAAAATTGGCTTTGAGTATTTCTGGAGTATAGTAGGTTTGGGACATGGTAATTTACAAGATGTTATTGAGTTGCAGAATGGAAGTTATTAATGTTATGGTTATCATTAGATTGAAATGGTGTCAGTGAACCTTCTCATGCCAGGTCAGCTATTGACTTCCAGGTCAACCCCCAGCTCATGTGCATTTCTGACTTCTGACTTAACCTGTCCTAGGCTAAGAACTTAACCCACCCACCACCATATTCACTTCTCCCATTAGTATTATAGCAGCTTGCAATCTCCATCATTGTTTATTCCCAAGTCTACTTTGTCCCTCAGCTAGCTGCTACTCAGAAATATTCAAACAAACAAATTCAGTACATAGTGACAGTATTTCAAACAAATTCTTCCAATGAATGTAACGTGCTTTGGTACAAAAACAGAAAGTGCTGGAGAAACTCAGCAGGTCTAACAAAGTGTTAACTCTGTTTATCTCTCCACAGATGCTGCCAGAGTATCTCCAGCACTTTCTGTTTTTGTTTCTGATTTCCAGCATTCTCAGTTCCTTGTTTTATTTAAATGCTTTGGTACATTCCAAGGTTTTGAAATGTGCTATACAGATGCGCATGTCAATTTCAGCAAAGAAACATGTGGGCGTTTTGAGTTGACTTAATAGAAACATCCTGAAGAGGAAATAGGTACACAATGTTGAGGCAAAACAGTTGCCAAATGATTGGGGGCAAACAAAGAGATGACATTCAGGGAAAGTTTATAACAACTGTAGAGAGAGGGGCACTAAGACTCACTGGACACAAAAAGAATCAGAGAGTGGGAGAGAAAGAGATAAAGGAAAAGAGATTTTCATTTTTCCCTGGGAGTCATACGACAAAAGGTGAACTAGTCCTTGGTCAGATATATTTCAAAATCAATATATTTATTCTGCTAAAGTGGGATGTGGGGCAGTTTGATTTCAAATTTTGTCTCATTTATAAATATTTCACTGGTACAATCCTTGCCCTCAATTATGGCTGTTGAGCTAACCAAGAAACAAAGACTAACGGCAAAGGAAAGCTTAATCGGATTATCAACATTTTACAGGTTGGTTTATAAAGTAAAGAATATTAAGGAATATTTGAGGTAAGATCAAGAAATTATTTACTCCCATTGCCTTCATAAACATGTTCATGAAACTGCCGACGTGTGGGAAGAGTCACACGAGACAGTCTTTAGTCCACAGATTATGGCATCATTTGTGACAAGCCTCTTTTAAAATTGCCATTTAAAGTAATGTATTGTGCACTGCACAAACTGAGATGAAAATTCAGCATTGACTGGATTTGTAAACAGAAAAAAAAAAATTAGCATTTTGAGTAAAACTGTCTAGGTTGACATTTTAGTGCTATGTTGTGCTGAGTGAGTATTCCAGGATATACTGTCTTTTGGATGATGTGTTAAACCAGGTCCCTATCCCCTGTCTGTCAAGCATAAAAGATCTCATGACGCTATTTTGAACAAGTTTTGAGGAGTTCTTCTGACCCATATTTACCCCTCAACTGACAGTGATTAAGAAGAAATTATCTGGTCTTATTCCATTTCCATTTGTGAGGGATTGCTGTGTGCAAATTCACTACTGTTTCTCTAAAGCAGTGGCTACACAGAAGTGGATAACTTAAAGCATTTTGGGAAGTTTTGCGGTCATAAAAGACACTATATAAATGTAAGAACTTCCTCATGAAGTGCAGCAAATTTAGGCACTATGTTAGAAGATGCTGTTCCAAGCTCTGATATCAGTATACCATGTTTATAATAGGCAAGCTCGTGCGAGCAACAATACTCATTTTCTAATCCTGGAACTCAGACTGTGATTATATGTTGAAGTTTGTCTTTGTGGCTTGCCATATCATCCAAATCCCTTACTGTCTTGTAATTCAACCCAGTTAGTCATTAGCCGCTACTTAATATATACTGGTTACAGAATTTGATGTTTATTGAAAAAGCACAGATATCATTCCTATTTCCATTTTTGTTTAAAAAGTCATAATGGCATCAATGACATGATGATGATGGTGGTCTGGGCTGTCAGCTGCTGACCTTATAAACATGAATTAAAAGAAAACTGACTGAAACCAGTTTGAGGTAAAGTGAAAAACAAATTCTCTCCCAAACCCAAGTAATTTCAAGGCAGTGATCTACCAGGTTTAGATCATTATAGATCATTCTAGTGTTATTCAGAGGGTTTATTGTGAATCATAAAAGCTTCAATTATATTATTGCTTTATTATGCCAGAGGGGGGAGGTGATGGCCTAGTGGTATTATCGCTGGACTGTTAATCCAGAGACTCAGGTACCGTTCTGGGGACTCAGGTTCAAATCCCACCGTGGCAGTTGGTGGAATTTGAATTCAACAGATATCTGGAATTACAAATATAATGGTGACTGTGAATCCATTGTCAAGTGTCAGGAAAAACCCATCTGACTCACTAACATCCTTTAGGGAAGGAAACTGCTGGTCTGCCCTACATGTGACTCCAGACCCACAGCAATGTGGTTGACTCTTAACTGCCCTCTGGGCAATTAGGGATGGGCAATAAATGCTGCATAGGCAGTGACACCCTCATCCTGTGAATGAGGAAAGGGAAAAAAAAAAGTTGATGAATTCTCCTTATGTCAGCCACTTGCTTTTGAGCCCAAGTGAAGAAGGACTTGAGGTTTAAGTCCCATTCCAGAGGCTTGTGTACAAAATCCACATCGTCAGTCTAGAATACCTAGTGTGGAAGCAGGCCCAACACCAAACCTCCAAAGAGCATCCCACCCAGATGCTGCCCCCTACCCTAACCCTGGAACCCCACATTTCCCAGATAACAAGGCGTAGAGCTGGATGAACACAGCAGGCCAAGCAGCACCAGAGGAGCAGGAAGGCCAACGCCTCAGGCCTAGACCCTTCTTCAGATTTCTGAAGAAGGGTCTAGGCCCGAGGTGTCGGCCTTCCTACTCCTCTGATGCTGCTTAGCCTGCTGTGTTCATCCAGCTCTACACCTTGTTATCTCAGATTCTCCAGCATCTGCAGTTCCTGCTATCTCACCCCACATTTCCCCTTGGCTCATCTACCAAGCCTGCACATCCCTATACACTATAGGCAATTTAGCATGACCAATCCACCTAAACTGTACATTTTTGGACTGTGGGTAGAAAATCACACAGGGAGAAGATGCAAACTCCACACAGACTGTTGCTCAAGTGGAATTGAACCCAGCTCCTTGTCACTATGAAACAGCAGTGCTGACCACTGAGCCACATACCACCCCAATCTAGTGCAGTCTTTTCATTGAGACATCAAGCCAAGACTGTCTGGTTTCTTGGATCAATGCAAACAAAAAACTGACAGCATTATTTAGAAGAGCAGGGGAGATCTCTGGTGATCCACCCAATATTTCTGCCTCAGTATCACTGAAATAGCTTAACTGCTCATCCTTGCACCGCTGAATCAGGGATCTTGCTGTTCTGAAATTGGTCTCTGCATTTCCTTTTAGGATCTTCTGAGGTCATGAAAGGTAATATATAAATTACTCTTAATAGTCCTGAAATGGCCCCAGTTAACCATCAGCAATTCAGGATAGGAAACAAGTGCAGTCCATGTCACTGTTCATGAAAGAACAAAGAACATATTTAGATTTGAATTCCTTTGTGCAGTCAAGTGGTTTCTGAATTGAGCATTGGTTGAATAATTACATTTAATTAAACAATTAGGCACAACCGCCTAAAAGATGCTTTAAAAAGTTTCTACGTCAATGTGTTGAGTTTCGGTGTTAGTTCTAATACTGCAGAGGATATTTTTAGTATTCATGTTCTAGATGTGAGTGCTGAAGACTGCCCTTAAGCAGGTGGCGAAGAGTCAGCTTCTAGCCTCTCTGATGCATTTTCTGACGAAGGGTCCCAACCAGAAACGTCAACTTTCCTGCTCCTCTGATGCTGAATCTCTGACTCCAGCATCTGCAGTTCTTGCTATCTCTAGCCTCTCTTGTCTGTGTGATTATAGCACATATGTTATGTGTATGTACATTCAGTGTTGGGTAGAATCTGGATTCAGTCTTCACCAAGTTTATAATTTAGTTTCCTCTCCGCTGCACAGTTCAGCTGTATAACTTCATAAAATATGAAACGGTAAAGTTGTCACAGGACCACTGTGGTGCTCGTTCAATCAAGAAAGATAGTGAACCTGAGGGTCACCATAAGAGTTTCAGCTGGTACTGGAATTGAACCAACACTATTGGCATCAGAAATAGTAAGAACTGCCAATGCTGGAGTCTGAGATAACAGTGTGGAGCAGGAGGAACACAGCAGGCCAGGCAGCATCAGAGGAGCAGGAAAGCTGACGTAGAAGGGTCCCGACCCGAAATGTCAACTTTCCTGTTCCTCTGATACTGCCTGGCCTGCTGTGTTCCTCCAGCTCCATACTGTTAGCATCAGGCTGCCTGGCAAATAGGCCGTCCAGCCAACTGAGCTAACCGACTGTCCGGGTAGGGGAAGTTAACCGTTAGTTCCGCCTCACACCCAGTCAACATATTTTCATTGAATATGGAGATTGGTTTATTGTGAAACTACAAATAGGGGAAATTGTATTTTTCAGCACATCCTCCGACAGACTGAGATGCAATGTTCTCCACAACTATTGACCTATTTTTACCGAGCTCAGCAACCAGATCTCCGGAAACAAAACAGAAATTTGCATTCTTTGAACTAAAGAAGTAAATGAAACCTGATGCATATTTCCTAGTTGTGGCCTAGGCCCGCTAGTCCTCTGCTCGGTCTCCCAGAAATGTTAAGGATAATATGAATACATTTTACGTCCGTTCGTTATAAAGGAGACATTTCTCCTAAAACTTCTTGCTGCTAGTTCACACCTGCAGAGTCTGGTAGATAGCAATTTGTTTCAGTGTGCATGAATTTTTAAAATACTTAGTTCATTTAAAGGAGAGAAATGACATTCTTGCTGTAGGATAGTGATTGAAATTCTACGCAGCTATCCGTCTCGTCTTATTTCCTTCCACGTGTTAATATCTAGTCTTTCAGAGCTGCGTTAAATGCCATACAAGGGCGACATCTCCTGATCAATTCGGGAATAACAATTGAAACAACTTCACTGTAAGGGATGCACGCAATGCTGTTTGCACAGAGCCGCATTTTAAAACTCTTTTCCAGTAGGATTGCATTACCATGAAAAAAAAATAAACTAAAAGCAAAAAAAAAGGCAGGGTCGTTAAAATACATATATTTCGAGTCTGGACCCTTCTTTTCTGACCCGAAACGTCAGCTTTCCTGCTCCTCTGATGCTGCCTGGCCTGCTGTGCTCATCCAGCTCCACATCTTGTTATCTCAGACTCCAGCATCGGCAGTTCCTGCTATCTCTGAAATATTTCGAGTCGTTTTTAAACCCCCACAGTTTCAAATGAATAATTTAATGAAAACATGCCCCTGTTCCGTACAAACCTACTATTCACATAAGGCGGAACCACAGTTGGAGACAATGTCTCTGATTGAAGGAACAAGCATTTTAGGAACAGGAATAAGCCTTCGAGCCTGTTTTGCTATCCACTGAGATCATGGCTGATCCGTGGTCTAACGCCATATACTTACCCTTCGCCCATGTCCCTCTATATCTTTGCTGAACAAAAATTTATCTACCCCAGCTTTAAAGCTGACAACTGATCTAATATCCACTGCCACTTCTGGAAGAGTTTCAAATCTCTACTACCCTGTGTGTGTAGATGTACTTCCCAACATTTCTGCTGAATAGTCTGGCCCTAATTGTAGTCGAGGCCCCAGAGTGCTAGAATCCCCAACCCATAGAAGTAGTTTATCTTTATCCACCCTCTCTTTTCCTTCAACTTCTAAAGTCTAAGGAAAATTAATATTTCTAATATAGCCTTGGATAAGATGATTTTGAATACGCCTTCAAAGCTATTATGGGAAAAGCTGAAATTTTCCTGAATTGCACATATCTTATAGCTATAAAGTTTAAAACTTTTAATTTTTGTTGGTAAAATAAAGTCAAAAACATGACAATTCAGAGTTATTTTAATTTTGCTTTTTTTCTATTAAAACTAGTTTCAATTCATGTATTTAGTTTGTTGTTTCCACTTGCTCCGAGACACTTATATACTGGCCTAGGCATTAAGTTTATAAAAGTTGAATGTTCAACTTGCTCCCAGTAGTTTTTAATTTTAGCTGTTTATTTAAAAATGGTCTTCAAGCTTGACTATGGTCAACATCAGTCTCTCACCAGCCTCAATACCCAACATTCTCACCAGCTATTCATTGCAATCTAGTGATATATTGCTGGTGTGGAACTATTGCCACTTTGCCTACCCTATGGTGCAGTACAGGCAGAAGTAGCTCTGCTTTAAACTTGCATCAAGATATTCAAGTAAGACGTACTTACGCCCTCTTACGTCGTGGGTCTGAAAATTCTTTGACCCAACCAAAATCCCAGAATGGCCATTTCACTTAAATAATAGTAGTGAGGCCTCAAGCTACTAGGGGAAAGACTTCACTTACCTGTCTGAATGATTGAAATGCTGGTGGTCAGAGCTTTATTTACTCAAGATCTGGGGACTGGATGTTGGCCTGAAGTTTTACAGTCACTCGCTAGCATCAGGCATTCTTTTAAAAAAAACGGTGAGGCCTGGTCGAGACCACAGCCACAGCTTGAATATTGGTGGGCTCCATTGAAATGTACGAAATAGGAACAGGATTTGACCCTGCTGCACCATTCAATATTATCACGGGTGATCATTACTCAGTTCCCTGGTGCAGCTTTCTCCTTTCTGAATCCTTTTTGAAAACATTCGATGTTTTGGCCTCACTACATTTTGTGGTAGAAAAGTACACAGGATCACCACTTGAGATGAAATTTCACCTTATCCGAGTGCTAAATGACCTACGGTATATGCTTAGACTATGATTCCTGGTTCTGGATCCCCTGATCATTGGGAACATCCTTCTTACATTTATCCTGTGTACTCTGGTAGAATTTTATACATTTGAGATCCCCCCTCATTCTTCTAACCTCGATTTGATTTGATTTATTATTGCCACGTACCCTAGTACATTGAAGAGTTTTGTTTTGCTTGCAGTACAGGCAGATAATGCTGTACAAAGATCATAGGGTAAACAGAGCAAGGAGTACAAAGTCACAGCTGCAAAGAAGGTACACAAAAAGCAAGATCAACGTTACATTTGAAATTTGAGAGGTCCATTCAGAAGAAGTCTAATACAGGCAGGGAAGCAGCTGTTTTTGAATCTTTTGGAATAGGTGTTTAAGCTTTTGTACATCAGTGAATATAGTCCTAACTAATCCAGTCTCTGTTCACGTCAGTTCTGCCATCCTAAGAATTTGTTACACTTCCTCCATAGGCAAAATGTCCTTCATCAGATAAAGGATACCAAAAATTGTATACAATACTCTATATTTACTGTTTGGTAGACCATTCACCTGGTGCTTATATCTCTATGACTGAGAGTAAGGGAATTGCCTGACGCGTGCGCGTAGGTGCATGTGAGCGTGCTTGTCTCCCCCCGGAAAGTAGAGCTCAAAACAAGCTGTCAGAGGCTTTAGCCCTCAGTTCATGTCGTTAAAGAGCATTATCATCTACGCTATCAATGTTCAGCTCACTCGCTGTAGGTTAAGTAGTTCTTGATCAGTCAAAACGGGTTCTGTTTGAAGTCAGCACAGAGTTCAAATGACCCTGCTTAGTTTAGGTTTGGCTGCTGTGAAGTATTCTCACTCTTTCCCTAGCTAATTGGATATCTCAGAAACAGGGACAGGATTTCTGTATTCAGATCCTGCGTGCATTTTGAGGGGTTTGCAGAGCATTCCAAACCGTGTGAAAATCCTGACCTGGTCTTACTCTGCACGAGGGACCATGGGTACTCTGGTAGCTGCAAAACTATCTGTTGTCGTAACCCCCTTAGGTATGATGCTGGAAATTAATTTCCCTAGGTGCTATTTGGTCTTGCCTCTCAGTGGGGCCCAAATAAGTCGTTTCTTGTTTTGGCATATTCAATCTTAGCTGGATTTATGACCAAATTATATGCAGTCATACAACCCAATCAAGTGATGTAAATATTCTTCACAGGTTTGGCTAAAAACAACCAAATTGTTGATGTAAACACAGTTACATAGTCCTTCGATGATTTTACGAAGGAATTGTTGCAACATTGCCTGTGCATTTTTAATTCTGAACAATATAACATTGCATTGATAAAAATCAATTTCATGTCCCAAAAGCCAAAATTCCTCTTAGCAAGTTGATTCTTTGTTATAAATTGTACATTTCTAACGCATTCAATGCAGTCTTCCATTCTTGGAAAAAGATGCAAGGCCACGTTTGTTACCATGTTGATTTTGTGATAATACAGAATCTGTGACACCAATCCAGGTTTGCACCACCATAATAGATAGTTATAGAAACTAGAACTCAGTTCAATGTCATTGTCCCTCTTGAAATTAATCCTTTTTCTCACCTGGGCAATTCTTTCTGGATTGAGTCCTTAAGGATGTTGTCTTATGGGTAACACATCCTTCATATTGAACATCATGAAGAGCCAAAACCATGTTACCTGGCCTTTTCCCACAAATTGTTTTATGATTCTGGAATAGTCTTCGTGAGTAACTTTATAGTATCATGTTTTTCCTTCCAGAAAATTACCAAACACTTTGACCCCACCCCCCCAATCCACCTTCACCCCTCCACCCCCCACCCCACCATTGCTGGAGGGTTAATTTTAGAATTTCAAATTCTAATTCCTCCTTCTCCATTTCAAGCTTTCTTAACACAATATCCTTTTCCATTACTCTGCTTTTCTTTCTCCTCAATTTCTCTTGCTGTTTTTCTTCAAACGCTGGTATTTGCATTTCTCAATGCACATCTTAACAAATACCAGCTTTGTCATCCCAATTTCACATTTCCTTTTTCCAGTTTTAAATGTTGGATAATCAAGCAAAGCATCTTGTTATTACACAATCCTTCTTTTATTTCTACCTTCAAGTTATCTGCTAAAATTCTTGGATTAGCTTTAATCAAATATTTCAAGTCATCCACTGTTACATTATTCATTTCCAGAAAGTACTTAACAACTACAAATGGGAGAGGGGTTACAACAGGAGCAACAGAACAGCTTACAAACTAATACCCCAAGGCCCATTTTACAGGCATGAACCTTGCACACTCCAAAGTTTGTAAGCAGACCAGAGATTCCTGTGTGTGGGATAAAAGAAAGACCCAGGTTGGAAGATTTATATTTGTTTACATACCTGTTTAGTCAGCCTAAGACAGATTCACTCTGGAGTTGTTTGAATCAACATGAAGTTATCCTGCATAATTGTCCTGTGGGCTACGCAGAAATAGATCACTTACAACTATGACGTAGTTGTCAGGATGACAATACCAGATCCTCAGGTTGACCCTACAAAAGGGTGATTACATCTTATATACCATTCACAGTTACAGCAGTAAACCCACATTAAGAATAGTCCCATCAAGTATCGAAAGAACCTGAAGGGAGAATGAGAACAGAGGTGTGACATAACCAGGCAGAATGTAAGACAGAGCTGTGTTTAGCCAGGCGTAATCTGCAAAAATGTTCTTTTATCAGCAACGCATGTCTCCCTTTAAAATCAGGAGAGCCAAAACCATTTTTCCTGGCCTATTCCCAAAACTGATTTATAATTTCATAATGGTCTTCATAAGTCACTTCACAGCATCAGGTTTTACTTTGAAGAAACCTAAAACACTTTTAAGCACCACCATTGCTGAATGTCTATGAGATTTTTTGAATAAATGCAAAATTAACGTGCGTCTTTATAGTCTGCACAGGAGTTTAACCACAGCAATAGCCCAGCAAACAGATGAATATATTTATTTGCTACACAATTAGCATGCTGCTATCTGTGAGCAGATAGTAGTGAAGTCAAGCAGATTAGATCAGACCACTTGATAGTTAAAATGTTGATGTGCTGCTGTGAAGCGGTATGATCTTGGGATGGTGGTATAAGAATACAGGAATGATTGTTAGTTACTTCAGATGTAACCAAGGTGCATGATGATAATGCACCGAAGAACAGGTTTCAGATAATATCTTGACAAACCATTTATTATGGCTTGAAGAGCAAGAAAACAGAGTTTCAATGATCAAGATACTGACAATCAATAAAGAGAACCTGACTCAAACAATTAGACTAAGGGGGGGAATACTTAAGAAATAATCAACAAGATAAACACATTGGAGAATCTTAAGTCCATGCCTAATTTATTGCTGTAATTGTAAGTATCATAACCATGTGTGAGCCAGCGTCCCCAGAGATTGTCAGCTTCAATGTGAAAACAGGGAGACAGATGTGGGGGAGTAAACAGGTGCAATAGCTTGAGAATGTGCCTGGTATAAATCATCAGTCAAACCTCTTTGTTGAGAATTTTTGCTTCATGTTTAGTAGCTGCCCAAAGCTTAAATACCAACAGTTCTAAGAGTTTCGGTATGTTATCTGTGATATATAATGAAGAAATTAAATAACCAAACTTGCGTGTTTGAGAAAACAGTGTGAGAGACCGAGGCCCTAAACTGAGGGCCCAATAATAGATGGCCTGACTCTTCATAACCCCAAAATATATACCTGACCAGTATCAATAGATGGTGGTGTCTAAAGAAAAAAGAACAGTATCACCGAAATTGGTGTAAAAAGGGGTAAACTGTAGTGGGAATTAAACAGTTTATAAAGGAGAGGTTAAAACAGGAATAAGGCAACATCCTACAAGCTAATACCACAAGAGCCATTTTTGTAGCATTAACCTTGAACAACCAAAGGGTCCACTATCAGCGGAAATGACTGGAAAGGAACTTTATACTGCCTTCAGCAGACCAAATAAAAACAGATGCCTGTAGACAGGATAAGAGGAAGACCTAGGATGGATGATTTCTGTTAATGGCACAACAATGAAATATAAACAATGTATACATACATGATTATAGGGTATAAAGGTAGATGGTTTACAGTATGTATCAGACAGAGATGAGACAGGTCCAGGCACACCCAGACAGTTATGTTCAGCCAACATAAGACATACTTTGTCTCTGAAGTTGTTTGAATAAACACAAAAGGTACCTTGCATACTATAGGCCTCCTATGACCAGTATAGAAATGGATTAATCACAACACAAAGCCATCTTCAAATTCCATACAATAAACTTCAACGCAACTAGTTTTAATGCCCAGAACCAACACTTTAAAACACAGATCTCTCCCATATCCAATGAATTCAAATCCTGGATGAGCCCAACTCACCTTATGTTATTACTGGACAAGTAAAATTCATAGTTTTTAAAATATTTAACAAGCCATCAAGATCGTCTTTCATTTAAAGAAGCACACCAATGCTGTACATTTGGTTTTAATTAAAACAGAAGTTTATTACGCAAGAGATAAAATAGAATAAACCACATAACACAATTTGGAAGATTTTAAAATACAGGAAAATTACAATCCAATCTATCCCACCATCATTTTATACCATTACTTTACAGAGCTCAAGCCCAGAGAGAGTTCATTTCTATATCACATCTATAGGTTTGACTTAACTGTTTATTCCAATTCCTGATCTTGATTAGTCTTTCATGATCAGTCACACAACCAAGCTTAAACTTTCTCAAATTAAAACCACGAAGGTGTTATTCTAACCAAACACTTCTGGTCTGGAACTTCCAAACTAAAATTCTAACACTGCAGTAACCTATTACCTAACATTTTTAAACTAACTCCTTTCTTTTAGAGAAACTGTTTCAAAACATCTAAAAATTCAACTAGGATATCTGAACTGAGCTGTGGGTGTTCCCTCCACCCACCAAGTTAAAAAAATACTGATCTTTCTAAACAGAAGCAAACTAATGCTCCTCAACGCTTACCCTCTCTAGTTAAACTCTCCCAATGCAAATTCACAGGGATTCCCTCATACTTATTTAAATAAATCATTGCTCCAGAAATATTGATAAGTTAATCATTAAAACCCATGCTGCACAGTCCAAAACCCACATCATTAGTTCACAATCCAGACTCTAAAATGAATATTACTATATAATTCTCACCTTACAAAAGAGAAACATTTCTAATTTGTCGCTCAGCCTGACATTACCTCTTAAAGCAACATATGTAGAAGTTGAGGAAAAAAGTAAAACGCAAAAGGACAGAATGTTCGAGATAGGAAGTTACATTTTCAGTTCCTAAAAGTTAAAAAGAAGTTTAACATAATTCCAAACAAACAATTGGTAAGATGATGGCTAAATGTACAGTTTTTCTGAAGCTTGTGGAACATGATACAACCTAGCTTACATATGACATACAAGCTATCTAGTAAGCATTGTCATGTTAGAAGTTCGTACAAGGATGGAGAGAAGTTCATGAAGTTATGAGGGGCCACAATGCAAGACAGCATCATAGCTTAGTTGTAATACATTTGATAAGCACCATGCCAAGTGTGTCCAATTGACTTGAGGAATGTCACAGACAGAATAATTCTATTTCCCACTTTATAACAAGATGGGGAACATCACTTACAGGCTTGATATCTTATGGCCCCACTTCCCACTTCAGGTGAGACGAACAGCTCTGTGGCATTATCTCAGAAATTTAAAACCCTAATTTGACAGCTTGGCTGTAACACAAGGCTCCCCATACTGTGATTCATGGGCCCCAATGAGGCTGGCAGCAAAAATCTGATGCAAAACAATACTGTTTATGAGCTCCAAGTGCCAACAGCTATGGCATCCTTTTAAATGGTGTACTTTTACATTAAAAGGTATTTAACAGCCCATACTTGTAGTCTTGAATTCTGTCCAAAGTAAACTCTGTCCCTAAAGACCAAAGTGGGCACTCTTAAAGACTCTGAAGATTTAAACAGCCTTCTTCCTGCCCCTAACATCTTCCCATAATACATGCCATTTTCTATTTCTCCACATGCTCCCCCCAACACCATCCAAAAATCCTTTTCTCTACAATCTCGTCCACCAATCTAATAGATCTTGGGTCTTGGCAACTCAGCACCAAAGTCGTGTTACAATGAGAAAAGGACTAGGAAGCACAGCTCTAACACAGTCCTGAAAGAAGGGGAATAAAATATTTAAGTAGATTCCATTTGTTCAAACAAATCCAAAGAATGCTTTTGGGATGCAAGAAGTTTATACACCTAACATGCAAGCCTCTCACGCATGCTCACTGGTCATGTGAATGTTGACTGAGGTAACTGATATAGCAAACACACACTGTTCTGAGGGCTGCTTAAGAGCACTAGGAACTAATGTCTTCCAATAATAGCAGTGGAGGATTCTAAAATTTATCTATAGTAAAATGACGTGATGGCAGCAAAAGCCTATGAAAATATAGTCAAACAATGATGTACCTGGGACCACAGTTTTAAACATATCAGACCTCGGGGACTGAAGATAAAATGGGCATTGTAAAATATGGTCGCATGGGAGAGAATAAGGAAACTGCTTTCTGGTCATAACAAAAACATGCAACTCAGAATGATAGTGAAAGGAGATCATCTGCCATCAGTAGGAATTTAGAGAAACAATGATTCCTACTTATACATGAAAGCTGAAGGAATAAAAGAACGATCTTACAGAAGATATATTTCATTGAATGTATAAGCCTGGATATGAGCATTTCCAGCACAAAGCTTAAAAATTTCACTGTCCCATGTGAGTGGAGTAAAATCCCCGACACTATGAACAAACACTGTACAAGCCATAAAACATTTATAGCATTTAATTAAAAACTCTTAAAATTCACCAGATCAAATATTTAGTTTGTTTTTTACATCATGGAAGTATGCAAACATCATCCAATATTTCATATGGACAAAGACATGAATATATATAAAATGTATATTATAAAAACACAAGTGCAGGTAATGGAGGAGATCCATGCACAACATCTGTACATTCTACACAGGATTAATCTAATGAAATAAAACTTCAGTTAGTCTTCACATCACCCACCCCCACCACCCCACCCCAAAATTAAAATGATGCACCTACACAGGGCAAGTACTGTCCTAAATTATTATTAGTTATTGCGATCATCGCCAGCAGCTACTCATTAAAGCAATTTCAACAACAGGATAACATTCTTGCAACAGAGTTTAATCTTGATTTGTTAAGTAACATTGCTTGTCGATTAATCAACTGAATAGGATTTTTGGCAAGGTATTGGAATATAAAATTAACTGGGTAAAATAATTTGCATATTAAAAAAATCTCCCCCTTTTGGCTCAAAATAATTTGAGATTTTAACTTTTCATCTCTGCTAACATTCTCACTTTAAACAATTCCCACTTGTCAGGTAGGGTTTAAATTGGATATGGGGCTGAACATTCACCAATTGAGGTACCAAAGTTTAATTCAAGTTTTCCCGGTGATTTTTCTATCTTATTCCACCAGATATTGAGGTGAGGTGCCCAAAGCAAGCAAGCTGAACACATGCTGCAAATGAAAATATAGTAGACTTAACAATACCATCTTATAGAAGACAAAAGCCGTTTCCTTTTTATTCCCTTATGTACCAATTTGTCTACACATTTATGAAGAACTATCCATTTAGAGTTATTGCTGATTTTGCTGACTGAGGTTAATCTTTTGGAAGTCTGAAATAATGGTCACTCAAGAGTGCTCTGTAAAGTAAGGTGATCATGATACGGTCATCAGTTAAAGACAGCTACTCTGAAAAAAAGCATCAAAATCTGTCATCCTGCAGTGTCACTCATCATGCTCTATTCTAACAGTTAACTACTCATAGCTGAAAAATAATTACAGGCTTGATGATCACATCAGTGCAACCTTCAGTCATCAGGTATAGCTAAGTTGTAAACTAATTGTTGTTCACACTACAACAGCAACTAATACTTTGTAACTTTAATATAATTCCATTGCATTCAAATTTATATTCACACTGCAGTTAAAACACCATGTTCTGAATCAATCGAGCAGCGATTAGTTAACCAATATAGGAAAGTAATTGCAATTGACTATATTTATACATTATTTATAATTACAAATGCAAGGTCCAGCTGAAAAAGGAGCAATGTGCAGGTTCTGAAAGGCTAGCTCTGAAAGGGATCAGCAACTAGTACACTCGATCGACAAGCAACTGCTATGCTCGAGAGACCTTAAACTCTATAATATTTAAAGATTTTATTATAAACTTGTGGATCACTCTAAAAATAACCTTCCCAATTATAACTTTATTATCCGATGAAGGTGTTGTTAAAATGTGATAATGGACCACTGCATCAACCTTTCAAGTAAATCTTCAACAAAATGCTGAACTAATATGTGCAGCTCCATCCTTCCAAACAACATCTCATCTGGATATGGAGTGCAGATTATATGATGTTTCAAAAAGAGAAAGAACAAAACAGCTGGATTTTCATGGAATAGGCAGAAAAGGCAAGTCAGGAAACTACCCAACCAGGCAGACTTGTCTCTTTTAAAAGAAAGGTGGCCCCAACCCCATATTTTATTCCAAGGGAGACTCGCCACCTCCAAAGGCAGGCTGGTGAGACCAGCAAGAACACACATCTCCATTTACTGGAATGTCAATCCAGTTGTATTGATGCCAGGTCCACCAACCCTCAGCATCCCCACAATTCCTCTTCCCTCTCCAATTCCCGTCACTCATATACCCCCCACCAAGTTCACTCTCCAAGAATCCATGATGTACAGAATGAACAAGCCCCTGGCAAGTCTTCAAAATAATCCTGAAATTGACTACTAAAAAAATTTTGAAATCATTCTAAACAGAAAAAAAAAGGGCTGCTCATCTTACAACCTCTTAAGTGTCAATCAACCGCAGTCATTAAACCATCAACGTCAAAAGCTTTTATCCATTTCAGAACTCAATGTTGTGTAAGTAAACATGTTGGCAGTGGAAAAGCCTTTCAAAGAAACAGCAAGTTGTTACAAGGTAATAGAGATATATGAATCAAGCAAGCTTTCCCTCCATACTATTGCCATATGAACAATGCTGGCTGAGATTCAAGGGCATTATCCATTCTTGAAACTTAGTCAAGCAATCATCTTGCAACTGTATCACCAAAAGCAAGCTAAACAGATAGCCTCATCACAGATACCCGAATGAGTTCTGAAAATGGCTAATGCACTTTGATTTCAACATATTGGCGTAGCTGTAGACGGAACAGAAAGCTTTGTTTGATCGACAATGTCTTTTACCATTTTATAATCTGTTCCTTTGAAGTTTTTTGTTTACACAAGATGGAGGTCTTAAATGAATTAAAATATTTGACACTAATACTTTCAGCTATGATTGACTGACACATCAATGAAAAGAGGGAATGCTGAATGGCTTTTTTTCCCCCCCCGGTTGACAACTCAGCCTGGGGTTTCCCTGCGGATCTCCTCTCAGAAAGGAGATGAGCCACAGTTATTTACAGTTTGGGCTGTGCACCCCCACAAGAGCTCGTAAAAGAGTACTGCAAGTGGACAGGCAGTCTGGAATCAGTTCTCAATGACATCTTTAAAGGGGTCCTCAGTCTGCATGACCTGGGAAATATCCAGCCCCAAGGCTTTCCTACTACCCCTGCCCCAGAAAAAAACACAAAGCAGAAAATATGTACACTACAGATGGCTCAATAATATTTTATTTAAAATATTCAAACATCTATGGGAAAGCCAAAATTATGTTCATCTGCACCTTATGAGTTCCGATAGCCAATCTACACAGATTTCATTGTTCTTTTTTTCCCCCAAACCTAATTTATAAGTCTAAAAAAGGAAAAAAGCACACATCACACTTTGAAAAAAATGTTTTCTTCTTTATTTATGAACTCATCTGAACATCAGATATACCTGATAATTGTTGGTTAGCGAGAACCGTTTGTACATTTGATATTGATGGCAAGAACCAAAACAGCGACGGCATGTGTAGGAAACTGTTGGAAAACAAGTCAGGTCAAAAGCAGTGTGATGTCAGCCAGGTCCAGAGACAGCATGGGTCAACGGTCAACCAAAAACCTCTGGATATAACAAAGCGAGAGTTTGGTTAAACCCTCAATAGAATGAAGAGCAGGACAAAATATGACAAAAGGATTTTAAAAAAATGTCATACCATCCCCTGATAACCTGCTGGATAAAGGCTACATCAAACTGGAACAAACTTGTTCTGAACAGAATGAGTTTGACGAGGGATTTAAAAACTTTCAGACTGAAAGTAGGACACACTGAAAAAATCCTAGCATTTCTCCAAGCTCTGCTCTCTTCTGTCACACAGTCCAACTCTCTGGAACACAGATTCTCTCTCTGGAAAGAAAAACAAGAGCTAAATAAGCATCAATAGAATGAAATAAAAGCCAACCTGAAAGTTAAACTGATTACTGTACCAACTTGAAATCTATTTGAACACAGAACAGCTTTGAAACAAAGAAAAATTATCTTGACCACCACGTAAAAATGGTAAATGTTGATACAATACAGAAGGAGGCTGACATTTGGTGTATTAGGCATATGAACCACAGACATGTCTGACAACCTGCTGTGTAAACAGACACTTTTTTTTTTTTACATGGTTATCCTTTTGGAACCCCCAAAAACATACTTCTTGGAAGGGACAAGGTGTAGATTTACCGAATAATACCTGGGATTAAAGAGGGTTAAATTATAAAATATCACAAGCTTTACTTGCATCCTTTTGAATTTATAAGTCTGAGGCTCGATAAGAATTGATAAAGAACTCAATGGAGTAGATATAGAAACTACTTCTGCATGCAGAGTAATTCTGAACAGGACTATACAACCTTAAAACTTGAGTTGGGTTGTTTCGGAGTCAGAATATAATCGTAGAATCCCTACATTGCAGAGAGCGGCCATTCATTTCTCATACAAAAGGTAGTAGAAATCTGTCCTTTGCACCCTTCAAATGATTGCAGATTTTGAATCAATTGAAATTTTCAAGTTTGGGATCGACAGAGTTGCAGACTTCGAAAACAACAAATTAGGGGAATGCTGAGACATATCAGCTTTGATCTAACAATGGCAGAAACAGCTCAACAAGTTATTTGTCTCAATTCAGTTTTCACCAACACCTGAATTCGACTGAATGAAAATACTCACTTGGAATGGAAACACTGACATGGCTGCTCTATCTTTAGTTTGACCTACAGACCTAATTTCAATGTCTTCATCAATTATCCGTGCTACTAAAAGCAGAAGATCTCAAAGCATACCAAATTCTGTCATTACTCTTCATTTCAAAAGTATAACAATTAATTTTCACTGATTAAATATTCTACTGAAAAATAACCTGATGCTGGATATGGAAAACGTGAAGTCCAAAGCTATTCACAATCTTTGGAAAATGATTTGGATGTGACTAACTGAGATATTTCCAAATTTTTTGATTGATTATACACTGGGTCAGTTAGCTGGACAGCCTGTTTACAATGCAGCTTCATACTGACAAGCATGGGTTCAATTCCTGCACCAGCTGACATTACCGTGAAGAACTCTCCTTCTCAACATCTCAGGGTGACCCTCAGGTTAAACCAACAGTCACCATCTTGGGCGGCACAGTGGTTAGCACTGCTGCCTCACAGCACCAGCAACCCAGGTTCAATTCCACCCTGGGGTGACTGTCTTTCTGTGTGGAGTTTGCACATTCTTCCAGTGTCTGTGCAGGTTTCCACCGGGTGCTCCAGTTTCCTCCCACAGTCCAAAGATGATGAGGAGATGGCAGACTTCACCTGACAAAGGAGCAGTGCTATGAAAGCTTGTGATTTTAAATAGAACTATCATGTGATTTCTGACTTGGTTTAAAGATGTGCAGGATAGGTGGATTAGCCATGGGTAATGCAGGGTTACAGGGATAGGCTAAGGGGATGGGTCTGGGTGGGACGGGATGCTTTTGAGGGTCGGTGTGAACTTGTTGGGCCAAATGGCCTGTTTCCACACTGTAGGGATTCTATGAATCACTAAATTAGGTGGGAGCATAGTTGTGAAAACGATGCAAGGAGGCTTAAAGGGGACTTGGATGGGCTAATTGAATAGGCTAGGACATACAGATGGAACTTAATAAAAATAAGTGTGAAGGTATCCACTTCGCTAAAAAAGGAAAAAACAGAAAATTTCTTAAATGATGAGACTTGGAACTGCTAGCATTCAAAGGGATTGAGTGGCCTTGTTCATGAGTGGTTAAAATCTAGCATGCAGGTGGAGTAAACATTAGGGAAAGCAAATAATATGTTGGCCTTTATCACAAAATCATTTGACTATCCAAGTTAACAGCTTTCTGCATACAACCTTAGTAAGACTGCATTAGGAGGTACTGTCGATAATTTTGATCTCCATAACTAAGGAAATAAAATAATTGTTATTCAAGGGATGCATTGGAGGTTCATCAGATCAATTCCTATGATGGAGTGATTATGAGGAAACACTGACAACCTTATCTACATTCTCAAGTGTTTTGAAGAATGAGAGATGATCTCATTGAGATTTTCAAAATTCTTACAGGCTGTGACAGGTTGAATGCAGATAAGCTTCTTCCTGAGTCTACAGCCAGGCCATATTCTCAGAACAAGGGATAGGCTGGTCAAGGCTGAGATGAGCAGAAACCTTCACCCATGCAGCTAGTGAATATTTAGAATTTTCTTCTCTTGAGATGTGGAAGCTCACCATTGAGCATGTTCAAGATAGAAATTAACAAGGGCTAGAGATGGCAAGGAAAGTGATATAAGGTAGGTAATTAGGCATGATCAAATTGAATGGCAGAGCAGACTGTGCATGCTGAATGGCCCACTGCTAGGATTCTTTTGCTGGTTCCACTTTTGTTAAAAAGTTTTGTTGGTAGTTACCGTAAACAAATTTTACAAAATGAGAATCAGAAGATTTACACAAATTATGCCTTTTAAAAACGAATCAAAATGTCATGAAAAATAGTTAATCTTAGTTCAAATTTAAAACAAAACTTTAAATTCATTGAAAAAACAGAACTGAACTAAACCTTTTTTCTGTAAAAGCTTTAGGACATGGAAAACATTTTACATAAAATGATTTTTAAAGAATTATTGTAATAGGTCTGGGTGTTGTTGGAATTAACGATATGTGCTGGCCCAGCCAAGTTGCCTTCTTGAACTGCTGCAGTCCATCTGGTTTAGGTACACCCACAATGCTATTAGGGAGGGAGTTCCAGAATTTGACCCAGTGACACTTGAAGGAATAGCAATAAATGTCAGGATGAGGAGTGGCTTGGAAGATACTGAACGTGCATTCGAGCTTCAAGTCTTGGCGCTGCACTCATCTAGGCAGGTTGGGCATATTCCATCACATTCCTGACTTGTGCCTTACAGATGGTGGGTAAGCTTTGGGGAATCAGGTGAGTTTCTCACTTCAGGATTCCTAGCCTCTGATCTGCTCTTGTAGCCATTACACTGATATGGCTATTACAATTCAGTTTCTGTTCAATGGGGGAATTCAGTGATAATAATGCCATTGAATGCGAAGGAGCAATGGTTAGATTTTGTCTTGTTGGAGATAGTCATTAACTGGCACTTATGTGGCACAAGCGTTTCTTGCCATCACACCCGGATATTGTCCGGGTCTTGTTGCACTTATCCTTCAGTATCTGAGAAGTTGCAAATAATGCTAAACAATTTGCAATCGTCAGTGAGCACCCTCAATTCTTACCTTACAATGAAGTAAAGGACGGTGATGTAATAGCTGAAGATGAGTGAGTCTAGAACACTACCCAAAGGGATTTATTAAAAGTTGTTGGCTACTGTCTCTCATACGTTTTACTTGTTTGTAAACACAAAAATGACAGGGAGCAGCATTCAAACATCTAAGAGTGGAGAATCACTTGCCATTAATGCCAGCATGGAGATGTGCAGTTTGCACTAATGCTAAACCACAAGTGTATATCTTGAGTACGGGCTCCACGCAAGTCTGGCAAAGTGGAATGTGTCTCAAAGGAAGTAGTCTTCCACCCATAACATTACATTTGTAACATTAACGAAGTAACAAGTTATAGGATTAACACAGGTCATATGGGGTACTATCAGTGTTCCATACATTCAATGACAAAAGAATGCCAATGAATAACTTGTCTTTGCTGGCAATATCCTGAGCCATGAGAACTGAAGCAGTTTATACTCCCCAACACGGGCAACATCCTTGTAAATCTTTTCAGAACCCTTTCAAGTTTCACAATATTTTTCCTACAGTAGACAGTGTTCCAAAAGTGGCCTAACCAATGTCCTCTACAGCCACATGACCGGCCAACTCCTATACTCAATGCACAGATCAATAAAAGGCAAGTGTACCAAATGCCTTCTTCACTATCCTGTCTACCTGGGACTCCTCTTTCAAGAAACTATGAACCTGTACTCCAAGATCTCTTTGTTCAGCAATGCTCCCCAGGACCTTACCATTAAGAGTACAGGTCCTGCCCTGATTTGACTTTCCAAAATGCAGTAGCTCACATTTATCTAAACTCCATCTACTACTCCTCCGCCAATTGGCCTATCTGATCAAGGTCCCCTTGTACTCTACGGTCACTTTCTTTGCTGTCCACTACACCTCTTTGATGTCACCTGCAAACTTACTAACCATACCTCCTATGTTCACATCCAAATCATTTTGGTAAATGACAAAATGCAGTGGACCCAGCACTGATCCTTCTGGCACACCGCCTCCAGTCTGAAAAGCAACCCTCCACCACCACCCTGTCTCTCACCTTCAAGAGAGTTCTGTATCCATGTGGCTAGCTCTCCCTGTATTATATGTGATTTAACCAGTCTACCATGAGGAATCTTGTTGAAAGCCTTAGTGAAGTCCATACAGATACACCACTCTGCCCTTAATCCTCTTTGTTACTCCTTCAAAAAACTCAACAAGTTAGTGAGACAATCTCCCACAAAGTCAACTGTTACCTAACTTACCGTTACATTCAGGAGATGAAGGTGGGTTTAAGAGTTAGAGTAACTTATCTGCCCCAAACATAGGTCAGGATTAAGAGTACCACTACCTCTTCAACCTTCACACTGTCATCTCTGCTTCTTTCAACACTATATTATACTGCTCTTGCTCCTTAAACACTGATACTTGCATTTTCTCAATTAATCATTCCAGCCTTGCACCTCTAAACATCCATCTGTGTCCTTAATAGAAGGCACTCAACCTTTTACTACTTGCATTTTGGCAAATCTTTATGTCCTCTTTTATATTGACTGCTATTCTATTGTCAAGGAGAATGCTAAAAATTAATTTGTATTACAAAAATTGTTACAAATTAATGATGGAAAACCAACGAAAACATCACAGTATTTGCTTTATGGAGAAATGAAGCCTGATTATTTGCAAAATTAGCTTTCGCTTAATGAAAAAGCATTTCTTGAGACCTAAAGCAGAGAGACTGCTCTTAGAAACTGATGGACAGAAGAAAGCAACAATTTTAAAGAATGAAAAGTTTCAGAGAATGAAAAATCCTGTGAACAATCAATCTAGAAATCCTATAAAAGGCTGTCTTTTTATGGACTGGGATTAGGTGGAGGGAGGGAGGGAGGTAGGCAGGCATGTAGGTTTGGAAGACTTGAATTAGATTTTAAAATAAACAGGTTTACTCCAGAACTGTTTTAATGCCAACAAAAAACAAAGATGAAGTTGAAGGACAGTCAGATTATTCATTCATTTTTGAAATATGATTGGTCTTTGTTAGCCATAAAAGACAGCCCATGCAAACCACATTTCAAAAATCAGTAACAAAGTTGTTGGCGAAACTCAGTTGGTCTGGCAGGATCTGTGGGAAGAAAGTGGAGTTAACATCGAGTCCAATGACTCTCAGACTCAACATTAACTCTGCTTTCTTCCCACAGATCCTGCCAGACCTACTGAGTTTCACCAGAAAATTCAATTTTGTTTCAGATCTCCAGCATCCACAGTCCTTAGTTTTAATTCAATAAGTAATGTTGTTAAAACTGCAAACTTTATCACCATACAGAACACAAGAAATAAAACGCTCGTTCCTAAATGACAATTAGGATCTATGCTACCTTGGAATGGGAAAACGCATTCAGAAGTTTGACTCCTGTCATTCTCACCAATGACAGTCTTTCAAAAATAAAAATCATGAGCTAATTTCCTCTCTCTGCTACAAAGTGGCAAAATTTGTATCTATGTATGCTACAACCACAAGACAAATACTTGACGCCAAAAAGCTAGCTAATTAATAAAGGTTCTGTCAGTGAATGGGGTCTAATGCCGAACACAACCACACTGCAAAACCTTTAAGATGAACAGTAATTGTGCACGTGCGCTTCATGGCATACTCGAACGGGCTTGAGTTGTGTTTTCTAGTTTGTCAATGCCTGAAGGCTAACTTTTTTTGACAGCTCAAACACAATAAAGGATATTGACAAGTCCTCACCTACGGAATTCTACAGACCATTTTAGTAAGCACTGTTATGAAGAGGAAAAGAATGAATGGAATCAATCGATTTAAGAAAAATTAAATTAGAAATCTTAACTTCTAAAAGGATATCATAACTTAAATGAGCTTGGTGTAATACATTTAACTATTCAAATCTTGTTCTCACCTGTACGAAAGTCGTCTCTTAGTCTTTAGTGATTTGGTCAAAAAGTAACAATGCATCCCAGCAAAGCAGGAACCCAGTGGACTTGCCCAACAAGTCCCCATCCACCACTAATACACTCAACCTGGCTGAACTTGTTCCCTCAATCAATAATTTCTTCTGTAACTCGTCTCACTTCCTCCAAATAAAAAGGTATTACATTGGGTACCCCTGTAGGTAACAGAGTATTTTGGGGCTTAAGTGGAACACTCATTGTGCCAGTCTTACTTTGGACCTCCCCAAACTCAGTTTCTGGTACATTGACGACTGTACCTGTGCTGGAAAACTTCAACTTTGCTTCAATTTTCATCATTCTTTAATCGTTGCATTGTACATCTCAGACACTTCCATTTCCTTCAACTACTGTTTCCATTTTGGGGATAGACTTTTAAGCCCGACTCCCATTGCACCCCAAGTACACTTCCTTTCACCCAGTCTCCCATGAGGAGTCATTTCCTTCTCCCATTTTTTCCATCTACTTCACATCTGTTCTAATGATTAAACCTTCCACAACAGCACCTCTATTAAGAACTGCAGATGCTGAAGTCAGTGTCAACACAGTATGGAGCTGGAGGAACACAGCAGGCAAGTTGACGTTTCAGGTCGGGACCCTTTTTTCTGAAGAAGGGTCCCAACCTGAAATGTCAACTTTCCCACTCGTCTGATGCTGCCTGGCCTGCTGTGTTCCTCCAGCACATCCAATAAGTTGTCCTTCCTCCTTCACAAGGAGGTCACTTGCTTTTTTTTTGTTGACAAGGCCCTCAACGTGTCTGGCTGTTTCCCACACTTCAGTTCTCTCCCCTCAGCCTCACTTTGCACCATCAGCAGCCATACACAAATGACAGCCCTCTGTACTTCCATCCTTCCCAGCATGCTGAAATTTCCTCTCAGTACTCTTAAGGGACTTGCCCCTCCAAGATATCCTGGTCCACTCATCCATCACCCCCAACACCTTGTCCACTTCTCATTACCTTCACAATGCATTACATGAAGTGCAAAACCTGCTCTTATACTTACTCTTTCTGTGCTGTGAAGCCACAAGCACTTCTTCCAGTTGATGCAATGGTTTGATTGTACTTATTTCAATTTAGTGTATTCTGTTTGCAACAATATGGTTCTGTCTACATTGGGGAGCCCAAATGCAGATTGGGTAAATGGCATGCAGAATGCGTTTGTTCAGTCTGTACGAACAACCCCAAGCTTCCAGTTCTTTGCCATTTTAACTCTCCACCTATCTCTCATAACACTTCAGTTCTTAGCCTGCTGCAGTGAAGCTGAAAACAAATTCAAAGAACAACGTCTCATCTTTCAATGAGGTACTTTACAGTCTGCGTCTCAACATTGAGTTCAGTAAATTCAGACCATGAGCCGCATCTCCCATTTGGATGTTTTTTGGGCTATCTAGTGGCCTGACTTTTGTTTTTCACGTTTTTGCCAACAGCCAGAGCTGGTCATTATCCTGCCATTCACACCAACTCTGGGCAAGTGCTTTACTTCAACTAGTACCAATCTGCCAATTTTTCTACTACATTTCTCAGTTAATCAATGCCACCCTCTACTCTACTCATCCTCCTCCTCAAACAGCATAAAACCCACTACATTTCTATATTTCTTTCCCCAATTCTGAAGTCATATCCAGAATGGACCTCTGCCTCTCTTCTTTGATTCTGCTAGTGCTAATTATTTCCAGATTCAGTTTTCAATTCAGATTTCAGCATCCACCATATTTTGTTTTTAATCTGCCTTCAAATGAAGTGGGTTGAGGGACCAGGCTTTAGTTTGTCTACAATTAGTAGCCTTGCTTCAATTTTACTAGAGTACACAGACATAATTCAATTCATCACCCAGTTAAAAACAGCAGAATGTTCAGCAATTTAGGAAGGAACGATTTGGTACTAAGTGAACTCGGACTTTTTTTTTCCTGCAGGCTTGGTCAAGGAGCTGTGGAGACACCAAACTGAGGCATTTGCCACATGCAAGAATTGTCATCCTATGATTGCACATTCTACATATGTAATGAAATAAATACAGACACAAGAATTTTTAACAGAAGCATTTGTTTTTGTAATATTTGTAAGGATGTTAACAATGTTGTACTTGAGTTAAAAACATATGCTACCTTTGGACAAAGTAGGGCAAGCAGTAGACAGTTGGACAAAGTGCACCATCTCCAACAGCTAATGGTCATAATTACAGTACAAGTTTTGACAAGTTGAGAAAACAGCTTCAGAGTAAGTTTTTGAAAGCTACATATTGATAACTTGACTGAAACAAAGAGAATGACCTAATCACAGATTAAAATCTCAACCTTTTGGGAAACGAAAGAGTTGAAATTTGAGGGAGAGCGAGCAAGCAAGCATTCAAGCGAACCTCACCTCTGCATGAAAGTTGCTTTATTATATAGAAAAAATGTGGAAGTAAATTAAATAATCCTTTTGAATTTTAAAATAAAATTCATTCTCAGGCCATCACTGGCCAAGTCAGCATTTACTGACATCCTTAAACTGCTGACAGAGCAATTAAGAATCAACCACATTGCTGTGGGTCTGGAGTCACTTGTTAGCCAGACGGGTTTTGAAAACAATGGTTTCTACTGTGGATCTCACTGTAACTGGGAAAGGCGCCTACCTAAACTTTTGACCAAATTCAGTCTTAACATTAAAAATATGGGGTACAGGCTCACAGTTCTAGTTCCTCAAGATTTCTGCCTTGCCAAGCAGCTGCACAAACTGAAAACAGAGGAAAATATTGGAAGATGTCCAATTTTATAAAATGATACCATATTTGCATGTGAATAATGCATTGTCTCTAATGTATAGTCACACATCAGCTGGACACTACATGTCAGATTTTGTTTTAAAAAGAGACCTGTCCCTTGCATTACATTACACTTACCTATGTTAGTTTTTTTGCCTTGTTGTAGAGAGAGTCCACTACTTTACTCATATTCTGGATTGTTTCAAGCGCAGTTTCATACGTTTTGTCTACTGGAGGCTCATCAAACACAATCAGGACTCCTTCGCCTTGGTCTAAAATACCTACAAACACAAGCAAAAAACACAAACATGACCTATAATATAAATTGTTGAAAACAACTTTCTTCTGGTTTCTAGACAGATTACAAATTCTTTTTCTTACATCTAAGGAAGTAAGAATATGAATGTACAATATCTACTATGATAACAGCAAAGATACTGGACGCACAATACTGATAAAGGTTGCAATAACAAATGCCAAATCTTCAAGACAATTTTCTTTTGTGCAGACTACCAACACAGGTCAGTTGGCTAAATCTTAATCTGCAATGGGCTAAAGCTGACAAGTCAATATCATTTTAAAAACTTTAACAAAACTATAATTTCTGCAGTTTTTCTTACTCTGCAGCCAAAACAAAGTTTTTCCCACCAAAGGACATGCAGTATGGAACTGCATACTGGAACTATAATACCACCTGCAGCTAATATTTCAGTCCTATCTGGAACAGGTGAAAAGTTATTTGGAACAAGAGATTTGATCAAAGTTTAAATCATACCTGTCTTGAGAGATGATTTATTAAGGAGAACTAAAAAAAAAGAGACAAAGGTAACTCTTGACAAAAAGTTAGCCCTTGAAAGGTTTCGCATAATTCAGATTTCAAATTGTAATTGGAACCATGTCTTGCCTATGTTTAAACCAGTTACATGGAAAAGTTGTGTCATTAACAATTATGGTGTTTTCGGAGCTGGGTATGATTTTAACTTTGTGGTCGTTTCTCCTGTGTTCTTGCAAGAACTGTTCAATGCTTACCATGAAATTTCTTGTCCAAGATCATCTGAGAGAGTTTCCTTTCCACATCACCCTGGAATAACAGGATTGTGTTAAGTCCAAGTCACATGTAACAATTGTCCATCTGACAATGTCATTTTGGTTGAATTGTCTAATGCAAATTTCCTTTTTTTTTAAAAAAAGAAACCGTTCTTGGCTGAATCAGAGCCAATGATATTTCAAATCCAATAAAATAAAGTTTAGAAAGGAGCCACATAAGAGATTCAGGAATTTAGAAAATTTCAAAATAAACAAGCTCTCACCAACTTAAGTCAATGTAATGTTAAAGTTTCAACATTTCAGTTCCACTTCAGGAAATGCCCTACAACCATTAGTTCCAAGGATGAATACAGACTTTTCTTTGAGGTATTCAAAACACAACATTCCCCTGTTATGGATTTCCGGATCTCCACCACATCATATAATAAGTTGTGACCATGTTAAATTTCATGAGTGAGCAGAAATAAAGGTACACACTTCTTTTTCAATCTAAGATAAGCACTCAAACTCTTCAAAGAACCGGATTAAAGTTTAAAACTATCTAGCTACAAGATTGCTACTGTGGTTGATAATTCAGAACTTCTTGGGCCTTAATCCAGGAGGTCAATGATTGAAGCTCTACATATGATCTAGACAACCATGTATACTGTAATAGAGTACGGTGCAATTATTCAGCATGTCTTGCCATTCATTCCCAACTCCGAATACACCTCCAGTGGAACCGTAGAATAGCAAGAGATACTGGAAGGCAAGGGAGATTTTTTATGCTTAGCTTTGAAATACTAAAGTATGATGGAGACCAGCTGACACACTGCAACAGTAAAAATAAATCTGCAGTTTTCCTGTTGAAAACAAAAATCAAAAACAAGACCTTCAGTTCTGAGCAAAAAGAGATAACCCGGTTTTATTTTTAGATGCTACGCACATGAAGGTGGAGGATGCCAAATTAAGCGTTGAAACTTTCCTAGTTATATTGTATCAGTTTAGAAACATTCAGAAAACAGATTATAATAGAGGAGCAAAGATATTGTAAGTAACTCTCTTCAATCATTACTTAGAATTCTCACTTTTTTTATGAAACGTGCAGAATATAAATTCTCAAATATCTGGGGAAACATCAAGATGACAAATTAATCCCATCTCCAATTGCTACAGGAGATAATTACACTAACTGTACCGCAAAAACTATTTGTAAATTCCAAATTCTCTCTCCTCTTGATATTAATTCAGTTCCAGTCTCCAATATTCTTAAGTCCAATATTTCTGGCATCAGATCACTACATCACAAGAAATTTAAGAGGTGGTGGTATACCTGGATAAAACTGAAGGTTAGAAACACTGCTAAGAATTCCCCTCCTTAACCATGGCAATGAAGCCAATTGTAGCAATTTGGCTAAAATCAACTGACTGAGTGAAAGGAGGAGGAATATATGAGATCTTCTTGGTCTGAAAAGGCTCAAAATACTCATCTATTACATTTAGACAGAGCTGAAGAAAAATGCTTTAGTTTGGAGTCATACGGTTTTAGTGACAGCTCAATAAGGTTATTTAAAAACGCTGTTGCTCAACTTTGCCAACATTTTTTATATCTCAAATTCTTTTAAGCGTATATAAACTTAATGAATTACTTTAACGAGGTACAAGGTACATGTAGAAAAATGTGGCAGTCATTTTACCCACACCAAGACCTCAAACACAATCAATGATCAGTTAACCTGTTTGTGTGCTGGTTGAAAGGTGAATTTTGCAACGAAGCAACAATGTTTGAATAACACATTAGTAATAACAGAGCAGATTTCGGTTGAATATTTTCCTTGCAGTTCAATAAAGTTTCAGCCTAGAATACATGTTAAAATTTTGGACTGACATCCTCATCTTCAGTTGAACTTTATCACATGAGACAAAGTGATTTTCAAGACTCAGAATCCTGCATGTCCTACTTAAATATAGATGATCACTTACCTTGGATAGTTTTATAATACTTGCTATGTGTTCTATCTGTAAGATTAAGAAAAAGACATTATTTTCAGTCTCCAAGTCACCAATAAAAAAAGACAATTAAAAAGGAACAGTTACAATTCATGTGTCATAATGGCACGCAAGCATCAAAACATGATAAAGCATCCAAACAAGTTACCTCTTTTGTTCAAAAGAACTGGCCAAAAATACTGTGCTCTAAATACTTATAAACATGAACATAAAATACACAAAGTAACAGTTCAAAAAGTGTCCAGTATGCAGTCTTTATTCTACAACAATGGCCAGTTTGAAAATGCTTGGAACCATACATAGCAATAATTTGATGGCTAGAAAATCATAAAGCTGCATAAATAGAGGTATTGAGCACAAAGGCAAAATAACTAATACTGATTCTTCATAAAGCTCTGGCTTGACCCCTACAAAATAATGAATCCAGTCATAACATTTTAGGAAGGCTACGAAGATCCTTGAAAAGATACACAGTGGGGACACAATGGGTCGCAGAGGCAAGGTCCCAGCACGCATAGGAGGTGAGGCATGGTTTGCTTGAAGGACTGTAATGCTGAACTTTTAATATCTTTGTTTTTCTAATTTATTGCTAAGATTTTGTACCTTTTTACATTAGATGATACCGTAAGTGTTGACTTTGTAAACATTTCACTGTACTCATGTCAGTACATGTGACAATAAACCTAATTCTATTATTTACCAGAATGATTCTTCCAATTAAAATGATTTTAGCAACAAGGTCAGGTTTGAGAATTGGGTTATTCTCCTTGGAGTAAAGAGGGTTGAGGGGAGTTCAGAGAGATGCACAAGAATATGAGAGAATGGTTTTTGGGAGGAGCTGCCTTTTACCCAATAGTAATTAGGTACAGATTTAAGATTTTGGGCAACAAATACAGCTGGACCATCAGGAAAAAAATGTCATTATCCAGTGGCAGAGAATTGGCCAATGCTCTAAGTGTGGCAGAAGTCAAGACGACCGATAACTTTTCAAAGAAATCGGTGGGTAACAAATTTGCAGGGTTACAAGGATAGATGTGAGGTAAATGGGCCTGACCAGACTGCTGCACTAAGAGCCATCATGGACTTGATGGGCCACACAGCTGTCCTTCTGTGGTGTGAAAACTGTGACTATTTTATTTAAATTCTTTTACAAAATTTTAAGCTTCTGGAAAGGTCAACCTTTGTTATCCATCCTTGATTGCCTTTGAGATGATGGCAATGAGCATTTCTTGCACTGCTGCAGTCCATGTGGTACAGGTTTACCCACAATGCTGTTTGGAAGAGGTGTAGATGTTGACCTATTGACAATGTAAGGTGATACAGTTTCAAGTCAAGACAGTGAAACTTGCAGGCGATGTCAACCTCAAACATCCATGGTAGAAGTCATGGGTTTGGAAGGTGCTATCAAAGAAGACTTAGCAAGTTGCTGCATTGCAGCATGTATGCAGTACATACAGCTACTGCTGTGTATTGGTAATGGAATTAGTGGATGTTTACCTGTGATGGATGGGTACCAAACAAGCAGGCTGCTTTGTCCTGAATGCAGTCGAGTTCAGTGTGTTGTTGGAGGCGTACTCAGCTGGGCAAGTGGAGACTATTCAGTCACTGTCCTGATTTGTGATTATATGTGGTAGACAGACTTTGGCAAATCCGGAGGCAAGTCATGCGCCACAGAATTCCCAGTCTCGGATTTGGTCTTCGTCACAATATTTATATGGCTAGTCCAGGTCAGTTCCTGGTCAATGCTACGTCCGCTAAATGTTAACAGTCACATGTTGGCAGATTCAGTGATAGCAGTGCCATTGAATTTCAAGGGGAGGAGATTAGATTCTTTTGTTGGAAATGGGCATTGCTTGCCACACAGGTATCCAGCCACATTCATGCCACACATCAACCAAACCTGGATGATATTCAGTTCTGATTGTGGTGTGTGAACACCCGACTTTCAGTATCCAAGAAATTACAGATGGTACTAAACAACTCAACATTGTAAAGTATGCATACCTCCAATTTTTCCATCCCTCAACTCGTGTCCCCATTTCTGTTGAAAGTGTGCTCCCAAAATGACTATAAAGTCTCTGACTTACTCAACGTTCCAAATGACACTTCTTCATATCGTATTCCCTATAAGGACTCTGTTCCGAGTCTTGGCTATTTCTATTGCAATAATGCAGCCTTCTAACGTTCACAATTTTGAAATGCTTCAGGGTTCAAACAACTCTGATAGCTTAATCTGGACTGAGGAGCTTCTTTTACTGACACTAAAGGCTCTGAAGCTGGAACTCAGAGCAAGAAAGAGTGAATCCCAATGGCGTTGAAATGCTGGGCTGGGACTGTTATAATTGATCTGCTCACTGCAGTCACATACCCAGGGTCCTGCTGCCATAGCTCTCTGATTCACCACAAAGATTATTATGTGGCAGGAGTAGGCTGCTCAGCCCATCACGTTTGCCAAGGATATTTTAATTTATTACCAAATCCGTGCATTTCCCCATAATTCTGCACACTTTCCACTTAAATAATCATCCAATGCCCTCTTAAATTCCTCAATTTGAACCTGCCTGCATTATATTTCCCAGACAACTGTTAATGAAGGAGCTGTACCAAAATATGACTCCTATAGAATCTATGTTGTTGCCCTGAGGCACAAATAAAACACAAGGGGGCCAGCCATAATCTGAGATTTGAGCACAAAAAATCTAGGTTGCCTTTGAAGTGCAGTGTAAGCAGATTCAATATATTTGCTGTGTGAAAATGCTTTATCTCACTGCATCTATTTCTGAAAAATAAAATCACTCAAAACAGTGCCCTCTGCCTCTCCAGCTGTTTGCAAGCAGAAATTATTGTTCCCCATCTAGTCTAACCAGACCCCTTTTGATATTGAAACCATATCAAATCTTTTCTCCTCGAAGGAAAACAAATTCAACATTTTCAACCTTTCTTCATAACTGAAGGGTCTCAACGCTGGAAACGTTCACATAAACCTCTTCTACACTCTCTCCAATGCATTCCCATCCTTTCCACAGTATGGTGCCCAGAACCATACACAAAACTTCAGCTGTGTTTTAACCAGTGTCTTATTCAAGGTCATTATTGCCTCCCTGCCCTTGTATTCTATGGCTCTATCAATGAAGCTTAGAATACTGTGTGCTTTGTTAGCAGTTTTCTCTGTCCTTCCACTTTTAATGACATTCACCCAAGTCTCTGTTCTTTCACTCCCCTTAGAATGGAACCTTTATTTTATAGTGTTCTTCATGCAAAAGTGCATCACCTCTCATTTCTCTGCATTGAGCTTCATCTGACAAACTGCCTCCAGTCCGTCCATCAATGTGTTTCTTGAAGATCTATATGGTGTTCCTCAGGTGTACAACTCTCCAAGTTGTGTGTTAGCTGCAACTGAAATGGCCCACTACACATCAAGATTTATATCATTTATGTAAAACCAGGAAAAGCAAGGGTCCCAACATTGTCCCTGGGGAGCTGCACTACAAACTTCCTTCCAACCCAATTACACCCATTAATCAATACATCATATCCTATTATTCTGCCAATTTTGTATGCACATTAATACTGCCCTTTTCATTCCTGAATTTATCACTTTCCTCAAAAAAGCGTGTTTCAGGGCATTGTATCAAGTATATTTTGGAAGTCCATGCACACCACACCAGTAGTCTTGCCTTCAAAATCCTCTCTTACCTCTTCCAAAACCTTTCAGCAAGTCAGTTAGATATGATTTTCCCTTAAATAGGTGTTGACTCCTGAGTCAATCTACATTTTACCATGTGACAATTAGTTCTATTTGGAGTAACTCTTTCTCGAAGCTGCCCCATCAGTGAAGTTAAACTGACTGGTCAAAATTGCTGGACCAATCTTTACAACCTTTCGAGAACAAGGTGGTCATGTTTCCAATTACCCAATCCTCCAGCATCACCTCTTAATACAGGAAAAATTGTAAAATTTTTGTCAGTGACTCTGCAATTTCCACACTCACTTCATTCAATGCCCATGATGCATCTCATCCAATCCTGGTTTATTAACTCTAATTACTGATGACTTATCCAATTTCTCTTCAATTTTAATTCAAGATTTTCTCCTGTCATCACGGTCTGGGTAACTTCTACCTTGTAAAGACAAACGCAAAGTATTCATTTAATATCCCAGCTATGCCTCTTGGCTACATGCGTAAACTCTGGTTCCTAGTGGGCGCTACTCCTCCTTTTATGTTCAGGTGAGGGAAGAGAGATAGGTGGCAGAGTTGTCGAACAGGACAGTCAACAAGAAACATGACCACTAAGACAGCTAGAAACCACAAGTTAGTGGGAACAGCAAGATGATGAGTTACGTAGTAGATGCCAATCCAAATTGGCCCTGATTTGGCACACATGGCCAGACATACCGACCCAAAATGACTTGGCAACAAATCTCGTGGGTCCAAGCCAGAATACAGGCCCCATTCATCGAACAAACATAAAATGACAACATGGGGCAACTTTAAACCTTCAGACCATGCAAGTTACACTGACGAAACCTTCTTGTCTTAAGGTCATAGAGTTAGAATTAATTTCAGAATGGATCCAAGACCTGTTGAATACAAATACTATGGAAACTTATTTCATTCACATACTTGCAATTACCTGAACTCTGGAGAAAGGCTCAATCACTCTGATAAGATTCTGCTCCAATAAGTTGTCATACAGCTTTGCCAGATGTGTGGTGATAATCGGATCATCCCGTAGCTCTGCTTGGAAATCTGTTAAAGCCTGTGAATCAGAACAGCAGAATTTTAATTGACAGTGAAAAGTACTTCCTGAACTCCCAGAGTAATACTGAAGGAATGCTGCACTGTCAGAGGTACAATCATTTGATATGAGAAACTGAAGCTCCATTTGCTCTCTGGTAGATCAAAAGACTCATGGTGGCAGTGTGACAAAGAAAAGGAATGTCTTCTCAGGTACCCTAGCCAATATTTAATATCAATTATCACAGATCATCACACACTGCTGTCTGTGGGAACTTGATGGTTGCAAATTAGCTGCTGTGTTTCTACATTAAACGATTGACCACACTGCAAAAGCACTTTTTTGGCTGTCAAGTGGTTTGGGACATTGTGGTCATGAAAGATGCTACTTAAACTAACAGAAAATCATTCAAAGTCTGAGTGATATGCCAGACTGTCTGAATTTAGAATTTGATTTCAAAACGATTATGTTTATTCCATTAAACTACCAAGTCACTGTGGAAAATTAATCATTAACCACCCAAGTAGAAAATTCAAGCCTATTGGACAGCTGCAATAACAATGAAACAGCATTTACTCTATTCTCTAGTCAAACAAGCTTGCCGTACACAAAAAAAAAATCAACATAGCTATATTAAAGTCAGACAGCCTTTAAGAACAATTGCAATTCAGGTGGATGCAGTCAAATACCATTCAGAATAACTTCTGGTAACATCCACTGAACAACAGTTTGGGGACCAAAATCTGGTTCAACGCACCAAGTTTACAAAAACGTATTGTCACCATCTATGCTCAGCATATGGTGATAACAGAACCAGCTGGGAAGTACTTTCTGTTATAAATAGCAAACAAAATTAGAACCCAGATTTTTAATTTTTGATCATGTTTTTATTCAATTTTACAAAGCAGAATTCATGTACTCCTATGTGCCATGATCTCCATTTTCAATTGGGGGTGTACACATTCAGCTGTAAATCCCTTATCAAGAAAAGGCTGTTGCTTTTGTAGAATGCTCAGTGGCAACTCTCACCCTCCCATCCCCAAAACTGCATCAAATATTGTGTACATTTGCAGCTCACCTGTAAGTACAAAGAGGAGGATATATGTCAGGAAAAATGCTTCCCCATTCCTTATATGGATAATTTTACACACTGTTGTCCAGTTGAAAACTTTTCATAGACATGTTCTATACTGGGTGGCCCACAGGCCACTTTAAGTTTCAACTTCACTTTGAAACCATTTCCTCCACAAATAGTTAAAGTTCTCCATATAAATGTTGTGCAATGCAAAGGCAAACACATCAATTCTTTCCCGTTAACTAGAACTTAAAGCCCCTAACAAACAGTATCTCTCTACTCTAGGCTCTGCATACCATCAATTATCAGTGAAGTTTCTCATTAGTTGTTTTTTGGACAACTTACCTTTTCAAAATCAGCCAGTGATCGATTCTTACTTGCTTTGGCCACACATTTTAGCGAATCAGTCTTAAAATAAAAAAGATAACCATGAGTGGAGATGAAATTTCTAGTTAGTCTATCAAATCACAAATTAAAAATACCAGAAGCAAAAAATAACAACACTATTTTATGACATACCCATCTGTGTCTTAAAGTTACATATCATTTCATCCTAGATTTTTTCCAAAGGATAATAACACAAAATTCAATTGAGTGTTTATTTCAGGACCAAGAAAAGACAGCAAGCTGATAACTTACTTTCCTCGCTATTTCAAAACCAACTTCTATTCTACGCAAATGCTATTTTGTGCTTTCCCATCATGTTTTTCAGTTACATTAAGAGCCAATACTAAATTTGATGCTTTTTATGCTGATGAACACACTCTTTGCCTTCTTGGTCCACATTATTTGCATGGTTCAACATGGTCCACACAAATACAAAATATAAAAACACAAGTATTTATACAAAGTGTCTATCGGCCAAACGTTGGGCTTGAATCCCAGGTTCTCCACAGCCCATCTTTCTTCTATGTTACAAAATTGTTTCTGAAATGACATGCTCACTTGATAGGGTAATGGGTAAATGCATCAGTGGTGGGACCATGGCAAATAGACCAAGAAGGTTGTGAATTTGATCCTTAATTATTGATGAATCAAGTAATCTTAGCACAACAATTGCTGCAATCAACAATCCTGGGCTTTGGGAGTCTGGTCAGAAGTGCATAGGTAGTATTAAGTTTTTGCCCATTACTGTTGAACATTTGGTAAGTCAAGGTTTTTTGGATGAAATGCAGAAATCTTCCAGTCTGAAGAACAGCTTTAAGAGACAGGAAAAGTGGGTGGAAAAATGAAATTGTGCTCAACTACTAATACACCAGAGATCCAGGCCTGGAGAGAAAGGTGGGAAACTGATTCAGATACTGCATTGGAAAAGAAGCCGTAGTACCAATAATGTGGACTTCAAGCTTCAAAATCTCCCCTCCCCTGATCGCATCCCAAAACCAGCCCAACTTGTCTCCGCCTCCCTAACCATTCCTCCCACCTCAAGCCCCATCTCCTACCCACTAACCTCCTCCCGCCTCCTTGACCTGTCCGTCCTCCCTGGACCGACCTATCCCCTCCCTAACTCCCCACCTACACTCACCTTTACTGGCTCCAACCCCACCTCTTTGACCTGTCTGTCTCCTCTCCACCTATCTTCTCCTTTATCCATCTTCTATCCGCCTACCCCTCTCTCCCTATTTATTTCAGAATCCCCTTCCCCTCCCCCATTTCTGAAGAAGGGTCTTGACTTGAAACGTCAGCTTTCCTGCTCCTCCAACGCTGCTTGGCCTGCTGTGTTCATCCAGCTCTACACCTTGTTATCTCAGCAGTACCAAATACTTTTCTTCACATCTGTTTTTCCAAATGTTGTTAACATGTTTGCAAAAAAAAAAAAAGGATGCTCAGTAAATACCTTTAGATAACTCTACCTTGCTTTCTTCAAATACAGTCTTTGTTTACCCATTAAAACTAGTCTATTGAGTGAATCATTTCCTGACAGGCCCCAATATCATCAACTATTATACTCGTATAGAAAGTGGAAATCAAGTCAACTCTGGAGCCTGACTGCATGAATGACAAAAGCTTACAAAAGCAATTAGCCCATCTATGAACAGATTGCTCTGCAATTCTTCATTATGGAAGACAAGGAGGAAGTTATGTCTTACTCCAGGAAAATTGACAATGAAGTACTTAAAACAATCTGAGTGTAACAGACAAAATCCATATTTGGCCTCATTTCCTTCCCCACCCGTTTTGGAAATTAAGTAACATTGAATTTGTACTTTACCTGTCGCCCAGCATATCGGAGTGCTAGCTTCCCACTCACCAATGCCTGGACATCTTCTGGTCTGAGAGGAAAAACAAAGAATACACATTTGTAAAATTGCTACGAGAACCATTTTTCAATTACGATTTTCTAAAGTTCAGCCTTACAGCAAGCTTCATTATTTCTAATGGCCTCAGCCCTGTCCAAAAGAACGGCAATGGTAGGGCAACTCTGTCAAATCGGAACATCTTATCTTTAAGAGACATTCACGGTATGGTGAACATCCACAATAAAGCTAAAGCTACTGCAACCTTAGCTCCACAAGCATTGTCAAAACTACAAGTATGATATTTCTTGATCTTCAAAAATAACAGTAAAGAGAAAGGAGAATGTGTTACTAAAATTTTCACTAACAATCAAGAAACTAGAATCAAGTGAATTGCACCACCAGCGGCAGTATTACCTCCAAGATCAGTTGTTGTACCTTCAGGCAATAACATCACAAGGTTTTAGTTTAATATGCCCAATACTTTCCCTACGTGAAATATAATGCAAAGGCCTGTATCAACAGTTGCTGTGAAAATGGCTGGTCATCTACCTGAACTCTACCTTCTTGCACTAACCTCACATCCCTTGATTCACTTATGAACTAAGGGAATGTTGAATTCAGCAATTTTGATAAAAATCTTTCAAACTTACGTATTTAACATAATTTTGCACAGCAGCATATATTTCAATGCTGTGATAGCTTTGGGACTATCAATAGAATCATATCCTTCAAATGCCTCATAAAAATAGGAGTAAGCAGTCTTCCAGTCCTTCTCTTCAGCAGCATGGATAATACCTAGAAACAAAAATCTCAGATTAATGCAATTCTAATTTGTGAGCATCTACCTTTTTTGCTTGGATCAACTACATCCTCATTATATACCTCTAACAGAAAAATATGCACAGGCAACTCCATTTGGACAGTTACAAGGTTAAAATAATTTAACAGAACAAGAATGCTTCAAAAAGCTAGATTCTTTTATTACTTAATGACTCAACTGATGAAGTCAATGAACAAGTGGGCCATTTAGATCACAAGAGTTTCAAGGTTTGATCTCAAAATTGTACTAACATCCAGATTTCAGAAAGCAGGCTGATAGATCATGCAACTGACCATAATATTCCCAAATTTATGAAGAAAAGCTAGCTGGTGTTCATGCATTTGGTCACGATTCGATGACTCCTGCTGAAGTGTATACTACAGAGTAGTTGGTTGAGACTCACATGAAGGTTAACTAATTAGTTGTAGTACCAGAAAAGAATCTTGCCTTTTATAGAATGGTGTTCAAGAAAAAAGTCAACCTTTTCAAGAGAAGTAAAGGAAAGGGTGTTATGCTCGTGGCAAAAGGCTGGGCAAGCAAATTATCTCTTTAAAAAGGGAAGTGGTATAGTACAGGATTCATGTTGAGGTTGCACAGAACATTGGTGAGGCATTTTCTGGACTACTGTGTGCAGTTCTCCTCATCCTGTTGTTGTAGGAAGGATATTACTAAATTAGACAGGGTTTAGATTTACCAGGATGTTGCTGGGAAGAGAGGGTTTGAGTTATAAAAAACAGGCTGAGACTTTTTTAAAAACCATAGCACAGGAGGTTAAGGGGTGACCGTACAGAGGTTTATAAAATCATAAGGGGCATAGATAAGGGTATTTTTGTTAGGGTTGAGGAGTTCAAAGCTAGGAGGCATTTTTAAAAGGTGAGAGGAGAAAGTTTTAAAAAAAAAAAAAGGACATGAGGTGCAACTTTTCTTTTATATAGAATGATTTGCGTTTGGAATGAACTGCCAGATTAAGTGGTAGATGCAGCTACAATTACCACATTTAAAAAACATTTGGATAAGTACATGCATAGAAAAAGGTTGAAGGGATGTGGGCCAAATATAGGCAAGTGGGACTAGTTTAGTTGGAAACATGGTCGTCATGGACTAACTGGTCAAAAGGGACTGTTTTTATGCTGTATGACTATGACTGTAAGACTCTCTGCAATACAGAATTTCCAAGCCAAATTGTCTTATACAAAAAAAAACACTATGCAATACAAGTGATGATCTTAATGCTGAAATAAAAAAACTTTAAGAGGATAGATTTGCATGTGTAAGACACCTTCATGACCCCCAGTTGTGCCAAAATACATTCTATTTGGGCATAGGAAGTCCCACAAATAGCAATGTGATGGTAGCCAGGTTTTAGTGATCTTGGCTTGAGGATACATATTTACTGGAAGTATTTACCTGAAAAAGAATTCCTCAGCCTTTTATTCTTTAGAAAAAAGAAAAAAGATGAAAATATTATTTATATCCTGAAAAGCTAAGGGGAGGTGATGTCCTAGTGGCATCATCGCTGGACTGTTAACCCAGAAACTCAGTTAATATTCTGGGGACCCTGCAGATGGTGGAATTTGAATTCAATCCAAAAAAACCTGGAATTAAGAGTCTGATGATAAACCATGAATCCATTGTAGATGGTCAGGAAAAACCCATCTAGTTCACTAATGTCCTTTAGGGAAGGAAACTGTCATCCTTACCTGGTATGTCCTATATGTGACACCAAACACACAATGTGGTTGACTCTTTACCAACCTCTGGGCAATTAGGAATGGGCAATAAATACTGGTCTAGCCAGCGATGCCCTCATCCCATGAATGAATGAAGAAAAAAGCTAGGTAACATCTTGGTTTTCCATCTTATCAGAAAAACAGCTCCTCCAACACAGCATCACTCCTTCATACTGCACTAAAGTGTCAACCTAGATTATATGATCAAATCTCTAGAGTAAGAGATGAACCAATGAACTCCTGACTCTAGAAGAGTGAACAACTGTGCCAATGCAAAATGATATACCTGTTATCTCTTAACAAAAAGAGGGTTACTAATAAATTACTAAAAAAACTTCTCTAATCTCCAGGATCATTATATGTTGCAATATGTGGCATTACATTTTAATTGCATTTTCAATCGTAGCCTATAAAACTACTTTAACTCAATTTCATCCATGACAGTTCTGTAATCACTGAAATTCATCCCTTTAATAGCGTACAAATGTGGCAGCAATAACAACTGTCTGTAGGTAGGCTCCTCAGGTTTCACAGCTCCTATGGCTGTATCCCAGGTTTGAAAATTTCACAGCAGTAGGCGAGTTGGCTCTCTGATAGAAATGGTGCTGAATAACAAATGTACTGTCAAATGGATGAAATGCAGTTAATTAAATCACATCTGTTTTAAACAGTGTAGTAATTGGAAAAATAAACAGTGATGTTAATAACATTGATATACCTCACAGGGCCAAGTTACTTTCAACCAGCTGCCACTATTGGTGTGGAGGAGTGGCTGGTGCTGAAGGACATGTCCCACAGTCTCAGGCTGCCTCACTTAAATCTCAGCTGCCACTCAAGGGCCTTACCTTGGGGTGGTGACTTCTCAACTTGGTTTTTGATCTACCAACAGGAACAGTCGGGCATTTTTTTTTTCAATCATACAATTTATTACCTTCAAGCTTAATAGAGAACTACCAAATTGTTTCATTACAATGTTTCTTGATTCTCAGATATTTGGCACTTTCTTATTGTGACTTTTATATTTATCAATATTGATAGTCAGAGATCCATCCCCAGCACCAATGTTTTACCTTTTTGTGAAATCAAGCAGTCACTATTAAAGAAAAAAGTGTGCATTATTGGAAACAGATGCATCGCTATTTTAATCTGTTCCAAGGTCATATTTTACTCATTATTCTCATAGCTGAGCACTGTCTCCAATTCCATCAGACTGACATCAGCTTTATCCAATTTTTTAAAACTTTGTCTCCACTTACTGTGAACTTAAAAGCTAAACAATCTTGATCTAACAAGTATCCACATCACTTGTCTTTCCAAATCTATTTGCCTGCACCATCACTTCTGTCTGCCCTTTTCTCTCCATCCATCTGACCCTCATTCTTTCATTAAAAAAATCTGTCCTCGGGTGTCCTACATTCACAAAACCCAATATTTCATCACTGACTTACTCTAACATAGGCTTATTTCCTCAAATAATTCTGCAACTTTTCTCTATTTCTCTCTTGCCATCCTCCAATAATCTGACTCAGGCACTTACTGTTTTTTTTTTAGAAGCAACAACCCCATTAGCTTTGTGCACTTTCTAGGGGCTAGTATTTCTGACCTGCTTCTAATCCCCCTTAGAAGTTCTAACTGTTTGGATTCTGCCGTAATTCAGCCATCATTACCTTTTCTCTGCACTTGACTCCAGACTGTACAGTCACTCATCAGTAAAGCCTGGACCATTGATTAATTTATTGTGAATGATCACATTGACATCATAACTTTAACAGGGGCGTGACTGAGGGATAAACAGAAGGAAAATTTCTACTGTGATGCTTAAAGAGAAAGCTAAAATTTAAAAAGTTTTATTTGTTCCATACCTGACTGCATATCAAGGGCAGCCTGTAGTTTGGGTGGGCAATAGATTGCATTTGCAGTTGTTCGTGCTGAGGTCAGGGCAGCTCGTGCTTTTGGCAAGTTACTCAAAGCATGATATGTTTTACTCTCCAACAGCTGAACTTCCACCAACAGTGCCTTATCATCCATCTTTTTCAGCTCACGGAGCAATTGTGATCCTGAAAGACATTTGAAAATTTACTCTAGTTGTACATAGATAAACAAACTCTAAGAATGTAACAAGGCAGGACTTTACTGATGATCCTCATGGCTGAACCATTATTCTTTATTTCAGTATTATTGAAAATACTTCTGAAAATGGATTAATGCAGGTTTGAAGCGATATTAATCCTACTGGTGAACAAGTTGAATTAAGGGAAATTTTATTTTAAACCTGAAAAAAAAAGGTATTTTAGCTTTAAGCAATTGCCTGCTCATCTGCCCAACTGTCACAGTTTATGACTCATTAGAGCAGGGTGATCAACAACTTGCATTTACTTAGTTCCTAAGACAGAAAAGGAAAAGGAAGAGGTCAGCAGTGCTTCACAGGTGGAAATGGAAGACACTGAGCCTCTGCGGGAGAAGGTTAGGAAAGATGATAAACAAAACCAGTTTAAATTCTGGCCAGAAAACTACAAAACGGGGACAATCACTCTTTCTATCAAGTCCCTAGTTTCTTTTCTAGTGTTCAATTTCTTCTGACAAGTTTGGTGTTTCAAACATGGGCTAGCAGTTTCAAGGCAGTTACCCAATAAAAGCTGCGCCCTAATTTAGATTCAATGAAGGATTAGCTCTTTTCCAAAATGATTTATGGATTTTTCTAGTCTGTCAGGTACCAAAAGGTCAGTGACAGAAGAAATTCTTACAGAAATGGACAAGGACCAGGGGAGAGAACAACGCAGTGGAGGGAGGCAGACAGCAAGAAGGAATGGTGGACAAATAACACCTGTGGCATGGAGATAGGTGATTGAGCAGGGAGCAGTTTTTCTACTTACGCCTCCTTTGGGAGTGACAGGATTATTATTCTTTTAAAGGAGCATTTACACAAAAATAAATCATACATAAAATGAGATCAGAAAACCAGAAGAAAATTCAAACTGAGTATTAATTTTCAATAAAAATCAAAAAATATGTGCATTTAATAAACACCAATCACAAAAAATGAAAACGGCTTCATTTTAACATTAGAATCATGTAGAGGAAATACAACAGTACTTTTCAAATTTGCTATTTAAAATTTACAACTCCTGTCACTAAGAAAGTTTCAAGATTAGTAGTTTTAGAAATGTAAGGTTCGGTAACTGGGGATATTTTGGATTGTAATTATATGGTCTACTGTCATCTGAAAATGCTACCAAACATTGAGAGATCACTGGATTAAAATATATTGTAATAAGAAAACATACTATATAACTAATACCAAATTAATAATTAATTGTGTCATGAGTTTAGAGATTCTTAATGTCAGATACAAAGATCTCAAACCATTTATTCTAAATGATTAAACTATATCAAAAAACGTTTGAAACATACATGGCAAAGCAGGAGCAAGAAAAGACCATCTAGCTGCTAGTACATTGCTTGTACCACTGTTATATCATCCATATCTTAACTTCATTCCACATCCCTTGACATTCTTGCTCAATGTACAATCTCGTCTCAAAAATCTCAGTTGACCAAACGTTAATGGCCCTTTTAGGATACAGATTTCCAAATCCATTGTAACTAATCAATTAAATAGAGCACCCGTGAACATTGCCAAGAGAGATAGTGAGGAGATGGAGACAATGCTAAACAGGGTAGAGATGGTGCTTGGATCTTGCATTTATGTTTAAAGCTTTCAAGACATCACAAAATTTAAAATAAATTTTCAAAATGGCTGCTAGTATAACACCACTGGAATGAACAAAATCCAGTCAACCATGTTGCTGAGAGTTTCAATTTCTGAGCTAAATCTGTTAAAATGTCTTAAAGTACGAATTGCTTGGTAACTCAGAAATTGCATCACTGCACTGCCAGTCAATGTCCAATCTCCAATCTCAGACTTCATACTCGTCCTCTCCAGCTACTATACAGATCACCTCCAGGGGAAGAAAAGAAAACTTGACAAGATCAATTCCAACCTGCAAAAACAAAACTGTCTCCTATATTAATTATGTTTCTTCTTTCAGAAAAGAAAGTTTAACAGGATAAGAGATTTTTGGTCCACCAGAATTATTCTCACCTGATGTCTACGCATGCACACTTCCAGCAACAGCCCCAGATTAAGCAGTGAAAAGTTAGAGCTGTGGTGATTTTTTGTATTTTTATTACAAGCTCATTCAGGAAATTTTAACTGTGAGATAACATAAATCAACAGATGAGACTTGGAGCCAGAGACTCTTTAGGACACATACTTGACTGATCAATGACCGAACCCACTCAGCCATTGTAGGAATCCCTTCAAAAATATACAGGCCAAAAACCATTCTCTGGTCAAAACATTGACCTCCAATCTATTACTCAGCCACAAGTCTGGCTGCACTGGTATCAACTGGAAAGTGGAGGAACACACTATTAATATCCAACTAACTTGCTCTAGATACATCAATACTTCAGCCATGTTTTATTTCTAATAAAAATTAGAGCCATTCTAGTAGAAGAGAAGGCAAGAATAATCATGTGCCACAATATGAAAATTGTGCTGCATCTTTCAATAGTTGGAGGTCACTACTTTTTTTTTTAAAACAAAGGCAGAAAATCAAAATTACTCTTCCATATTTAGCAATGATAACTGGCTGCTGAGCAAGCAAGGTTGAAAAGAATGGCGTGAATTAGATGCAGAAAATGGAAATCCATGATCAAGAACTGTTGGACTAATGTGGTTTAGTATGTAGGCAAAATGAAGGAAAATGCCTAACAGGGTAATAACATACATAACCTTTAAATACAATGGGCGGAGTTGAATATAAATAAATAATAATTTCTTATCTTTCTTTCTCATTATTTCTCTTCTCAAAGCAATTTAATATCAATTCTGCCAAATACTCGATTTTTGTAGCACATTAAATAATAAGTCAGAAGGGTTTGAAATGTTTTCCTCGGTGATCCAATAAATACCTATCTTATTTACTGAATATTTTCAAATCTATGTAAAAAAAACTGAAAAAAAAATGATTTGTGAAGAACCAGCATTTCTGTACCATTACAAATCTTGTAATTAGATTTTAGTTACATTCCAAGAGTGTAGTGGCCTCTACTGGGCAGTGAGAAATGCATCAACTATGATCTGAAATGATACTAAATAATGAAAATTAAAGAGCCCTGCCCTCTAGTGGAGTTTCCATGTCATACATATACCGAAAAGATCTGCTAACTCAGAACAGTGACAGATCACATAAGAACTAAAATTGTGAAGGATCGACTTAAATTTTGTCAAGTATATCAGAACACATTGAATATTACATAAAAGAAAAAATGCTTTGCAACACACACATTGGTCTCATTTTAAATTGTGGTCAGAAATAGTTACTTCCGTGTTAAGCATGGTGACAATACTTCATCCTTACTATGAAAGTCTTCGATATACAAACTGGAGTTGTACCTAATAGTGCTTTCTTTCCAAACTTTCAAAGAAAGAAATATGGAAATTAGCTGGCTTATCCGAAAATCTGCCAAAACAGTGAAATGCGTCTCATGATATTAAACACTATGTTGATACTAGACAAATTGGAGTTAAATACACGTATTGTACAATTTGAAGTGACTGCACTTAGGAATGAATGCTTCACATGTTAACTAATTTTATTACAATTTTCCCAGACAGCAGCATTAGATTATTATAGTTATACTATTCCAGTGTCTAGTTGGTAGGTTAAGTATTATCTGATTTAAGTACAAGTCCGCAAGATCCATCCCAAAACAGCTGAAAAAAAACCCATAAATTTCCCCAAACTAAAAACACAGCTTAAAGCAGTCACTAAGATTTCAAACGAATACCAAAGTCCACCACATTTTGGAACAGACTTAAACCAGCAACAATTAACCTGTGTGCTGATTAATTACCGTCAACACTTTAGATATTAGAAAGACAAATGAAACAAAATGGAGGAAGGTTTTGCATTCTAATTGTCCTGCAAGTTTTGATTGAGGATTACAACGCAACCCACACCCACCATACTGCTGCCACAGTTCCCAGGCTATCTACCCAATAGATGAAAGCAGTATCAATAGTTACCTAATTGCAATGCCTCCTGGTACCTCTTAGTGTCAAAGTACAGAGAAACCAAGCGAGCCTGTATAGGAAATATTAAAATAGTTAAAATGTGCGTGTTTCAACTGAAGTTTGAACTCAAGTCATTAAAGTGCAATACTTTTGTAACTTTAAATCTAAGATGCGGGTCTGACTATACCTATCTGACAGCCATCCTAAAGACTTGCCAAAGTAACAGAATATTAAAAAGAATTCGAAAAAAGTTCAGCTGCAGCAAGGAGAACAAATTATTTCTTCAAATCTTGCAGGAACACCACTACCTGCAAGTTCTCCTCTAAGGCACTCGCCATCCTGACTTGGCAATGAATCACCATTCCTTCAGCATCATTGGGTCAAAAATCTGGAATTTCCTCCTAACGGGATTGAGAATCTACCTACAGCACATGGGTTGCAGCAATTCAAAGTAGCAGCTCACTGCCACCTTCAAAAGGTTAGAGGGATCGGCCGAAAGCTATGAATAATTCTGATAGCAAATGTACTCAAACTTCAAGGAACTACTGTGGATAAAGTTTAAAATTATGAATATAAGTGTAACTGATTACAATGCAAATTGCATGTCAGTAGAGCTAATATCATGACAAATGGAAAATCTAAAAGTGCCACTCATTAAATTGTGCCTTTAAGGCACTTAGAAGAACCTCAGCACCAGGACCAGCTAAAAAAACGTTAGCTGCAGTGCACTAGTTATTAGCTGTAACAAACAATATTAGTGCATCTGCAGACAACATTCCAGTTAAAGGTGCTCTCAAAAAAAGTCAAATTACACAAAAATTCTTAATGCAAGATTAAAAAATTTAAGTGTCAAGGTTAACGACAACACCACAATAACCAGGGCAGTAAAATCATGCTCACCATGATGCAATTAAAAACTACTCAAGCTCATCAATAGCATTGTCATGGGTAAATTTTTCACCGCTAGCATACAATTTCCTTCTTATCATTAGGAATTGCATATGCTGACCAAACTAATCAGAGAGAGAGCGCTCAGATCTCAAAGCCAAATTTCAGTTATCTTTGTAAATACATTCATGCTTCCCCTCATGTCCAGTGTCAAGGACCACACACTGTTCACTATAGACTGAAAATATGCCTTTAGATACATATTTGACATTGCACAGATTCTCAAATGGTCAAACAGAACATCTCAATTCATGTATTTAGTCTACAAATTTAACATGAATCCTTGTGATTTCCTTCCAAAAGCCCAAAAATATTAACGAAAGTACAACTCAATACAATAATTGAACAGTCCTTTTAATCAAAGGCAATACGATAGCTTAGAGAATCTCTTACAGAACATTAAATGCATATTGGAGACAAGAAGAAATACACTTTGCTCACTACCAATACCAAACTAATTTGGTACCCCCACATGGAGATTCATATGGCTTAGAGTCTCCTTGTAATGCAATGCAAGACAAGACTAACATGTATCCAAAAACAAAAAGATCTATCATACTCAGAATGGTTACAACACAGGTGGTGGCCAAGCTGGCTCATTAAGAGTAACTTAGATAACTTCACTTTCCCACTCTCTAACCTTTTTAAACCCTACAAATTCTCTCTTCAGATACAAAGCAAATTTCCTTTTTGAAGTCACAATTGTATCGACTTCCAGCACACTGCAGCAATTAGTTCTTGATCCAAATCATGAGGTGCAAGAATATTCTTCTTCATTTTGTGGTTGGTCCTTTTATTAATCACCTTAAATTGGTGTCCTCTGGGTCTTGGGTTTTCCACCAATGGGAACACTTTCTATGAAGTCAGTCCAGGCCACTCATGATGTTGAGCACTTCAGTCAAATCCCCTTCAACCTTTTAAAAACAATCCCAGATTCCTCCAATCTAGGTAAACGAAATTCCCCAGTTGTGGAATTAGTCTCATCATCTTTTTTTGCAGCTCTGCAAGGCCTTCAGTTTTCCAAGTTTGTGCAGAATGGAACATAATAGTCTGATGTTGAACAGGGTTTTTCAAGGTTCACCACAACATTGTTGCTCTTGTACTCCATCCTTGTATTTATAAAGTCCAGCATCACGTATACCTTTGAAACCATTTTCATCCACTGCTATCAGTTACATTTGTGCACATTTACCTCCAAGTCTCTGTACCTGCACCACCTTTAATAGTGTTCCCTTCTCATTCATCCTACAAAATGCATCACTTCATTCTATGCAGAACTAAATTTCTTCTGGCATGTGTCCACTAACTATCCAATTATTTATGTCCTCTTGAAGCCCGTACCTTTTCTCTTCCATGGTAAATAAGATTTTCAAGTTTTGTATTATCTGCAAATTTTAAAACTGCGCCCACACATCACAAGTCATTAATATCAAATTAAGCTCACAAATTTATATTCACGTTGGATTCAGAAGTGGTCTACAGATCTCAAAGTTATGTTTCATACAAAGCTGTAACTTCTGAAAATAATTGTCTTTGGAAAATAAGTGTAACAAAAATGACCAAAATTTTTGTAGGTGAAGGTATGAAACCTCCTTGAATTGTACATTAAAATTGACCTACTGAACTCAATTCATTTACCTGAACCCCAAAAAAGTAACACAAGTAGGCCAAGTCAAAGCTCACCAACCAAATCATGAACAACACCCAAGTTGAACCATCTAGCCTGACAGGACAGAATTCCAGTAGGAATGCAGCCCCCTCTGCACAACATGTTTACCATTACACTGCAACCTCATACAAAGTGAAAGACAAATGCTTCTTACTCAAAATTACTGGTCTGTTCCTGTAAGTATTTAATCAATGAGTTAAGATTCCTGATTGACCCACAGTCCATTGGAGTGCAACAGTCAATGCGATTCAAATATTAGGCCATCAAGCCTGTCTGAAAGATCAATCTCCCATTGTCAGGCACGTTAATTTGAATGCAAAAGGTGACAGGATGTTAGCTTATCAATACTCTTTTTCTGACTGCTCACTCAATAACCGATATGTGAAAGTCAGGCATTGAGTGAAATATATGCTTCAAACGGTTTATGATGGTAACCAATATAATAACGTAAATGTTGAACGAATGGCAACAACGGGTAGACTTGCAAGGGTATGCAGTAACCCCTCCAAATGCCTGTGGGATCTTGAATCTTAAGTGAACGTCCTGAATAAAATCCAAGGTCAATGTGTTCCCAACTTTTGCACAAGACGAATATACAGTGTTGAAAATCTTGGGATGACATAAAAGCAGTAAGTTCACCCCAGATGTAAATTATTTAAATCCCATTAAAACCCCACTACAACCTACTTCAGACAGTAATCCTGGCAAATAAATCTTGCTCCCTTTTCGGTATACCCAAGGTTCCTAATATATTTAGCTTGTATCCTGGAGATAGAGGGACAAAGGAGGAAAAGTAAAATGATACTATATTTATACTGCAATCAGTAAGGCATCTTAATTTAAATATCCCTTCATGGGAACAGAAATATTAATTACAGAGGGGAAGCACATACCTCAAAATGAATCCAGCTGTCTAGGTTACTTCAAGGTGAGATGATAATTGTTAGTATTTATATGTATAGTCAAGATTATTATTTCTAGCCTAGAATAGCTTCTAGTCATTTACCATATCATTCAAGTCTGAATCTCATTTTAACAAGCATACAGCCCACCCCCCACCTTGATAAAATAGCTGATAACATTCCCATAGCTTTATTGATATTAAAACAATGGTCTAAGTCAAACACAATTCAAAATTTCCTCCAGATACAAGGGCTTCTACATATTTGTAGGATCGCTTTAAATGGTCTGATATTATCACTCCACTGGACATTTTTCCTTCCTTGTTACATTACAAGCACTTAGCAGATGTGGTCTTAGCAAGTTCTAGTTTCAGTTGGTTTAAGAAACAAAATCAGGCAGCAGTCACAGAGGCTAGAGCCAAGTTTCCTGATCACAAATTTAATTTGTTCAATTAAGTGTAATCTCACTGCTCTAGCATTGCCTCAAACTTATGCTAAATGTATGAACACTACAATAATCACAATGCAGTTAAGACAAGACCCTAGGCTTGATACAAGAACAATAGTGGACGCAGTAAAGGAGGATTCTCTTTACAATCTAGTTGTAAAGGAGGTTACCACTAAAATAATAGCGTTTTAAGTACGCAAGTCTTCATTTACAACTTATCAAACAGCAAGCTCCCAATACCATACTGGAGGTATCTTCTGATTTTTAAGACAAACTTTAATATGCATTAAGATTCAGGAAATTGAACTGTAAACACAACACAAACTTCTTGAAAATTTGTCACCACTTGCTTTTTCTTTAAAACCTGTCTACTGTACAAATTACCTGGATAATACCTGTTTGCAAACATCTGTTATTCTACACCAACAAATCAGAGCAAGTTTAAACAAGTTCTCCTGAGATGTCTGCAGCCTCGTAATTTTGCAATAAACCAAACAACTTTGTACAAAAATCTATATTGTTTCACCACACAAAATCCTGAGGTGATTTAGTTTATTTTGAAGTAGATTTCACTTGATAGATCAGTGGTTATGGATTAAAAGTACAAATACTGTGCAAATCCTTTGTTTTCAATCTAAACTACCGTATTTAGAGCAAGCTAACTTTATTTTATAAATTGTAGGTATTCAGTTCAAAGAAAGTAATTTCAAAATCTCGAAGCCCCATTTTAACAAAAAAAAGTCACATCACAGGCTACCTGCGCACATGTCTAAACCAAGTCCTGCAATGTCAGACAAAATTATTCATAGTCAAAAAACAAACTCCCCCAACTAGGACAATGGACTAGTATCTGTTCAAAGATTCTGCTTATGCGGTGATGAAACAAACTTAACTGGCAAGTACATAAGCACTGGACCAATATTGAATCTCCTTCACTACAATGTGAAAGCCATGTCGAACCTAGAAAGGTTAAAAGTATCAAAAAAAAAAGGCATATACCTAATAGTCTAATATATTGCTTGTCAAAAACAAATACTGGAGATTCCTCCAAACTGACACAAGGAAACAATAGATTTTATGAACAGCAGTTTTTAAAAGACTATTTTTCCAAGTGCAAAATATGGAAAGTAAGTCAAAATTAAAAGATTACTTGCTGTTCCAAAAGCATTACTTTTGGTAACTGGCCTTATAAGAGAAAATAATATGAATATAGCATAGGCATTCCCTGATTTGAGCGTCTGGCTTATGAATGCTCAGTTATAAATAGGATCCCTATTAAATTTTAAGGGTCCAACATGTGAACACTTGTTCATACTTATGAACAGATATTTTAAAACTGTTCCAACTTGCGTATGAATTGACTTAGAAACACACTCAAGAATGCGATCCGTTCATTATGTGGAGACTCCCAGTATCTGGTAGGTATGGCAATTACACAAATCTGCTGGCTGCATGAGAAATATTCTTACAGAAGTCCAATACAGTACACTCCAGTATTCTTTGAAAATCTTAAATCTAAAATGTGAAAAAAGGCAGTACAATTTACTCACTGAAATCTGGAAACTCAGTATTTCATCAGGGTCATCAGCAGAACTAGCAATTGCATCTTGATGTCAAAGGCCGAGGTGTTAAGGATTTAGACCTAGGATCTCCTTTTTTTTTATATCTGCTTGCTTTCACAAAGAACTAGAAGCTTTTCACTTGATACTTTAATGTTATAGATCATTGACAACCAACACAGCTTCTGCGTAAGGACACGCACCCTTTTCTAGTCTTTTACATTCCTATTTGTTTTGAAGTCAAAACAACACACTTTAGTCCTTGCTTGGGAGTCACATTCAGTGACATAGCTGATTGTTGGCTGGGGAGGGGGGTTGATTTCAGTTACAACAAAATTCAGTTAGCAGCTGCTGTAGGCACCTACTTGAGGGAGGATGAAAATCAGGAGCGCTAGTAGCAACTGGAAGAACAACTACAGCATGGCACAAACTTATGTGCATGAGAACTTTATGCACTAAGTTCAAATTTACACATTTGAAGACCTTTATAAAAATTGTAAATTTTCTTTGAGATTTTTGCCATTTGCATCAGATTTCCAGATGCTCTGGTACTGGATAATGGGGAATTTACTGCACTTAAATTTAAAAACAATTGATTTAAGAAACATTTTCCAAACTCGAGTGAATTGGATATTATTTGATATTTCCTCTGCTGAGGCCAATTAATAAATCAAAAACGTACCTCCAAAGCCTGGCGTAAAAACGTCCTTTTCTCAGATTTTGCCCACTCGATGCATTCTAAACATAATTCAACCTGTAAAAGCCACAGCTCAGTTAATTCTGATGGTCAAGTATAAGGCAATTACAAGGATAATTTCTGGTACACCAGGCACAGCTTTTTATAAAGCTTTGTAGACAGAGAAAGAATCTAATAATATTTTAACATAACCTGTCAGACCTTTTGCAGTCTCACGACATGCTAAAATGATAGGGAATACTCCAAATACTCTGCACATTTTAGCCACACAAATAGCAATAAAATGTGATTAGATCAGCTGGTTTAGTGATGTTAGTTGAGGAACAAACATTGACCAATATTTCTATTTTTCTTCAAACAGCACCACAGGACTTTTGTAGTCACAAGGGTAGACGGGCCTCCGCTAATGGCTCATTTGAAGGATGACACCATAAAGTCCCCAAGTAGGATCAGCACTGGCCTATGGTAAATTGCATCAGGTAGCTTGTTATCCCTTTGATAGTTCCTTCACACCTTACAATAATTACCAGCTGGAAGGACAGATGCACTGGGCTTTCAACTTCACCCACATCAATGCAAGTCCCAGAAGCACATTGATTCACTGCATTAATTATAGCCGTGAAATTGTGAAATCCAAGATTTTCTAGTCAAGACATCAGTCCTACACAATTTAAATAGTATTCTTTTGTTTGTTCTGTCAGATTAAACATTAAATAGAAAGTCAGTTTGAGCAACTACATAATTTCAGCAGTATTAACTCTTACCTCTTGGCCAGTTGCTGCTTCCATATCTAGAAACAAGTCGAGCAATGACCGAACCAATCGAGCAGCCTTGGCTTTACTGATGGAATTCAGGAATGGTCTGACGTACTTCAGCAGTCCCCCCAGTTCTTTGGAGAGGGAAAATGGATTTTAAATGTCAGAGCTGCATTATACACAAAATGAAAAACAAAATCCTGAATTTTCTTTGGCCATAGATGTTAGCCACTTAGTATTTTAGCAGGTATCATTTCAGCACTGTTTTTGTACTGAAGATGTTTTTAGGTTATGAATACCAAGAAGCATGTGGGCCATTTTCCAACTTTTACTAAATTGGAACTTGATCTCTTTCACACTTACTGCCCACACGCTGGGAAATACTCCATCCAATCTAGTTTTGAGCAATAGTAATCAGGTAAGACAAACCACATCCAAGTAAGTAATACGAAAAAGGATGAAACAAGCAAATAAAGTCTGTTTTTGTGAAACAGTAGCAATGACTACTAAGCAGCATAGTAAATCATTCATGATACAGCATTTTGGGAGGAGGGTGGGGGGAGACAACAATTTAAAAAGAAAAGAGTGGATGGGGCTGGGTGGGGCAGGTCCTTCAACCTCTATGGTCTAGTCCTTCCAATACAGCCTGACCTTTCCCCAACCCTCTCCCTGTTCATGGCTGCTTCTGTATTTATGGGGAATAGCACACATGCTCCGTGGTGTCATCAGATACAGCCTTTCATTATACACACAGACACAGACACACAAACTTTTAATCAACCTATTCAGATATATTACCTCATTTCCGGGGCAGGTAGAAACTTTTGGCCGAGCTAAAAAGACACCACCAGTTAACATTACAAAACGCCTATCTTAATTGCAATTGGTCACAAGAAATAGGAAAATTATTTCTAGGAGCTGGCATTTTGTTTGTCACAAGATGACCAAAAACACAAACCTACAAAAAAAACACACAATTGCCACAATATTGATAAGTTATAAATGGAATTAGATTGTTTAACTATTCATTGCATTGTTACAGCCTCCAGGTCTATGGGCCAAAAGCTGGAGAAAAGCAGAAACACAGAAGATAGGAGCAGGAGGGTGCCATTCGGCTCTTCGAACCTGCTCCGCCATTCTTCACTACCATGGCTAATTGTCCAACTCAACAGCCGAATCCTGCTTTCTCCTCATAACCTTTGATCACATATCCCTCTTGAATACATAGAATTAGTGTATACAGATCTTTGGTGATGGACATAGATGCAATGTGTTGAATAGCCTCTTCCATGCTTCAAATATCTAGGAGTCTAACCTGAGGTACAGTGCAATAAAACAAAATTTGACATTCACCACCACAATCCAGTGAAGCTATAGTGGATTTACCATCAGTGTTGGGAACTGTAGTAAATACTGACTCTACAAGTTCTGTCACCACTTCAGGGAAGTACAATGAGTAGATTTTTTTTTTAAAAAAAAAATTTGAATAAATTATCTGAAAGGCAAACCATTCACTCAGTGAAAGTTATGCGGCATTTTTCTACCTCAAGCACTGCCCCCTGATCAAAGCACAATGCTATTAAAATAAATGTGGTACTAAACAAAAATGTAGAATTTTTAAAAAAAATTAAAATTTTAAATGGAACTGAAGGCATACAAATTTGCAAGACCTAGATGAAACTGAAGAATGTTTCTAAAAAGAAACATACAACTTCATGAACGGAACAAAAAAAGTCGACTTTTTCATGATGAAAGCAGTAATATGACAATCTTAAAAATGAAACAAGGGAAAATTTGTGAAAAGAGCAATTACCACAGTCAAAAAGGGTTCTTTAGAAGAATTGATAGACCTCAACGTTACAGGTAAAGTATTCTGTCTATCATCTGGAAGAATGACAAACAGGTGCAAAAAGAGAGAGAGAGGTCACTGCATATAGCAGAGGACGGGAATTTGTGGGCACCTTATGCCTAGTTGGGTTATTGTATTTCTAATAGCCTTACTCATCTGACGCAAAGTTAAAAATAAGGAAGTTACATTAAACCATTTAAAAAAAAAAAAAGAATCACAGGTTAGGCTACTGCTGGAGTACTGCATCTAAATGCATATGGTATACTTTTATAACAGGTGCAAAGTGTGACTAGAATTGTAGGATCATGGTACTTCATTATCTACAGAGACTAGAAAAGCTGGTGCTGTTACCATACAGCAGAAAAGTGAGTGGTGATTTCATAAACGTGCAAAATCTTAAAGATTTGAATGCATTACAAGAAATTGTTTACAGCGGCAGAAAGGTTTAAAAAAACCGAAGCACAGATTTAAGGAAGTGGCATTACAGCAATTTACTGATGCTCCTTGGACATCACGTTACAACTCTGTGGCCTCTACCATCTAGAAGGATGAAGGCAGCAGGTGCAGGGAGAATGCTGGTACTGCAAGCTCCTCTCCAAGTCATAAACTATCACAACTTGGAATTTGCTTGTCCACAAGTTCCTGAAGGTGGGAGAGAAGTTTGATAGGGTAGTTAAGGCAGCATGTCTTTACCAGTCAACGCATAGATTATCAGAGCAGGGAGGCTATGTTGGAGCAGTACAGGACTTTAGTTAGGCCACAGTTGAAGTACTGCGTGAAGTTCTGGTTTCTGCACTATAGAAAGGAGGTGATTGGACTGCAGTGTGCACAGCAAATTTAGCAAGATGTTGCCTAGGACAGAGCGCGTTAGCCATAAAGAGAGACTGATAAACTCATATTTGCTTCGGTGCAGAGAAAGTTGAGGGAAGAGATTTTTTCAGCAGCAGAGGGAGGGGCGACGGTGAGGACCAGGGGGCTGCCAAGAAGGTAAGTTTTCCCTCTTGAAGGCCTTACCTCGAGCGTCAGCTCCCTTCATTTTTCAGCAGCAGAGGGAGAGGCAACGGCGAGGACCAGGGGGCTGCCGGGAATATATGTGGGCAGCGGCTGAACCCAAGACACTGTGGTGTGTTGGTGAGGTAAGGTTTTTATACTTTTTCTATTTTTTCTGTATCGTGTAATTGGTTAAAAATTTACTTTCTTTTTTTATTTTTCTATTAATTGGTTATTTGAAAAGACCATAGCAGAGAATATTAGAAAGTATTTAACTCATAAATTGATATAAAGTAATAAAGTAATTAACTAAGTAGAGATGGCTGGGCAGGTGATGTGCTGTAGCTGTATGATGTGGGAGCTGGCTGAACCCATTGTGAACGGCAGTGACCACATCTGCAGCAAGCATTGGTTGCTGGAAGAACTCCGGCTCAGAGTTGAAGATCTGGAATCTGAGCTTCAAACACTGCGGCACATCCGGGAGGGGGAAGAGTTACCTGGACGCTTTGTTTCAGGAGGCAGTCACACCTGGTAGATTAAGTAATTCAAATTCAGTTAGTGATCAGGGACAACAGGGTGTGACTGCAAGTGAGGCAGGTAGGGGGATCCTGAGTTCAGGAGTGGAGGAGCCTCAGCTTTTGACCTTATCCAACAGGTATGAGATACTTGCTCCCTGTGTGGATGAGGAAAAGGGCTGCGGGGAGGATGAGCCAGCTCACCACGGCACCATGGTGCAGAAGGCCATTCAAGAGGGGGGAGCAAAAAGACAAATGGTAGTTATAGGGGATTCTATAGTTAGGGGGACAGATAGTATCCTTTGCAAGCCGGATCGGGAGTCCCGCATGGTGTGTTGCCTGCCAGGTGCCAGGGTGCAGGATATCTCTGACCGGCTTGAAAGGATATTGGAGCGGGAGGGGGAGGATCCAGTTGTTGTGGTCCACGTTGGGACTAACAACATAGGCAAGGCTAGGGTGGAGGACCTGATTGGGGATTATCAAGCACTAGGAACGAAATTAAGGAACAGGTCCTCGAGGGTCATAATCTCCGGATTACTGCCCGAGCCACGTGCAAATTGGCTTAGGGATAAGAAAATTAGAGAAGTAAACACGTGGCTAAGGGAGTGGTGTGGGAAAGAGGGGTTCCATTTTATGGGGCATTGGCATCAGTTTTGGAACCGGAGGGATCTGTACCGATGGGACGGTCTCCACCCGAACCGATCTGGAACCAGTGTTCCAGCGAAAAGGATAAATAGGGTGGTCACTAGGACTTTAAACTAGTGAGTTTGGGGGCCGGGGGGG
>NC_063361.1:7638060-7663129 GCF_021869965.1 Rhincodon typus | reverse complement strand
GGGGGGGGGGGGGGGGAGAGAAGGGAAAGGGAAAACGACAGGGAGTATGATGGTACATAAAAAGGTAAGCAGCAGGTTAGCATGTGTGCAGGAGGGTTTAAAGTTCAAGGCAGACTATGAAAGAAGCAAAAAAGGAAGGATAACTCAGGAGATATTATTAGAGATGTTGGAAATCATGAGGGTAAGAAAGCTAGCATAAAGGCACTTTACCCGAATGCTCGTAGCATTCGTAACAAGGTGATGAGTTAACGGCACAAATCATCGTGAATGAATATGATTTGGTAGCCATTACGGAGACATGGTTACAGGATGGTCATGACAGAGTTAAATATCCAAGGATACCAGACTATTCGGAAGGACAGACAGGAAGGTAAGGGAGGTGGTGTAGCTCTCATATTCAAGGACGACATCAGGGCGGTGCTGAGAGATGATATAGGTTCTATGGAGAATGAGGTTGAATCCATTTGGGTGGAAATTAGAAATTCTAAGAAGAAAAAAATCACTGATAGGCATAGTCTATAGGCCACCCAATAACAACATCACATTGGGGCGGGCAATAAACAAAGAAATAACTAATGCCTGTAAAAATGGTACGGCAATTATCATGGGGGATTTTAATCTACATGTAGATTGATCGAACCAGCTCGGTCAGGGTAGCCTTGAGGAGGAGTTCGTTGAGTGTATCCGTGATAGTTTTCTTGAACAGTATGTAATGGAACTGACGAGGGAGCAAGCTATCCTAGATCTGGTCCTGTGTAATGAGACAGGAATAATTAATGACCTCATTAGTTAGGGATCCTCTTGGAAGGAGTGATCACAGTACGGTTGAATTTAGAATACAGATGGAGAGTGTGAAGATAAAATCCAATACCAGGGTCCTGTGCTTGAACAAGGGGAACTACAATAGAATGATGGAGGACTTGGCTAAAGTAGACTGGAAACAAAGATTTTATGGTGGGACAGCTGACGAGCAGTGGAGGACTTTCAAAGTAATTTTTCAAAGTGCTCAGCAAAAGTATATTCCAGTGAAAAGGAAGGACTGTAAGAAAAGGGGAAATCTGCCATGGGTGTCTAAAGAAATAAAGGAGGCTGTCAAATTGAAAGAGAGGGCATACAAAGTGGCCAAAAACAGCATGAAACTAGAAGATTGGGAAAACTTTAAAGGTCAACAGAAAGCCACAAGAAGAGCTATAAAGAAAAGTAAGATAGAACAAGAGAAAAAAACCAGCACAGAATATAAAGACAGATAGCAAAATTTTCTATAAAATAGATAAAACGAAAAAGAGTGGCTAAAATAAACGTTGGCCCTTTAGAGGATGAGAAGGGGAATTTAGTTATGGGATATGATGAAATGGCCGAGGCATTGAACAGGTATTTTGTATCGGTCTTCACAGTGGAGGACACTAATAACATGTCAGTAATTGACAAAGAGACAAAGGTAGGTGAGGACCTGGAAACAATCATTATTACGGAAGAGGTAGTGTTGGGCAAGCTAATGGAGCTAAGGATTGATAAGTCTCCTGGCCCTGATGGAATGCATCCCAGGGTACTAAAAGAGATGGCGGGAGAAATAGCAGGTGCACTGGCGGTAATTTTCCAAAATTCGCTGGACTCTGGGGCAGTCCCAGCAGATTGGAAAACAGCAAATATGACGCCACTGTTTAAAAAGGGAAGTAGACAAAAGATGGGGCGTTATAGACCAGTTAGCTTAACCTCTGTAGTGGGGAAGATGCTCGAGTCTATAATCAAGGAAGAAATAGCAAGGCATCTTGATAGAAATTGTCCCATTGGGCAGACGCAGCATGGGTTCATGAAGGGCAGGTCATGCTTGACAAATCTTTTGGAATTCTATGAAGACATGACGAGCAAGGTGGACAATGGGGACCCAGTGGATGTGGTGTACCTAGATTTCCAAAAGGCCTTCGACAAGGTGCCGCACAAGAGGCTACTGCCTAAGATAAGGATGCATGGCGTTAAGGGTAAAGTATTAGCATGGATAGAGGATTGGTTGACTAACAGGAAGCAACGAGTGGGGATAAATGAATGCTATTCTAGCTGGCAGTCAGTGCCTAGTTGTGTGCCTCAGGGATCGGTGTTGGGACCGCAATTATTTACAATTTATATAGATGATTTGGAGTTGGGTCCACGTGTAGCGTGTCAAAGTTTGCAGATGACACTAAGATGCGGGGCAGAGCAAAGTGTGCAGAGGACTGTGAAAATTTGCAGAGGAACATAAATACATTGAGTGAGTGGGCAAAGGTCTGGCAGATGGAATACAACGTAAATAAATGTGAAGTCATACATTTTGGTAGGAGTAATAGTAAAAAGGATTATTACTTGAATGGTAAAAAGTTGCAGCATGCTGCAATGCAGACGGACCTGGGTGTCCTTGTGCATGAATCACAGAAGGTAGGTCTGCAGGTACAACAAGTAATTAGGAAGGCAAATGGAATTTTGTCCTTCATTGCTAAAGGGATTGAGATTAAAAGCAGAGACGTTATGTTGCAGCTGTACAAGGTGCTGGTGAGGCCACACCTGGAGTACTGTGTGCAGTTTTGGTCTCCTTACTTGAGAAAGGATGTACTGGCACTGGAGGGGGTGCAAAGGAGGTTCACTAGGTTGATTCCGGAGTTGAGGGGGTTGGCTTATGAGGGGAGACTGAGTAGATTGGGATTATATTCATTGGAATTCAGAAGATTGAGGGGGGATCTTATAGAAACATATAAAATTATGAAGGGAATAGATAAGATAGAAGTAGACAGGATGTTTCCACTGGCAGGTGAAGCTAGGACGAGAGGGCATAGCCTCAACATTAGAGGGAGCAGATTTAAGACTGAATTGAGAAGGAACTTCTTCACCCAGAGGGTTGTTAATCTATGGAATTCCTTGCCCAGTGAAGTAGTTGACGCTACTTCAGTAAACGCTTTTAAAGATAAGGTAGATATTTTTTTGAACAATAAAGGAATTAAGGGATACAGTGAGAACGTGGGTAAGTGGATCTGAGTCCACAAAAAGATCAGCCATGATCTTACTGAATGGCGGAGCAGGCTCGAAGGGCCGGGCGGCCTACTCCTGCTCCTAGTTCTTATGTTCTTATGACATGGACCAGGAGCAGGCACGTGGGATCAGTTTAGTTTGGGATTATGTTCGGCGTGGACTGGTGAACTGAAGCGCCTGTTTCTGTGCTGTATTACTCCATGACTCGAAGTCAGTGATATTTGATCAACATCTGCATCAAAACTTTAATCAGATGACCAAATTAGAAACAAAACAGAAAAGAATCACCAGGGATCTGCCTTTTCCCATCCAAAAATCAGCAATCCAGCATAATGCCTTTTAATGTGAGCTTAGAACACCACCTTTGGTGGACTGGCTGCAAGTAAATCTTCGAATTCAGCATGTAATGCTGTGTTTTCAGAGGGTGGATCTTTGTTGGGTTAGGAAAATGGAGTGAAAAACGTTTCAACTTTGTTTCTTCTCAACTGAAGATTCAGCCAAGTACTTTTTTTAAAATATAAAAAAGCAATGTTGTGATGGCAGCTTTAAGAGAGAAACAATCTTGGGAAGAGGACCCCAAACAGGTGCAACAGCATTTGCAAATATGTCTAAAATTGGTTAGATGCCCATTTCATGACTCTTCTGTTGCCTCACCATGCATAAGCAAGGAACTGAATGCCTTAAACAGAAACAGGTTTTCGCAGCTCAGTCTCAGCTGCACTCAACGTTACAGTGCATATATCTCAACTAAAAACAACTGCTGTACAGTTTACCTGCTGCTTGCCCGGTTTTGGCGAGGAGCCCTCCCAGCTCCAGAATACTCTGTTCTTTAACACGGACAGCTTCTTCGTCATCTTGCTGAATATCACGTTTCACTGGAAGATAGAACAAAATGAGACATTCAGTCTAGTTTCACTGGAAAAGTGTACTAGCTTGCACGTTCAATGCTTTTGTGTTAGTTAAGGAATTTTTTGGGACACTGTCAAAATGCCTGCAAAACATTTTCTATAACAGGTTTTTCAACACTTTTATGAGTGCATTCTGTAACATACAGCAGTTGAAGAACATCACTTCAAGATGTTAGTGCTTTACAGAGCTATTAAAAAAGTAAATAAAAAAACTTACAGGAATACCATCCATGCAGCTTTGGATAGTAAACTTCGTGGCAATAAGACCGGAACAGAAAATTCCTACTAAATAAATAGTTATCAATCTTGAATGACAAATTCACCTCATTGCCTTGCAGGCTTTGATTGTACAGTGTTTCGAAGAGGCCAAAAGCTACTCGTAAATCAGCAGGTAGCTCATTATGTGGAAACAATAACTTCAATAGCACCCTGTAAGGTTTACATTTCCTCGCAAACCCCAAATTAGGTTGCTGTTAATATTTTGAATTAGTTTAGGTCCTGAAAATGGAAACAACGGTCTGAAAATATACCTACACCAACAGGCTTTGTGAACTGGGTGTACAGAACAATCTTTGCAATGGAACAGGTCAGCTTTAGGCACGCTGCATTTGACCTCAGATCTGCATCACACAGACCAGCAAGCTGTGAACACCACCTTTGGTTTCCTGGTAGACTGGCTGCAAATAAGATGTCAAATTCAACTTGTTACATAGTGCTTTCAGAGGGTGAGTCTTTATTGGGTCAGGAAAATGGATGGAATCAAAAAGATTTCAGCTTGGTTTTTTCTCAGCTGAAGATTCAGCCAGATACATTTTTTAAAAAAATAGCAACATTGTGATGGCAGCATTCAGGAATAAACAATTTTGGGAAAAGGACCCCAACAGATTCAAGGGCATTTTCAAATATATCTTAAAAAAAAGAATCAGTCAAATGCCCATTTCATGCAGCCTCCTTGAAAGACTCTTCTGTTGCTTCCCCATGCTGCCCTCCAATGGACACAATGCATTTATTTTTTAGTCTGTAAGATTAGGTACAGATTTTTTACAGGTTTAATGAACCTCTTTGTTTTAATTCACTGGTGGAACATGCTTGAGGCCACAAAAGCCTTATTGCATTCAGCTGAGTGAATTAAACATTTTGAGCCTTGCTGCTAAGTTGTCCCAGAAGGGCATTTGCAGACTGTAGCTTAAACTGGTACTGGGGAGACAAATAGTATGAAAGCTATGGCATAACTAAAACTCCATAACACAACCAAGAAATATCAGTTTTCAAAGTCCAAAACTTAATTTGCTGAAAAAAAAAAAGGTGACAGGACAGATCATATTTTGTACCTATGGCTTTTTTGAACTGGTGGACAGCATATTATGCACAGCAATGTCTTGCAGCTCAAGAAATTTTGGCTCAGATGATCAACTGGAGTTCAAGCTCCAGACACTGCAATGCATCAGTCAATCGAGAAAATTACCTGGACACTTTTTATTTCAGAAGACTGAGTCACTCTTCGATTTGGTCAGTGGTCAGAGGCAGGTGCACTGAGGCAAGTAAAGAGATCAAGAAGGAGCAATGAAAGAAATCTCAATCCTTGCAATTGTCTAATCAAGTTTAATGTTGTTTCAGCTTTTTTGGATGAACGCAGGAACAGGTCAAAAGCTTAGAAAACTGACCCAAACTAAAAAAAGTTCAAAGAAGAGCGGTTGGACTCGAAACATGAACCTGTTTCTCTCTCCACAGATGCTATCACATCTGAGGTTTCCAGCATTTCCTCTTTTAAAGAAAAAAGGAGCAATGAAATAAAAGAAAATGAGCAGGAAATATAAAAACAGATTACAAAGTTTTCGACAAGTATATAAAGAGAAAGAGTAGATAAAGTGTGCATTGTTCCCTTAAAAGGAAATTAGGCAAATAATGGGAAACAGGGAAATGTCAAAAACTTTGAACAAGTATTTTGTGACTGTCTACTCTGAAGACATATGTTTTAATTTCAGGAACTAACTTTTGGCTTTGAGTCTCTTTTCTCATTCTCACTGACTCCTTTATTTGGTAACATAGTCATGTAGCAACATTACCTGCTGTATTTGCATTGTTTTTGCTTCTTTAGAGTCAGAGATGTACAGCATAGAAACAGACCCTTTGGTCCAATTCGTCCATGCAAACCAAATAATCTAAACTAATCTAGTCCCATTTGTCAACATTTGGCCTGCATCCCTCTATAGCCTTCTTATTCATATAGCCATCCAGATGCCTTTTAAACGATGTAATTGTACCAGCCTCCTCCACTTCTGGCAGCTCATTTCATACAGGCACCACCCTCTGGGTGAAGAAGTTGCCCCTTAGGTCCCTTTGAAATCTTTCTCCTCCCACCTTAAACCTATGTCCTCTAGTTTTGGACTCTCCTACCCTGGAGAAAAGACCTTGGTTATTCACCCTATACATGCCCCTCATGATTTTGTATACTTCTAGAAGGTTACCCCTCAGCCTCCGATGCTCCAGGGAAAATATTCAGCCCCACCCTGTAGCTCAAACACTCCAAACCCTGGCAACATCCTTGTCAATCTTTTCTGAACCCTTTCAAGCTTCACAACATCTTTCCCATAGCTGGGAGACCAGAATTGAACACAGTATTCCATAAGTGCCCTAAGCAATGTCCTGTACAGCTACATTAGATAGATAAGTTACCAAATAGCAAACATTTATAAATGCAGTTTTTGTTAATTTATTATAATCACCCACACTCCAATTCTACATGGAAAATTTTAACTACAGGAAGTCCTAGTTATTTGTAGGAGATATGTTTCATTAAAAACCTTGTAACAGCAAAAAAAAAAGGGGGGAATTTATTTCCATTAAGGATTAATGAATTTCAAGCTTTTTTAACCTTCATTATTTCTGCTTAAAGAAAGTACCAAAATAGATATCAAGAACAGATTTTATAAAGATCCAAATGTCCAACGAGAAATATAATGTAATTCAAGCTATCAAAAAAAGGGTTTCATTCATAAATACTTCATGAATTATGAAATTTTGTACTGACCTAACAAGTGGTTAAGAATTATTTTGAAAATTTAAGGGATGTCAATTTACTGAGCCAATACGAGTATATAAAAGAGAGCTAATAAATCTTTTAGGTTTTTGCCTAAGAGGATACTTTTCAATACTGCCCTGGCTTTTCACTCTCTTTACCCACATCCCAAGGTTTTCAAAGGTTAATTTGCTTGCTGTCCCCTGCACTTTCAATATTCATGCCCAGCATCTGCCTCTGCTGCATGAATTGTACCCTAGACTTGAAGGCCCTTCACCCTGACCACTGCATCAGCCCACCACTTTTAAAACATCCACTAATATTTTAAACGCAGGCAATGTAAACACGGCACACCAATTCTGAAGCACATCCAGGCCATGCGCGTGTTTAGTCGCAACGTCAGGATTTTGCAGCTGATGCCCACTTGAGACATTTTTAAGTGAGAATTCTACAAAATGAACACTGCCTTACAAAGCTTCAGTTCGTGACTTATTCAATGACAACACAATTGCATGGCCAGTAGTTTGTATTGTCTCTCTGTCAGTTCATGGTCACATCATCTGCAGGCTTTGTTGAGTAATGCACCATCTCGACAATACAATATTTCAACGTAGCAATCTGTGCTTGAAGCTCAAAATCTTATTTTTCACATGCTGTACGCTCACAAAAATGCACAGTAAATTCTGATTCCTGATTTACACCCTTCCTCTGATCCCACCTACGTTCCTATTCTCCGTTCTAGCACTATCTCCCTGGTATTCCGTGCAGGCAACCTAGTCCCATACCTCTGCCAAGTGTGAACCTTTTCCAGTAACACAAGCAAAATGTAAAGGGAATTAGTCTGACTTCTAATTAGGTGCAATCCATCCTGCGTGGGCCAATTCCAACTCTCCCAACCCAATTCCAATGCCCTAAGTACCTAAAACCCTCCCCACTACACTATCTTTCAGTCATGCACTCATCTGCATTATCTCATTTCCATACTGACTTGACTTGTGCACAATGCTGGATGTAATCAGAAATTACAACTTTTGAGGTTCTGCATATCGTAATTTGAAGGACTGTCAAAACTCACAACCATGTCAAGATGGTGATCCACAGAGAAGTATCCAGGTTGAACCACCATCAAATGGGAGATCTGCAACAAGTAATGAAGCAGATTAAAAACAAAGCTAGATGAAAAACAAAGCTCGTGGTCCTGATAGTGTTCCAGCTGAGGTCTTCAAAACTGGCATGTGTTCACATCAAGATTCCATGCAACACACTGTCAAATTTGGAGGAAGTTAACTACTCAATCTCCCCTTGTTACAGGGACTGTCACAATTTTAATGAACAAAAAAAGAGGCATCAATTATTCTGTGGAAACTGTTGAGTTATTTCCATTTTATCCATTCTCCTGAACAACCTATTTCCTGTCAATACAATGTGGAGCTGGAGGAACACAGCAAACGTGCAGGAAAGTTGACATTTTGGGCTTACACCCTTCATCACGTCTTATTTCCTGTGGCTGGCAAAATCTTCCCAGCGGCTTCAGACATTGCACAGGAACATCGGACTTATATTTTTCTCACGAGAAAAGACCACGGAAAGTACTGAGAACATCAGGGACTCTTCATGGTCTTTATTACGAACTTACTAAATCACTTGGCCCAGTAAATCGAGACCTTCTGTGGAATGTACGCCAGTCATTTGGTTATGCAAATAACTTAATAAAATCCTGTAACAACTTCATCGTGATATAACTACAAACCTTGAGAGCAGATCTGATACACTGTTCTGTGATACAGAACTGTTCTGAAGAAGGGTCACCGGACCCGAAACGTTAACTCTGTTTTTTCCTTCACAGATGCTGCCAGACCTGCTGAACTTTTCCAGCAACTGTGTTTCTATCTTTTTTTGGTCCAAAACAGGTGTCCACAAACATATTTGCATCAGAGTCCATCCTTTATTGCTATCCAAGTCAATAAAGAAAACAATGAACAGTTGGAAACATCACTGGTCATTTTCTTCAAATTTAGGTACACATCGGTTACCATTGTACCTTATTTTGCAACATCTAAAGCATCTCCTAGCCAGGTTAATAATTTGCCTTTAATCTCATGCACTTTTAGTAAACAAAGTCTTGTGTGGAAGCTCACAACTGCCTTCTGAAAAAAATAATACAAATTACATCATAAACATGTCCCCCTCTGCAACTATGAAGAAATTAGTTTCATTAGATATGACATATCCTTTACAAACCCATTACAAACTGGTGGTCTCTAAGTCGCTCAAGTTTCTCTCATTCTTAATTATAGATTCCAATAAGTACCCCATAAAGAGGTTAGAATGAGGTCTACAGTTTCCTGGTTTCCCACCTTTCTTTAAATAATGAAGGTAATACTTTCAAATTAAAGAAACAATTCCTACATTGAGCACGCTTTGAAAGATGGTTTTCAACATGTATGTATACTGTATTTATTACGTCTACCGGGAAGAATGAACATTTTTGGAGCTACATCTTCAGTAGTCCCAATTACTAATGTAAATTGAAAAGAAGAGGAGCAAGACCATCAGGTGCATTTCACCATTCAACAAAGTCATGCCTGAACTTCTACAGAAAATCCACTTTTCTGTTCAACTCTTCAATCCTCAATTTCCTTAGTACCAAACCAGAGTCTTGAATTTACCCAATTGTGCATCCACAGATCCCAAGTGCTTTTTGCTAATTCAATTCTCCATCCATTCTATTACATTATGACTCTAAATGTGGTAGGAAGTTAGTACACAAGATTGTCAGTAGAGTTATAAAGCATGGAAACAGACTGTTCGGTCCAACTCGTCCATGCCAACCAGATATCCTAAATTAATCTAATCTCATTTGCCAGCATTTGGCCCATATCCCTCTAAACCCTTCCTATTCGTGTATACCCATCCAAATGCCTTATAAATGTTGTAATTGTACCAGCCTCCACCACTTCCTCTGCAGCTCATTCCATACATGCACCACCCTCTGCATGAAAAAGTTGCCCTCAGGTCCCTTTTAAATCTTTCCCCACTCACCTTAAACCTATGCCGTCTAGTTATGGACTCTCCTATCCCAGGGAAAAGACGAAGGCTGTTCACCCTATCCATCCATGCCCTTCATGATTTTATAAACCTCTCTAAGGTCACCCCTCAGCGTCCGACACTCCAGGGAAAACAGCCCCAGCCTATTCAGACGCACCCACCAACTCTGGCAACATCCTTGTAAATCTTTTCTGAGCCCTTTCAAGTTTCACAACATCTTTCCTCTCGCAGGGAAACCACAGTTGAACGCAATATTCCAAAAGTGGCCTGAGCAATGTCCTGTACAGCCGCAACACGACGTCCTAACTCCCATACTCCGTGCGCTGATCAATAAATGCAGGTATTGTTAGGAGTGACTGCAGTCCCAGTGGAGATGAAATTCCCTCAGTGGATATCTTCTACTGTTTAAGGCATTACCATCATGCTAAACAGGATAGAGTTAGAATCCAGCAGTTCAAATCTGGATATCCAATGAGAAGTGACAGGCCACCAGCAGGAGCAACAGAACTGCACTGCACCACAATCTGTAACCTCATATCCTTTACTCTACCAGTATTCTTACATATTTCTCCTGCTTCTGCCCCAAGAAATACAATGCTAACTTTCACGAATGCATTCTTTGTTAAATACTAGAAAAAGTTTTAGACTGCTTTTATTTCTTGAAACTTCATTCTTGCATTCAATGTTCTGTTCCTTTAGAAATTTCTCAGTCATCCTCTGATTTTTTAAAAATGTAACCAATTCTCAGGGATATTACTTTGTTCACTGACATTGCCAACTTATTCTCTTAATCCAACACTATCCCCAACTTTTCCCAATTAGTTAGGGATGCACGACTTTTCCCAGGTCTTCTTTATTCAAGGTCAATAAGGAGACTGGAGGGTTGGCTTTCTATAAGTGTTTGTTATTGTTTGATCAGTCATAGCTTTTAGCTAATTTCTCAATTTGTGTCAGCCAACTCTCTCCACATTGCAAACTGACTTCATTGACAAACAAGATCCCAGCTTCAGAAATCACTTTCAAACTTCAATTGAAATTCTATTATGTTGTAACCACTCTTCAAAAGGGTGAATTAAGTTAATAAATTAACCATGTTTCATTGGAGAATACTAGATCCAAAATAGCTCTTTCCATAAATTTCTTGAAATAATGTTCTAGAAGAATGTCTCAAATACATTCCTTGAGCTCATTCTCCAAGCTACTTTTTCTAATTGATGTGGTTGTGGTCTATAAAAAGATTAAAGCTTGTAACAATTGTTGCAAGATTCCCATGATCAAAGTACGATTCTTTAAGGCTTTAGGGAACTGAAAACTTCTAAACTAATCCCCCAACTACAGAACTTTTTTCTTCTTGTTGAGTACATCCCAAAGCAGTTAATATCAAAATGCCATGAACAAATAGGGCATAAATTAGGCTATGTGAAAGAGTTTGGAATTACAGCTATCAATCATAGATCTACATTTTCAATTAGTGTCTGACAGGGTTCAGCAGTTGAAAATTTGGCCACAGAGTAGCGTAATACTTCAAAAAAGATGTTCAGATATTAACTTGTAGCGTCGTACAAGGCAAACGTCACAGGAGCCTTTTTGGTTGACTCTCTGCTTCTCAAAAGGTTGCTGTCCTTGGAGAGACAGCGTGTAAAAATATTTAGACTGTCACTTAGCTTTTCAAGAGGTTTGAACGTCTGCCCCATGGCAACCAGAACACATGGACATGATTGCCAGCAAATGTTGATCATAACTCCCTCCTCCTTTTCAGAGGATTGTGCTCCATCCCAGTTAGATCAAATATTTTAAAAAAAAAGTGAAAATCTTGTAAAATCCAGGGTTAGATTTTCACAAAACATTCACTGCAAAATACTATTTTACTTTGTTTTCGTTAGCTTTGGGTTTGACAGTTTTCAAAGTCTTTTTCCCCCCTATTTTACAAGGTATCCAATAAGGTAGCGGTACTTAAACATTTGTGTCTGTGGAGCACTTCGACTAGGCAAAATGCCACATAGACCACTCACCATTATTCTATCCATTTTCGCCTGCCATCACACACAAAACAAAACTAATGGGAAAGATGTGCTCCTTTTGATGAGACACGAATGAGGTAATTCCTTGTTTCAAGTTGGAGAGCTTCAGTCTTTTATCAACTTCTACTTCTGGCCAGTTCCTCTACGTTTTCAATACAGGTGGGATTGAAAATTTGATCCTGTCGTTATACATTGTTGGGAATACCAACAGGTACTTTACAATTCCATCAGCAAGTTCAGTCAAACCTCTCCCATCCAGTAGCAAACTCAGTGATTTGCGCTTTGGATCAGCCCACTGATCACCAAGAGAGCCTGCACAGATGAACCACATTTTGAAAGTCACTGCCACAGAGCAAAAACACCACAGCAAGCACTCCCTCAGTCAAAATGAACACATGCCTGCAAAATAAGACTAGACGCAAACAGGAATTATATATCTGTACTTTCATACAATGCTGCTTTGAAATTTAAGACATTGCTAATATTCAAAAAAACTTGCGTATTTCATAAACCAATTCTCAGGCTGCTAGATAAAGACAGAGGTCCATAGGTGCCAAATTTTAACTGGAATTTGTTTAAAAAGTCAACTGTAAGCCTCTAATGACTCTAATCATGCCTATCATTACAATGGACTTGAAAGACCGAGTACAGTGATTCAAAGCTAGATTCCTTGTTCAAACTTTGCTTAGTAGATAAAATATAAATGCCAATATTCTATAATGCACAACAGTAAAATAAATATCCAATGGTAACATAAAAAGACATTTCAGAAGAACCAGCACAGGTAGCAGTTCATCTACGATGCTACAGAATAAAGTGACTGCAAAAACAAAAAGCTGCTAAGATTCCTCCTACATAAGCAGCTGAGGTGCCTCATGTCCCGCTGATGTAGGAATTGTGGAAAGTATTGACTACAGCAAGACAAGTTTGAAAAATCAGAGTTTGTAGAAAGCTATAAGAATTAGATCAGGAATAAATATTCAGCTCCTCAGCAAGAAAATAACCTAAGGGATCTCGGACTTGAATATGCTTATTGATTCAGCATTCAAAACAGTTTGTGGGAAGAGAATTCCAAATTTCTGTGACCCTTTGAATGAAAGAAACTCTTCCCAAATCAGTTCTAAAAATGGCCAACAGCATTTAACCTTTCCAAAGATCACAGTTTCTCTCTTCACAAGTTGTACTAGGCGATGGCAGAGTGGTATTATTGCTGGACATTAATCCAGGGACCCAGATAATGTTCTGGGGAGCTGGGTTCAAATCCCGCCATGGCAGATAGTGAAATGTGAATTCAATAATAAAATCTGGAATTAACAGTCTAATGATAAACAATTTTCCAAGTGGTGCTATTGAGTGATCAGAATCTGCAACTATTTTGCAGAAGACAAAAGTAAAATTGAATTGGAAGTGTTAATTTTGTACAAAAAAAATTTGGAACTTACATGACTGCATGTACAGCTGGGTCAGATTGTCTGTGGCTGTAAACAACTGTGGCGGTAACAGTGACAGTGATGGGTAGTTCAGCAATTTCATGTAGTTCCTTCAAGTTTTTCTCTGCCACAGATTTAACTTAGGCTCATTACATGATGTTTTATTACCATGATAGCTGAATGCTCATTTCTTACGATGCATAATCAACAGGATTATAACACCTGCCAGCAACTCCCACTCTATTTCAATTAATTCCTTCCTCCTTTGTGCGCTTATCTATTTCACCCAACTGCATCTATGCCTTTCCCTTTCACTACCTTTAAACATAATAGAACTTGAAAGTTATCGAACAAAACTGATACCAAGCCACATAAATGACATTAGGGCAGAAACTTGCTAAAAGGTAGATTTTGGAGGCATGATCTTAGTGAGCGAATTAGAAAGACAGTAAGGTTTGCATCAAACTTTGTTTCCTTCAGATTTGAAGCATACATTTGTCTGAATGGAAACCTAAACCGGAAACTGAAGACCGTACATTCAGCCAGAAACTTCATGAAAAAGATTTGCACTTACATAGCACTTTTCACACTACTGGAAGTCTCAAACCTCTCTATATACAATTACTTTTTCTGAAGTGTAGACATTGTTGAAGTGTTGTTAATTGGCAGTCAAAATGCACACAGCATTTGCAATGTTGATTGAGGGTAAATATTGACCAAATCCCCAGGAATACCCTGAACGTTCTTCTTCAAAATAAGTACCAAAGGATCTTTTGTATCCATCAAAATAAGCAGAAAGAATAACGTTATCTGCATGTCCTTAGTAGTCTGAATGCTGATTAGATGAGTAAGAATAATTGCCTTTCAAATTTTCCTTAAGGAGAATGAATTATACCGTATCATGATAGCAGAAAAATTGTGAAGCTGAAAACGTAGACCCTTTCACAGGAAAGGGTCAGGACACAAAATCACTGCTAGAGCCTCAAGAAGTGTGAAAATTCAAAGACTCGGATGCAGAATTCAAAAAAAGTCACTGCATTGGTAATGATCTCTTGAAGTCCAAATGGAGCTGGAACAGGTGCTTCAACGAGAGTGAAGAGAACAATGCACATTTTGACTGGAGGAGCAATGAGCATGGGAGAGACAGTGAACAGCAATGCTTACTATTCCAGCAATTACAATTCTTCCAATTATAGATTCCTCCCATCCCACTCTTACCACAGTCAGAAGAGACAGAATCTATGAATGGAGAAGAAAGAAAGAACAAGAGGCGGAGGGAACCCGTGACCAGAAGTCAATCTGCAGTTATCCGGAGAGACAGACTGAACCCATTTGACATCCACAAGGAGGACAATAAGCAAGGGAAAACAAAAGAGGATGGAAGGTGTGGCCAGAAAACAAGTGACCAAGCTTGAGGATAGGTGTGGGGAAACCACCAATAGAGAGAACGCTGCTTGCAGAAAGAATGGCCACCACATTTTCTTGAAATCTGTTGGCAGCGGTGGTGGTAGGTGGGAGGAAAAGACGAATGAGAAAAGACATGATTCATTTGGGTCAGTTACTAACTTTGCTTTTTGTGCCAGACTGATTTCTCTTGTGTTAAATGGCTGCTATTTGAAATTAATCTATAGACAGTCTCTGGGTTGTGAACGAGTGCCATTAAAGTCTGTTCATAGGTTGATTTCTACGCAAGTCGGAAAATAATGCAGAACATAAAAGAGACATTTGTAAATACAGGAAATGTTCATATGCCAGGTCTTTAAAATTACATTCTTATGTGGGGTCATGCGTGTAAATCGGATGTTTGTAAAATCGGGAACACTTTGTAATCCTAGTTTATTATTGTAATTTTGGAATTGTATCTGGATCATGAGGTTTTTCAGATGGTAAGCAACCTGAACTATTAGGTGGTGAGACAGTGAACCCTTACATTTATTGAAGGTTTCCTGGCTCCGATATGCCTAATTCAGAAAGGTTATGTTCTGTTAGTGTAGATTTTATTCAACTATATGAAAAGCTGACAGTTGAAATACTGAGATCACTTTGGTGATTTTATACACTGATTTACCGTTTTAAAAAGTACGAGAAGATAAAAGGAAAAATACATTAACTTTAAATTAAAGTGTGCTGAATTAGTATCATGTGGGAATGCTTTTTGATTCAAATGTAACGTGAGATCCACCAGCATTACGTAAACTTCAAAAGCAGCCCAGTGCCTTAAAGAAAAACGATTACGTGTACCATCTCTACCAGGAAAGAAAAGGCTATTTCCAATGAAAGTACTGTAAATGCCTGGAACATGAACTAGATTAGGATACCATGAACTAGGGACAGGAAGTTATTAACATTCTAAGGCCTGCCAAAGTGCACGATGCACCAACTCAAAAAGCACTTGGGGAGCAGTCAGCTCAGATGCTTTCATCTGTCACAGTGAATATGAGGAAATATTTGGCATTACAACACAGCCGGAGCCCAAATCACAAGGCAGCTTATAAATCAGCAGTAAAAATTAAACCCATCAAAAAGAACTCAAAAAGGGTTGGGAAGATAATGAATACAACTCGTGAAGATTAATCTCCTGCTTACCTACTTTCCTTCTTTGCACATCAAGAAACAATGAGGTAGATCTAGGAAATACAAATGGAAACACAAGACAAGCACATACCTATATTTTTGGCTGGGAATACTCTCAAGGCTGAAACATTCAGTATTCCATTTGCATACTATAAGCATTCTGATGGATGGCAACATTAGCTGTGATGGCAAGCAAAAAGTGTTTTTGTGTTGTTATGAACCAGGACTAGACTGCCAAATTTATGTTACTGATTCAGGGCCAGTAAAGCAAAGGAATAGTTTAAATAATCACTTCCTAAAAGTTATTTTCCTGATAGCATCTATACAGGCGTTTTGGAAGAGCTCTTTCATCTCTTTCTTCCATAACTAAAACATCAGTATACCTGAAATAGTTCATAGCATTATTATGGCTCAAGAAGTCATGCATGACATAACTCAAGTAGGAGATAGTACAAAGATGCAATCCAGAAAAGTGCCATGAGGAGACCTATAGGTGAATTGAAAGGGTTTTCAGATGGTATTACAAGATTTTTCAATTATCAGAAAAAGCACACCTAACCACCAGAGTCAATGCTTACGAAGTGTGTTTTGGTACACTGTGAAGCAACAAGGTTCTTGGACCTAGGATCTGGGAAAAAAAAACCATAATAAAATTCCACAACACACTTTGTGGAGTAGGACCTTCAAAAAGAGTCAAGAGAAGTTGAACATCATTCAAATAATACAACCAGCTACAGCCAAAGTAAAGCGAACCTTAACCCTCAATAACAGAGTGACTGGTGAGTCAATCTTGAGACATAAACACTGACAACTTCATGATGATCTCCCTGAAGGGCCCCTTTAAGGACGACTTGCATAGAACAGCTGCAACCAAAGTGGTACAAGGCTGTGAAACAAGTCAGAAAAGCATGCGTTCAGCCATACAGTCAGCATTGGCAATCAGCAGCTACTTTATCTGAAGCAGAGGAAACCAAAAAAGATTCTGGAGACGTGGGAACTGAAAAGAGGAAGTGCAGTAACACAAAAAGTGATTGATAGACACAAGTGTCAAACAATTTCTTTTAAACAAAACTGTTGGAAACAGTTTACACCATTATTGTCAATGACTTGATTTTCTTTCCTGTTTGGTGTTTGTGCTCTGTTGGCCAGAGGGAAACCCTCAAGAAATTTCAACACAATTACAGAAGATGATATCACTATTGGACTACATCACTTTATTAAGTGAAAATCAAAAGGCAGCTCATGATAAAACTCAGCCTTAAAAAAATTTTGATCTCCTGATCTCAACTGATGTGTATAAACTGCAATACAATGGTCATTTCCAGATGACAGGTAAACACTGCTACAGGAAACAGTTACGAGAAAGTCATTTTTTGTTGTTACTTTCATAACCATGACACCAGTTAATGGCTAGGACAGCTACTCATTCTCAAACAAGGACAACAAGTCACTAACGAGTGAATTACGTGAAACTTTAATCCAGTGACAGGAAAAGTTGAACAGTGACTACGTCCTCAACAGTTTGAAAGTTAGCCTGCCAAAGATTAGGACAGTGGCAGAATGAGGTCAATTCATTTTATAATGTATATGTTGAACTGCAGCAACTGATCTTGATATACGAGATGTTAACTGCCACATTCTATTTAATCAAATTCCGACACTCACATTAAACCATTTACATAAGTTGACTGGTTTTGGGGTCAAGCAAAAATTGTGAAAGATGACAGCTTCAATAATGTTACAGACCTATGTTCTTTCTTTAGAAGATTTTTATTAAAAAAAACTCAGACAAGTCGTTCTCACAAAAACCCAGACAAGAAACTAATAGTTTAATTTATCCTAACAAATCAAATTGTCAAGAGTAAATCTGGTAGTCCATAACCTGTAAAAACAACCAAACTCCCTGATTCAATCACACACACACACTCTTGACACCAGACATGCATATTGAAAAATAACAAAAGTTTAATAAACTGCCAATCCAAGAAGTTAACATGGTAAAATAGCCCCTACACAGCAATATTATGAAAAAGGTTTGAACTGAGACAGAGCGAGCGCACAAGACACAGAGTGAGCAACAAGCAACCACGGCATTTAGGGCCTAGGCAGCTGAAGATACACCGACCAATGGTCAAAGTCAAAAATCAGATATACGAGACACCAGAAGTGTAGAATGGAGCAATGCAGGCTTATTCAACTTACAAGATAGAAAGGGGCTCTGCTATCAATTCGTTTAAGGATCAGGATGAGAATTCAACTAGACAGTGCCTCAACGCAGGTCTGAGTCAGGAATGACAGATGAATTGACAAGGCAGAAGTAAAAACACATGTAGAGTTTTAAGACAAAAAAACTTCTACATTAACTTTCTATTTTAAGAAATAGTTAGAGCACATATCAAGACCAGTTGCTGCAGTTCAAATTGCTAATCTCCAGGTAAAACCTGGTTTACAGTGCTTGACTCCTGCATCCCTAAACCTAAATGTCCAGCACTGCAGAGAACCTCATTCTCTTTCTGGAGTTGTCATATCTTGAAGATTAGTATTGATGCACAGCACAAAATGCTTTCTATCAACACTACCCTTACAGCATTCTTAATCAGTTGCACATCTTTCAGATTTATGAAAAAGGTTCATCAGAAGTTGGAACTTTAGACTTGCTCACAGGTGGGAGACAGATCCAAAACTACTGGATGTAGAATTTCACATGTGCAACTTCAAGTGTTTCTAATTTTCTGGGAATTTGGAAGAGGGCTGCTCTCCCTGCTAGATTACCCAAGTTCAAGCTCGCATGGTAGGAAACTTCACAAAGATAGCATAAGCTTAACAAGGTCATTTAGAAATTGGTATTTATACTAAATGAGATACCGCAAGAAAACTAGAATGGAATGGGCCAGAAACTGCAGCAAAGCATTGATGTAGAAGTGAGCTGTCTTTTAAAACAGCAGAACGTGCCTGGAGGAGCAGAGCATTTTACATCCAGGAAGCAGAACATCTTGGGGCTTATCTGCAATCCTAACTTAAACTGACTCGTGTTGTTTATTTTGCATCCTCAACAAGACAGGACATTACTTAAAGATGTGTTTAACAATTTGTTACATTACACTTCCATTAGTATTCACCTACCTCAAAGTGATCATCTGGATTTTCCTTATATTCCACATAAGGTTATTAAATATACCTTGACTGGTTTATTTGTATGTTCCTCAAAAGCACAAATTGGACTAACAACATGGATTGACGGAAGGGAGAAAATCCAGTCACTGCTGAAGTGACAAGACCGTGCATCAAGACTCGTTAAAAGGCTACAGTGTATGCTCTACCCAAGAGGTCAAGACAGGAGGTAAACCGTCATTACATCTCCTGACACACCCAAACAAGTGTAGTCACACAGCATGTAAAAGATCAGCATGTACACATACATACAAGCCTAGAGTAAAGTTGGAGGTATACATGAAAACAAATGTTTTAGGATTCTATTCATCATTTATGATCATTTGCACTTCAAACCTCTACGCAATTCTCAACTCCCCAGTTTTGGATTGCATGAGTAGACACCAATGAAAGTTGAAAACCAAAAGAACTACAGAGGCTGTAAATCAGGAACAAAAACAAAATTGCTGGAAAAGCTCAGCAGGTCTGGCAGCATCTGTGAAGGAAAAAAAAAGTTAACATTTCAGGTCCGGTGAGAAAGGGTCACCAGACCCGAAACGTTAACTCCGTTTTTTCTTTCACAGATGCAGCCAGACCTCCTGAGCTTTTCCAACGACTTTGTTTTTGTACCAATAAGAGTTGTGTGGATAAAGTTTTGAATTGAACCAATTTCCAGCATGACCATGAATTAGCTTCTCAGATGTTCTCTCTTTTTACCAATGCTAACAATTTAACTTGCATTCATGCACTTATACCAAACAGCAACTATTCAAACTCTCGCAAAAAGCAACAAGCTGATTGAAAAATTCAGTATGCAACTGTGGAGAGAACAGATTAGCATATGCAAAAGAGAATTCTGATGAAGACTGTACACAAAACAGAAATATGTTTTCTCCACATTTGACCATTGAAGGCAACACAAGTTTATTTTCGTTTCATTTTGAGCATGTATAGTGTTTTTATTTTGGCTTTTTGGTCTTTAAGCAAAAGTTCTATGTATAAAGGGATATCCAAGAATTTCCCATGAACCACAAACTGGCTGTGTTACTACAGTAAAACTACAATAAGTCAAATGTAGCCCCACCCCCATGCACAAATTTGCATTATGCAGAGTTTACAGATAGTCAAGGAAGCCCCATACAATCCAATTAGCTTACAAATATGCTCTATATTTAAAAAAAGAGAGACACTGTCTTCAATATTTCCATTTTTCAATTGATTCACACTTCAGAAATCCCTGACCTAGTACAAAAGGTATTGAAAGCTTCTGGGAGTTGGCTTTAGAAAAACACAGTAATCTTCAGCACGCTGACCTCAGAGGAGTCTTCAATGCAACCCTGATACATGAAAAGCAGTGAGTAATTCTCCTGACAGCTTGGGGACCTGCAGTTTTTTATGCTTATTAGGAGCCTAACTTTCCCTGAGGTACCTTCTGCAGATACCAAAACCTTTCAAGAGATGACGGATTTAGTTAAGGAATATTACAACCCCAAGTCTCCTGTAATTCTGAGACGCTATCTGTTTTATTGGGCAATTTGAGAACCACAGAAATCCATATTGGGGTTTTTGACTAAGTTGAGATAACTGGCAGAGGCATGTCACTTTGTTTTAACCATTTAATGAGATGGTGAGAGACCATTTGGTACGTGGGACTAATGATGCAACCGTGCAGAAAGGCCTATTAGCTGAAGCTCAATTGGACTTCAAACAGGCACAACTACTGGATTTATTATTGTAAAATGCAGCAAGTAGAGCAGATGAGCTGCTGGCTATTCCAATGGAAGTGGATACCCTGGCCAGTCCAACTGAGCTTGGGGAACACCACTTGAGTGAAGGCAATTCCACAGCCTCATTCAGGACATATCCTGGACAGAGGAGCTCTAGGTTAGTCCAAAGCAAAACCTCAAAACACTGGCAAGAATTTGTCTGGTGGCCAGGATTGGATGCAGGCATAGCCACGTTGGTGGGGCAGTGCCCACAAGGACAAACTTAACTGCCAGCAGCTCCCACACGTTTGTTGGAATCACTGAGTAAACCTTAGTTTCAAGTCAACTCCACAGGTCCTTCCATGGGCTCAATGTTCTTAGTCATTGTGGATGCCCACTCAAAGAAACAGGTTGTGCATAGAGTTCATTCGTCAAACACAGGGACAATGATAGAAAAAGTATGCACATTTTTGCAATATACACACTCCCAGAAGTGTTGGTCTCAGACAACAGGCCATTGTCAAACAAATACAGCTCCATACCATCCATCATCCAATGAATGAAACAGCAGTCCAAACTTTCAAGGCAGGCTTTAAGAAACAGCCTAAATTTCACTGGATACTAAACCATCCCGGTTCCTGTTAGATTATAGGACTGCCCCTCATGCAACTACAAGATAGCTCCAGCAGAGTTGTTAGCGGAGAGAAGACGCCACACAAAACATGCCTTTCCATCTGTTCCGAAAATGTGGGTACTCCCTCTAGCGTTGAAGATACCATGGAATCTAAGATGGATGTGGCAGACATTGCTTCCTTGATGCCTTTGCCACTGAACAGGTAACTGAGACGCTCCAGGTGCAAAAGTACATCTACTATGCATTACACGCTGCCCAGAGGCAGAGTTGGAGGAACCTGACCCTGAACTAAAACTACCCAAGAAGAGCTGCAATAAAAACAGAACTGGCATATGTCCTTGGACTCAGAGTGAGGAGGATGTAGTGATTGTAACGAAGTCAGCCAGGTAGGCCTCAAAATGAGTTCCCTTATTGGGGCTGTTATCTGCTCCAATCGGAGAGCTCTGGCTGACAGATATAAACAAGAGTGTCAGAGATTTAACTCTCTCAGAGCGGGCTCTGAGGAAGCTGGATCAGTGTCAAGAACTTTTCCATGTGTAAATAAAGGGTGATGTGGTCACAGGATACCAGCCTCTGTGGAGGTATTTTATTAATTCGTTTTTTGAAAATAAAAAAAACCCCTGGTAATAGGATAAAAAAGTCTTGATTTTGCTTTCTAGATTTTCTTAGCTTACTCTCATCTCCCAGGTAGTTCTCATTGGATTTACAGCTTCACAGTACCTGGTATTCCCAAGCAGTCTCCCATCCAAGTACTAAGCACGCTTGAGTCTTCCGAGGTCAGGTGAGATTGGGCGTTTTCAAACTAGTATGGCCATAGACACAGCTTCACAGTATCTCACCCAAGTACATTATCTGCACACAAGCCTTGAACTTCTAACTACTGGAGGTGGGAAGGGAACACTCGAGCAAAGCCGAATCCTCCCTTGCCTTTTGAGTGATTTGGTAGCAATAGAGAATCAAATATGGGCAATTTGGGGCTGAATGACTTTTTCCCACATTACCACATACATGTATTTCCATTATAACTACACAGATGCATTTCTAAGAGGATGTTCCTGATCACCATCCTGTGACTCAACGACCTTATCTTCCTGATCCTAATAAAGATTAATTAATGCACCCTGTTGACACCTCACCTGAGATAATCAAACTAGAAACTGCAGATTCTATTGCTCACTTGGTACAGACTGAGCAAGTCTTCACAGATTTTCTACTGTTTGTGGTGCTAGGCTGTTTCAAAAGTGACAATGATATTTTTGACATTTGTACAATGATATCAAAATCACAACACTTACTTCCCACTATAATTAAAGCAGCATAATTTATTATTTTAAAATGCTACATTCCTGAACTTATTTAGATTCTTCAACTCATGAGAAAAGGATGTGCAAGCCAGGATTTTGCCAAGTATGGAAAGTTTGAGTTACAAGAAAGGCTGGATAGGCTGGGGCTTTCATCACTGGAGCAAAGGAAGTTGAAAGGTGACTTTATAGAGGTTTACAAAATAATGAGGGCTATAGATAGAGTTAATGATAGTTGCCTTTTCCCTAGGATGAGGGATTTCAAGACTGGGGGAACAATTTTAAAAGGTGAGAGGAAAGAGATTTAAAAAGACATGGGGGCATTTTTTTTTGTTACACAGAGGGTGGTTCACATGTGGAATGAACTTCCTGAGGATGTGGGTACAATTACAAATGTTTAAAAGAAATCTGGATAAGTACGTGAACAGCAAAGGTTTGGAGGGATATGTGGGACTAGTTTAGTTTGAGATTATGTTCGGCATGGACTGGTTGGACCGAAGGATCTGTTTCTGTTCGCTATGACTCCACAACATTCACAAAAGACAGAGACAAAACTATTTATACCAAACACCTAGTCTAGAATTCAACTTTAAATATAGATATAAAAAGATGAAAATGTTTTTATGCAAGATTTCAGGACCAAATCAGATATAGACTTGTCAATAACAATGACAGTGATTTTTAACTAAATGCTTGATCGTTATTGCCAGGATACCATGACAATTTATCAGAAAAATTTGAGACCACACTCTGAAGTGCAATGAAAGTCACCACACTTCAAAAAGCATGCAACTGATATTGATACATCCTACCTCAATCACGTTAAGCAAAGAAGCAATTTGATGAGCAAGTGATAAAGTCACACCAAGTCTACTCCTACTGTGCAGCTCAAGGTTAAAATTTTCCCTTCAAGTGTGGTGAACTCAATAGCATAACACATGCTGATCAAGGGAACTGTGCAAATGTATTTAAATATTCGCAACATCACTAAGATCACTTAATTCCACCTTTGTAACACTGTCCGAAGACACCTACTTCACCTTAACTACTGCTAAAACTATCGTCTTTGCTTTGTTGCATTTGAATTTGACTTTTGCGTATATTCCTGTACTGCCTCACACATGATAAACTCTGCCCATATCTGAACTTGTACCAAGTCCCATTCATTCATCACCTGTGTTCAATGGCCAGCATTGGGTCAGGACTCAATATCTTGAAATGAAAATTCTCATCCTTGTTTCCAAATCCAATGATGGCGTTGCCCCTGCTTCTCTCTAAATCACCACCACCCTCAGTGCATTTCTGATACTGGTCTCTTTCAATACCATAAACTCTGTATAATTTTGTCCTTTAAAACTCACCACTACTCCATCCTGAACAATGTTCTTAAAGCTCCTACCATATATAGTTTTACATGGATCACAGTGCTAAATTACAATAGTACTCTAGTGAAGAACCCGGAGATGTTTTACCACCTTCAAGTCACTATGTGAATATTGTTGATGATTGCAATAAATTAGCAAAACATGCAGGAGGTACTTTTCACTTCTCAGAATGACATAACAATTAGATACAGGACAAGGTGAATTTTCAGTTATTTCAGCTGGGTAAGTAATTTTTATTACAAACAGTTCTGTTCTACAAGGTAAGGAATATTAGTTTCAACGTTTAAAGGAAAGCACTCTGGCAAGAAACTATCTTCATCAATAAGAGTTGCACATAGACAATTGAGTACTTTACTCTCCAAGCCATACCCAAGAGTACCAGAACAATCTGACGAAAACAAACTTATTCCAAAATAAGTCACGCAAACAATATTTGATTTGGGTTGTGATCATAGAATTTCTTTTCAGAATTCAAGTGAAGTGAATTGAGAAGATAAAACATGTAATGCTTCTAAGCCTAGCCAATAGGAAAACAAAGTTTGGAACTATGGAATTGTTTGATTTGACAGTCATAAAGGCAAAGAACATTTTCATGGCCACAACCAGACATAGGTTTATCATTTCCAATGTATTTGGTACCTTCTCACTCAACATAAATGACCCCCGATTAAACTGTTCAACACCAGTCTAATATTCTCTTTACTTTGGGTGGCATGGTAGCACAGTGGTTAGCATGCTGTCTCACAGCGACAAGGACCCGGGCTCCATTCCAGCCTAGGGTGACTGTGTATAGAGTTTGCAGATTCTCCGTGTCCATGGGGGTTTCTGCTGGGTGTTCTGGCTTCCTCCCACAGTCGAAAGATGTGCAGGTTAGGTGGATTGGCCATGCTAAATTG
>NC_063361.1:7615581-7637960 GCF_021869965.1 Rhincodon typus | reverse complement strand
TCGGACGTACGTAAGGGGGGGGTGGGGGTGATGGTTGGGGGGCAGTCCAAAGCTAGAGGGCATACATTTAAGGCGAGAGTGGAAAGATCCAAAAAAGACCTGAGGGGTGACTTTTCACGCACAAGGTGGTGTGTGTACGGAACAAGCTGCCAGAGGAAGTGGCGGAGGCAGGCACAATTACTAAATTTGAAAGGCATTTGGATAGGTATATGAATAGGAAGGATTTAGAGGGATAAGAGCCAAATGCTTGGAATTGAGACTAGGTCAGATTGGGATGTCCAGTCAATGCAGATGAGTTGGAGTGAAGGATCTGTTTCCATGCTGTATGACTCTAAGTTGACCTAAAAGTATATTGTAAATAAGCTCAGTTAATGTTGAATTCCTAGGTCAGTACAGGACTTCTTTCAAAATTTTCAAATAAACTACAGAACTTGACATTGAAAAAAAACAAGGTAGAACTCTCCACTATAGTGCCATTACTACTAAACTGGAAGCTGTCTGTAAAGTTTAGACATCATGTTAAACATCTGTGACATATCAAAAGACAACTATTGACTGCTAATAGATTAGATTCTCCTCACTTCTTTATTGTCAACAGTTTTTAAAAGGAACCAAATATCCAAAAAGAGAGGTCATTAAATACGTGTGAACTGTCCTACTGAAGCATGAACCCTTTAAATGATGCTTGACATGACGACCATTTCTTACAATTTATTTCCAACACTGGTTGCAGATACAGGTATCTGACCTAAAAAGGCATCCTTTCTGATCAATGGAGAAATGTCAGGCACTCATCAAACAGGATCCTTCACTATCAATCATTCACACACACAGGAATCAAGTTTCAACCCACCAATGCAACAACAGTGTCACCTAGATAACGAAGTAGAAGATTTGAATTTAAAATCAAAGGTGTTCAAATTGCATGCATAGATAAGTATTATGAAAGTTAAAAACAGAATACTATTCAATAGGAAAACATTGATGACCAGTGCAAACAAATTGTGAAACTTCTCAGATTATTACATGAAATTCATATACACAGGACGATGGTATGATAATTCAATTCAAGTTCAACTTTATTTTGCACTTAATGTATGCATTATGGACCCTGTTCAACTATTTCAAATACATGTCAAATATTTTCCAAACACCAATTGATGTGCTCTGGCCTACCCTCCCTACCTTGAAACAGATTTAAAGTTTTTTTTAAACACAACTGGGGCATGCTGGATATAGTGTTCAGTCTTGCCTTTGGATGCTCGAAAAAAGACATGCTAGTGTGAGCAGGTAGTTCTCAAAGCTGTAGTTAGTTTACATAATTATCACTTCCCTGGTTATAAAACTCATACAGACAAGGAAACTGTGTTGTCTTTATAATGGCTTATCCAGATGTGCAACTTGCATCGAGTGTTCAGCTGTCAAATAATTTAGTTACCAGAACCCTCTACACTCTGATCAAATGAATGTGCGTCTGCTCCTTTTCAATATTATCATTCCCTAACCTAGCCCTGCTGACTCCCATAAACTGATCAGAGGTGACATGTTTGTCCATTGCTACTATGACTCAGTAAATTGACTCACTATTGCTAACTCCCTTACCGGGCATTAGGTCTCGTTTGATGACCTTCCCACTTCAACGCTTTGATTTTTCACTTTTAATTTCCCTTTTCTCAAAGCATTGTCGCTTTTAATCCATAATATTCTTCATTAAAGGATCAATATCCCTGCAAGGTGCCTCTTAGTCCGTGTTAGATTCTTTAGAAGCGACTGTTTTCTGCCGGTAGTAAGAGAAGGGAGAGTCATGTGCGAAGCTCTGAGCCTGACAATTTCAAACCCTGCCGGACACACTCTCCATTCATCCCCCTCTGGATCTAGCATCTCCTCTGCTCGCTCAGCAGCTAATGTAGGGTATATGTTGTGAGCCCAGGAGAGCGGGATCGGACTGTGCCTTCCCCGCCCGGTTGCCCGGCGTGTGCAGACTAGGCCCAGCCTCACACTCACAGTGAGTCAGCAGCGTTAGCTCACCAGCGCCTCTTGCCCCGGGCCTCCCGAAGCCTCTTGTAAAGCCACCGAGCAGCCGCAGAGCCGCCGCTCTCACTCACCGATACTGTGCAGGATGTCTATAGACGCGTTCCGGTCGGTGCTGACTAAAGACTGAGCGCGCTGGAACTCCACTAATGCCGCCGCCACCGCCATCTTTTTCTTCCCTCTCACCGACAATCACATCAACTCCGTCCGCGCCCCGCCCCCACCGCACCGCGAAACCTTGCCCAGTCCCCTACACCGCTCCGCCCACTCAGCATCTGATTGACAGCACCGCCAGCCATTTCACCATCCTGCCGTTGATGTCATCGCGCACCCTTCGCCAATTGACACCAATGAAGGGCGGGACGGACAGGCACTTCCGGCTAGTGGAGTAGGTTACACGGCAGCCGATGCAATGACGACACACGTTTGGAGCATGCGTAATCCGTTTGGGTGGGGCTGTGGGTAATGTAGTTTTATTCACTGAACACAGACCGGAATTTATAACAGCATTGGAGAAGAGAGACAAATTGGGGCTTATTGTTTCCTGATCTTTGTACTATTAATGATCCTGCATATTGCATTGCCTTTCATTCACCTCTGTACTGATTCATTGTTTAAATTTCAAACCTGAGCAAAAAGGCAGGTTTACACTCTTACATTTAACTCTTTGGCAGCTTGCTTAAGTCAAGAATCAAGGATGAAATACGGACTATATGACCTGTCTGTACAGCACGACTGCCAACACGCTGGGAATTTCCGGGAATCTCCTTGAAGTAGAAATTAATTTCCTGGACAAAAACAAAGTTGCTGGAAAAGTTCAGCACGGAAGTTCTGAGGAAGGATCACCGGACCCGAAACGTTAACTCTGTTTTTTTCCTTCACAGATGCTGCCAGACCTGCTGAGCTTTTCCAGCAACTTTGTTTTTGTTCCTGATTTACAGCATCCGCAGTTTTTTCGGTTTTCAATTTCCTGGACACACTGTAAGCCAACGAAGAACAAAATCATCTGGTATTTAAAACAATTCTGGGTACTTTGACTTACTGAACAGTTTTTTTTGAATAAAGAAACAAAAACAACAGGATTCTGGAAATTTCAAAACAGAAATGGCACAAATTTTCAATAGGTCAGAGTGTATTTGTGGAGGGAGAAACAAAATTACATTTCAGAAAGATGCCCTTTCAGAACTGGAGCAAATGATAGATATGTTTTCTGCAAGTCCAAACCACTACGAGTGTAACTTTGGAGTACAGTGGAGTACTGTCCACTTACTTGGATATGTGTAGCTCCAACATTCAAAAAACTCAAAAATTAATGAAGACAAAGCAACCTGCTTGATTAGTACACTACTCACTAAGCATTCAGTCCCTCTCTCACCAGTGTAGAGTGATGCAGCTGTATGTATCATCTGTGCACTTCTGACATTCAGTCAGACTCCTTCAATAGCACCGACCAAACCCATGACCTCCATAATTTAAAGCAATGAGGGCAACAGGCCTATAGGAATGCCTCCATCTGCAAACTTCCCTCTAAATCAAACACCATCCTTACTTAGAACTAAAAGCAAACTACGTTAGATGCAAGTTCTGAAAAATCCAGCGGGTCTGGTGGTGTCAATGTAAAGACTGAGTTTAAACTTTGAGGCCAATATGGTTTTTCTTTGGAACTATGTCACTGTCCCTGTACTATCATTGTGTCAAAATCCTTGAACTCTCTGACAGCATTGTGGGTTTACAACTAGGTCTGGAGTGGTTCAGCAGGGCATCTCACCACCATCTTCTCAAGAGCCATAAGGGAGGGGCAATATATTACAGCCTTGCACTCTCACATTCTATGAATGAGTTTGTTTTAAAAAGTCAGGGGGAGGACAGAGAAGAGGAAAGAACAAAAGGCGAGATTAGTGATAGGGCAGAAATGTTGCAATCTCATTAGAGACCGAAACAGCAGCCAAGTCAATGTAATTATGCCTTATAAGTGGAGACCACAACATTTTAATGTCTCCAAGCCTGTTTCTTTTGATGTTGACCAGTAAAGGAAAATGACCACCTGATAACAAGGGATTACAAGCAACTAATTTTGTGACCGGCTGAAAATCACTTCAAAGGAATCTGGCAATGCACCTGCTAAATAACTCCAAATGCTGAATCCACCTAGACCAAGTTTCAGGATTGAAAATTCCTTCCTCAAAGGACCTGCAATGTATGTTTTCTTTTCTCAAGGCAAGCCAAATCACACAATTTACAATCTCTTCCTTTCTTAACAGACTGAAACCCACATTATCCTCTTTCACTGTATTTTTCCTCAAGTATCTGCTTGTGAGAGTGGTAGGTGAATAATATAACATTAAGATTTTATGAGTAAATGTGAATAAACTATCCTCTTTGTTTGAATCCATGAGAAGTTTGCTGTTCATTAATCAAATTTACCAAACACTCAAGCTCTCACTAACTTGATTGAGTTTTTTGAAGATGTGACAAAGATTGATGAAGACAGAGCAGTGGACATTGTCTATATGGACTTCAATAAGGCATTCAACAAGGTTCTGCATGGTAGACTGGTTAGCGAGGTTAGATCACATGGGATACAGGGAGAACTGGTCATTTGGACACAAAATTGGCTTGAAGGTAGGAGCCAGAGGGTGGTGGTGGAGGGTTACTTTTCAGACCAGAGGCCTGTAACCAGCAGTGTACTGCAAGGATCGGTGCTGGGTCCATTGCTTTTTGTCATTTATATAAATGATTTGGATGTGAATTTGGAGGTATAGTTAGTAAGTTGACAAATGTCACCAAAATTGGTGGTGTAGTAGACAGGGAAGAAGGTTACCTCAGAGGACCTTGATCAGATGGGCAAATAGGCCAAGGAGTGGCAGCTAGAGTTTAATCTAGATAAATGTGACAGGCTGCATTATGGTATGGCAAATCAAAGCAGGACTTATATGCTTAATTGTAAGGTCATGGGAAGTGTTTCTGCATAAAGAGACTTTGGGGTGCAGGTTCATAGTTCCTTGAAAGTGGAGTTGCAGGTAGACAGGGTAGTTTGGAAGGCATTTGATACACTTGCTTTTATCGGTCAATGGGAGTTGGGATGTCATGTTGTGGCTGTACATTGGTAAGGCCACTTTTGGAATGCTGCATTCATTTCTGATCTTCCTATAGGAAAGGTGTTGTGAAACTTGAAAGGGTTCACAAAAGATGTACAAGGATGTTGCTGGTGTTGGAGGGTTTGAGCTATACGGAGAGGCTGAAAAGGCCTATTTTCCCCTCGAGAGTCAGAGGCTGAGGGGTGACCTTATAGACGTTTATTAAATCTTGAAGGGTGTGGCTAGGGTGTATAATCAATGGCTCTTCCACAGGGTAGTACAGTCCAAAACTAAAGGACATAGGTTTAAGGTGCGAGGGGAAAGGTTTAAAAGGGACCTAAGGGGCAACTTTTGCATGCAGAGGGTGGTGTGTGTATGGAATGAGCTGCCAGAGGAGGTGGTGGAGGCTGTTACAATTACAACATTTAAAAGGCATCTGGATGGGTATATGAACAGGAGGGGTTTAGAAGAATATGGGCCAAATGCTGATAAATGGGACCAGATTAATTTAGAATATCTGGTTGGTGTGGACGAGTTGAACCGATGGGCCTGTTTCCGTGCTGTACATCTCTATGACTCTATGACTCTGAGTATTAAGGAACACACAAATCTCCCTCTTAAAATATACACTGATTATAGGCCATAAAAAAAGCAAAAGTTCAGTTTATTTTATTCACTGCTGCGATGGAGTGTCGCTGGCCAGGCCAGGTTTTACTGTCCATCCCTTTTTGCCCTCGACAAGTTGATGGTGAACTTCCTTTTTGAACTGCTACAGTCTATGTGCTACCATACAGGGAGGGAATTCCAGGATTTTGATCCAGCGACATGAAGGAATGGCAATATATTTCCAAGTCAGTGTGGTGATTGGCTTGGAGGGAAATTACAGGTGATGGTGTTCCCATGTATCTGCTGCCCTTGTTCTTCTCGATGGAAGTGGTGGTGAGTTTGGAAGATGCTGCCTAGGGATTTTTGATGAATTTCTGCAGGGCATCTTGTAGATACAATGCTCTGCTGCTACTGAGAATTCATGGTGGAGAGAATGGATCTTTGTGAAAGTGATGCCAATCAAGTGGGCTCTCTACCCTGGATTATGTCATCTTCTTGAATGTTGTTGGAACTGCACTCATCCAGGCAAGTGATGAGTATTCCATCACACTCTTCTCTTGTGTCTTGCAGATGGTGGACAGGCTTTGGTGAATCAGGAAGTGAGTCGCCACAGAATACCTAACCTCTGACCTGCTCTTGGAGCCACTGTAATCCTGAAACTTCCTCCAGTGGTCCCAAGCATTACAGATAGCAGTCTTCAACAAATCTGATCCACTCCACCTGATATCAAAAAATCATTGGAGACACTGGATCCTGCAAAGACTATAGGCCCTGACAACATTCTGGCAATAATACTGAAGACCTGAGCTCCAGAACTTGCTGCTTCCCAACCCAAGCTTTTCCAGTACAGTTACAACATTGTCATCTACTCAATAATGTGGAAAATTTCCCAGATATGTTCTGTACACAAAAATCAGAACAAATCCAATCTGGCCAATTCATACCCCATCAGTTTAGTCTCCATCGTTAATAAAGTGACAGAAGGTGTCATTAATAGTGCTATAAAGCAGCATCTACTCAGCAATAACATGCTCAGTGATACCCATTTACATTCTGTCAAGGCCACTCAGCTCCTGACCTCATTACAGCCTTGGTTCAAACATGGACAAAAGAGCTGAATTCCAGATGTGAGGTGAGAGTGACACTCCTTGATATCAAGGCCACATTCGACAGAGTGTGGAATGAATGAATAAATTATTTATTGTCAGGGAGACACTGTGAAAAGTGTTCTGTCACCACCATCAGCATCATTTTGAGGTACAAAAGAATAAAGAAAAATACTTAAATCCAACTCATCTTCATTGGCCAGGGTCCCAAACATGGCTTCAGGACTTCTGTAAGGTCTCCACTCAGGGTCTACCGCTGCCAGGAGCCCCCGCTAGCAAAAGTGGAATCAATGGATGTCAGGGCAAACTCTATGCTGATTGGAGTCATCCCTGGCACATAGGAAGGTGGCTCTGGCACTTGGAAGTCAGTCATGTGAGCTCCAGGACATCTCTGCAGGAGTTCCTCATGGTAGTGTTCTAGGCCCAACCATCTTCAGCTGCTTCATCAGTGGCCTTCCTTCCATTATAAGTTCAGAAAGTGAGGACGTTCATCAATCATTGCACAATGTTTAGCACCATTCACGATGTCTCAGATACTGAAGCAGTCCATGTTCAAATGCAACAAGATCTGCACAATATCCAGGCTTGGGCTGACAAGTGCAAGTAACATCTGTGCCATAGAAATGCCAGAGAACGACCATCACCATGAAAGACAGTCATAGAGCAGTCCTACTATCCCAGAAATCACAGATATCTCCAGGACGTTCAATGTTCCATAGACAGCTGCTCTCACCGTATCCTGAGATCTACACTTAGTGCTACGCGGCCTCACGTGCACACTCTCGACCTTTCTCTCCGACAGCATCACATCGTGCTGGCTCAGGGCTGCACCACTTCACAGTTCCACTTCATCCTCTGGCTCATTCATCGTGCTAACATGAAACTTTTTCTTTTCTTTTCAGGCATCAAGGCACACAAGATGCAGCAACTCAAAAATATCCATGGTCCTCTCGAAACTTCCTCTTCTCCCCTTCCCTCTGACTCCATCCCCTCTCCCAACCCCACCTCCTGTTGGGTATTTACCATCACTCCTAACCTTCTGCTCTCCGATGCTGAAAGTTCTGTACTCAGCAAAGGCCTCAGCTTTATTCCTCTGTGTCCCCACCTTAACAAATTTCAGGCATGACATGACGTCAAACTCTTCTTCCTTTATTCATTTATTCATTAACGGGATGAGGGCTTCGCTGGCTGGGCAGCATTTATTGCCAATCCCTAATTGCCTAGAGGGCTAAACAGAGTCAACCACATAGCTGTGGGTCTGGAGTCACATGTAGGCCAGACCAGGTAAGGATGGCAGTTTCCTTCCCTAAAGGACGTTAGTGAAACAGATGGGTTTTTCCCGACTATCAACAATGGATTCATGGTCATCATTAGATTCTTAATTCCAGATATTTTATTGAATTCAAATTCCACCATCTGCCATGGTGGGATTCAAACCCGGTTCCCCAAGCTGTTGTCTGGGTCTCTGGATTAACAATCCAACAATAATACCACTAGGCCATTGCCTCCCCTCAGTATCTTCTTCCACTGTCTTTGCCTCTGTGCGTATTTCTTTGGACAGGAGTCCTCTCCCCATCCCACAGAACCCTTTGCCCTGTTCCAACACTCTCCCTCCTTCTGGACCCCTTCCTCCGGTTTTTTACCTGCACTCGATCTGTTCATTGAGAACTGTCGACTTGACATTTGTCACCTTAATTTCTCTGCACCCCCCTCACCAAATCGAACTTATCTCCCTCTGAACTGACTGCACTCCATGCATTTAGATCTAACCCTGACTATGTCATTAAGCCTGCCGATAAGGGTGGTGCTGTTGTAGTCTGGCGTACTGACCTCTACATTGCAGAGGCTGAGTGCCAGCTCTCAGATTGCTCCTCCTACCTTCACCGGACCATGATCCCACTATGACACATCAGGACATTGTATCAACTATGGTAACTGACCTCCTTTCGTCTGATGAACTCCATCCTCACTGCCTCCAAGCTGATATTTCCCCCAGCCCCGCACAGCTCGCTTCTACCTCCTTCTAAAAATCCACCACAGGACTGCCCCAGCAGTCCCATTGTTTCAGCCTCCTCCTGCTCCACAGAACTCATCACTTCCCACCTTGACTCAGTCTTCTGTCCCCTGGTCCGGTCCCTGCCCACATACATCCGTGATTCCTCCAACACTTTATGCCTGTTTCAAAATTTCCAGTTTGCAGGTTCCAGCCACCTCCCCTTTACTATGGACATGCAGTCCCTTTACATGTCCATTCCCCACGAGGATGGTCTTAAGGGTCCTTGCTTCTTCTTGGAACAAAGGTCTGAACCATCCCCACCCATCACCCACCCTCCTCCGCTTGGCCAAACTTGTCCTCACCCTCAACAACTTCTCTTTCAACTCCTCTCATTTTCTTCAGGTAAGAGAGGCTGCCATGGGTACCCACATGGGCCCCAGTTACGCCTGTCTCTTCATGGGGTACGTGGAACATTCCTTGTTCCAGTCCTATTACGGCACCCACCCACAACTCTTTCCCCAATATATCAATGATATCATCTGTGCTACTTACCTGTCTTGTCCAGAATTGGAAAAGTTCATTGATTTTGCTTCCAATTTCCACCCTGCCCTCACTTTCACCTGGTCTATCTCTGACTCCTCCCTTCCCTTCCTCGACATCTCTGTTTCCATTTCTGGGGATAGACTGGCCACTAATATCCATTATAAACCCACTGACTCCCACAGTTACCTGGACTATGCATCCTTGCACCCTGCTTCCTGTAAAGACTCTATCCCATTCTCTCAGTTCCTCCGTCTCCATCGCATATGTTCAGATGAAGCCAACTTCAACAAGGGAGTTTCCGAAATGTCCACGTTCTTCCTGAACCGAGGGATTCCCCAGCACCGTTGTCAACAGGCCCTCAAACGGGTCCGATCCATCTCCTGCACTTCTGCCCTCACCCCCCACTTCCCTCCCACAACAGCGATAGGGTTCCCCTTGTCTTTACCTACCATCCCACCAGTATCCACATCCAGAAGATTATCAGACGCCAGGTAAGATGAAGGATGAATTAAAATTGAGATGCAGAACTGCTCTGAAATAAAGTGAGTTGGTGTATGTTGAAGAGAAAGTTCAAGACCATAGCTGTTGCAGCAGATGGTGGAGTGGGTGGATAGCATGAAGTGGCTAAAACAGTGATTAAAATAATGATAAATATCAAAAGATACCTATGATTATGCGTGAATCTGAAACAGGAGGGTGAAAATTTAAACTGGAATTCGTTTGAAAGAAGTAAAGAAATAAATAAATGTTTTTATTTATATAGCCCTTCTCACAATCAGTGCTTTACAGCCAATGAAGTTGTTGTTGTAATGTAGTGTATGTAGCAACTAATTTACACTCAGCAAAACTCACACAAATTGCACTGTCCAATCATGATCATATAATTTGTTTCTTTCATGATGTTATCTGAGGGATTAATTTTGGCCATGAAAGATGGATAACTCCCTCGCTCTTCATTGAGATAGCACCACGGGATCATTTACATCCAGCCAAACAGGCTGTAAGTTTAATACCGAAATAAAAGCAAAATACTGCGGAAGCTGAAAATCTGAAATAAAAATATAAATTTGACAAAGATCTGAAGAAGCGTCTTCCGAATCAAAATGTTAACTCTATTTCTCTCGCAACTGATTCTGCCAGACCTGCAGAATATTTTCAGCATTATTTGTTTTTACCTTGGTTTGACATCCCATTCGATAGTTGGCTCCTCTGGCAACACAGTGCTCTCTCAGCACTGCAATGGAGCGTCACCTTTGAATTTATTCTGAATTTGTGTTGAACATTTGGAGCTGAAAATAAAGATAGTGATTGAAAAGCAAGCTTTCCTGTATCCCTATTTACATTTCTAATTAAGAATTACAGCAGCTGAAGTATTTTGTTTGACCGAATTATCATGTTTGAGAATCTCCTATCTGTAAAATCAATTGAATTTAAACTGACAAACATTATTACAGAATTCATTAAGGTTTTGGAGCTGGCAAAGCGAAAAAAAAACAAAAACAGAAATTGCTGGCAAAACTCAGTAGGTCTGGCATCATCAGTGGGAAGAATATCAGAGTTAATGTTTCAAGTCTGGTGAAATAGCAATGAGGAAAATTGGTAATTGTGCTGAAGATGAAGTTGGGGGATGGGCCAGGTAGGTGAAGGGAAGAGGTGAGTGGACATTTGGAGACCGGGCCCAGAGAAATTGAGAGGCAGAGAGAGAGAGATGAAAGGGAGAGGTAAACAAGAAGACTATGGATAGCAGGTCAGGACAGAAGAAACAATGAAGACATAATAAGAGCTCAGAGCAGGAGAAAATGGGTGAGCCATACAGGTCAAAACAGGACTGGCTATGTGATGGGTTATAAACATGGAGGGATGGAATCAGGCTCTAAGGTTATTGAATTCGATGATGGCTCCTAGAGGCTGCAGGGTCCCCAAGTGGAAAATGGGATGATGTTCTTCGAGCTTGCACTGAGGATCTCTGGAACACTGCAGCAGGCCTGAGACAGAAATTTTGGTGTGGGAACACAGCAATGTGTTGAAGTGACAGGCAACTGAAAGCTCAGGGTATTTTTTGCAGATAGAGCGTAGATGTTCTGCAAAGCATTCACCCAGTCTGCATTTTGTCTCCCCAGTGCAGAGAAGATCACATTGTGAGCAGCAAATACAGTAGACTAGATTGAGCGAAGTGCAGGTAAATCACTGCTTCATGTGGAAGGTATAACTGGGGCCTCGGATAGTGAGGAGGTAAACATATAGATGTTACACTTTTTGTGAGGAATTGATGGCGTTGTAAATGGAGAAGGAGTGGACCAGGGTGTTCTGGGGGGAACGGTCCCTGAAAGGGGCGGGGAAGAGAGAGAAATGTGTGTCTGGTTGTGGCATCTTGCTAGAGGTGGTGAAATGGTGGCTTACAATCCTCTGGATGTAGAGGCTGGTGGGGAGGTAAGTGAGGACTAGGGGGAACTATTGCTTTTGTGGCAAGGAGGGGAAGGGATGAGAGCAGAAGTGCTGAAGATAGATAAACATGTGTGAGGGCTCCATTGACCACGGTAGCGAGGAATCCTCAGTTGAGGTAAAATGTGGACATTTCTAAGGCTCCCCTGTGAAAGGGGGGTATCATCAGAACAGATGCAATGGAGACGGAGAAATTGGGAGAATAGAACGTAGTCCTTCCAGGAGGCAGATTATGAGGATGTATAGTTGAAGTAACTGTGGGAATCAATTGGTTTGTAGTCTATCTCTAGAAATGGAAACAAAGATGTTGAGGAAGGAAGCAAGGAGTCAGAGATGGACCAGGTGAAGGTGAGGACAGGGTGGAAATTGGAAGCAAAATTGACAAATTTTTCCAGTTCAGAACAAGGGAGGGAAACAGTGCTGATGATGTCATCAAGGTATCGGAGAAGGAGTTGTGGGTGGGGCCAGAGTAGGGCTGGAACAAGGAATGTTCTGCATACCCCACAAAAAAGACAGGCATAACTTGGGGCCCATAAGAGTACCCATGGCCATACTTTTGACCTGAAGAAAGTGAGAGGAGTTAAAAGAAAATTTGTTCAGAGTAAGGACAAGCTCAATGAGATGGAGGAGAGTGGTGGTAGATAGAGACAGTTCAGGCCTTTTTTTCCAGGAAGAAGTGGAGAGTCCTGAGACCATCCTGATTGGGGGATGGAGAGGTAAAGGGATTTCACGTCCATGGTGAAGAGGAGGCTGCTGGAGCCTGCAAACTGGAAATTCTGAAGCCAACATAAAGCATCAGAAGATTTGCGGATGTAAGTGGGAAAGAACTGGACAAGGGGCTACATGAGCTTGGGAGACTATGAGCTTAGAGTCAATGGTGGGGAGATCCCCAGATGAGATAAGATTGTTGACAGTTGTGGACACAAAGTTCTGATGCTTAATGGTGGGGTCATGGTGCAAGGGAAGATAGGAGGAGGTATCTGACAGCTGGAGCTCAACCTTCACATTGTAGAGGTCAGTCTGACAGACAACAATAGCATCATCCTTGCTGGCAGGCTTGATAGCAAAGTCAAGATTGGATCTGAGAGCCTAGAGTGCAGTCAGTTCAGAGAGAGATAAGTTTGAATGGGTAAGGAGTGGGGTCAGAGAAATTAAGGTGGCAAATACAGTGTCAACAGTTCTCAAAGAACAGGTCGAGATGCAGGTAAAAGTCCAGAGGGAGGGGTCCAGGTAGAGGGAGAGTGTTGAAGATGGGTGAAAAGGTTTGTGGGACAGGGAGAGGGCTCTTGTCCAAAGAAATGGGCATGGAGGCAGAGGTGTCGGATAAAGAGTTCAACATTATGTCATGCCAAAAGTCATGGAGGTCAGGGCACAGAGAGATAAAGCTTTGCTGAATACAGATGGTTCAGAAAGGATAGCAAATACCTGGTAAGTAGTGGGACAGGAGAAAGCATGGAGTCAGAGGGAAGGGGAGTAGAGGGACGTTTCAGAGGGATGTGGGTATCTCTGAGTTGATCCAGCTTGCATTTCTTAATGCCTGAAAGGAAGAGAAAATATCTCTTGTTAGATAGTCGAGCAGGCCAGAGAATGGAGACAGAGATCAAGAGCGTGCACATGGCGCTGCATGACGCTGAGTGTGGATCTCAGGATGCTGCCTGGGGATTATTGTACATCATGAAGATATCTGTGATCCTGGTGCAAAAGAATTTTGATATCCTTGATTTGTTTGCAGTTTTCAGTTGTAAACAAGCAATTAATGTAGGGCAGTTGAATAATATTTGTTTACAGAAGAAAAAACTTTGTTTCAAACGGATTAAAACTTCCAATAGATCAAGGCTGAGTTCAGGACCTTGAAGATAGGAGACAAGCAAAGCTGCAGGTAATTCAAACAAAACTGTCACAATTGACAACAATGTCATTAAAAAGTTAGTTTTCCAGTGCAGGGACTGCGCTCACTTTCATTATAAAAAGGGAAAAGACAATAAAATAGTTATATTATTGGGTTTCTGATAAGCTTTTTTTATGGAGAAAAGTCAGAAATGACAACTAACATTGTTATACAGCAATAATTGAGATATTAACTTGGCCACCAAGTCTCTTGTATAATGAAGACTTTAATTGACAATTGATCTTTTCTGGAAAATACTGCATAAAGTAAATGTAGTGTAGTGCTCTGCTGTGAATCCAACCCTTACTAACTCCATTTCACACACGTCAAATTAACCTGCCATTATTCTGCATTGAAGTCATCAGCAGCTGATCCATGTAGACCTGTGTGAGAGAAATTGGGGGTGAGAGAAATCGGGGTGACAGTCAAATGGTAAGATAGGTTTTAAGTTCTGAGAATTAGATTGAATTTGAGTGTATAAGGCAATTTAGAACCTTGATTAACTCTAAATGCAAAAATTTTTGACCACTCACAGAAGTTTGCAAACTTTTTGTCCAATCTAACAAATTTGAGTACATCTATTCACGCAAACTTTTTTTTCTTTACATAAAATTTAGCAGATGTTCAATGAAGAACATCAAACATCAACATTGCCAGCCAGTATATCTGCTAACTTGGCAGAAGAAGATAAGGCTAGATTTTGCCCTTTGCTTTACCTGCCTATAGTCAGATTACAAACCTACTGGGTTGTGGGACCAACTCAAAATTGATTATCACTATGTATATAACAACGGTGTTGAGCACGTAATACAGTGTTGGTCATGTTAATGTATGTTGGAGTATTATCTGCTTAGCTTCTTTCCTAGCAGAGGGAAGTATTAACTTTAATTTACATGAGCAACCTATTTATGTTCATTTTGAAACTGCATGATGTTCTGAATTACATTTGAATCCACACTATAAAGCATGGCTTTGAGACTTTTATACATGACATCTCTCAGGACCTTTCCATCCAAACATCTGAAAGGCAGTACAGTTACCAAAGGGAAAATGGTGTTCATATCTGCATAGGTATTTTTAATGAGTGAGTAGTAACAGGGAATGTTTTCCAGAAATAAAACAAATGAATGTTGCAGAACTCTGATGAAGGCTGGTTGGAAATTATAAATTCCTGAAGATTCCACACAAACAAAAATGCACAAGATGGGTGTTCTCATAATTAAGGGATTTCTGTCATTATAACAAGGACCACTCTTCAGACCTGTTCCAGGACATCCTGAAATCATGACAGACCCTATGTAAATGCACATTAGTTATTTCTTTACCCCCATTCTCTCGTGGACCTTCCAAGAACTCTAATTTAAATTCCATTCCAAAGGAGTGAGATCTGAAGGTTTGCAGCAATACAGCTGCAACAAGAATCTGTAGTGTTATAATCCCAAAGGAGAACGAAAACTCAAACAACCAAATTTGCTAAATGACGTCCCAAATGAAGAAATTATCAACAACGTTTCACTTTTCATAATTTCTACTGTAGCACAAATCAAAACCAGTGTGAATTCAACATAAATGAATGGTCAAGTGACACATCATATTAAAAAAGTAAATTTCACCTCAAGTTGTCAATATAACAAAATACATTTTCCAAAGTCAGAAGAACTTTCAAAATTCTGTGAAGACATCATCATATGTAGTTCCAAAGTCCTTCAAACTCTAAACCTAATCAGCTCAGTTCTTATTTTCTTTTCCTCCAAAATATGATTTTGAAAGCTTTTGATCAATAAGGAAGCTCTAACAAGCCTCGTTATTAGTGCAGAACACTAAGCTTCCAAGTAAGTGATAGTCCTTGCCCATATTAGGCCACCTGATAAATTGGCTATTGAGTGGCTATTGTCTGTAAGCAATGAGCTCCAGCCAGTCCACTTTTACACAAAGCTGATTCTCCACTATGTTCCAGGGCTTGATACAGTTCTGATCCTTGTCAGGTAAGCCTGACGTGTTGATTGTCTGCAGCCCTCATTTCCAATAACTATCTTAGTGTTCACTGCTTTTTTATCCTGTTATAGAGTTATAGGGCTGTACAGCACAGAAATAGACCCTTTGGTCTAACTCGTCCATGCCGACCGGATATCCTAAATTAACCTAGTCCCATTTGCCAGCATTTGGCCCACATCCCTCTAAATCCTTCCTATTCATAATCCCATCTAGATGCCTTTTAAAATGTTGTAATTGTAACAGCCTCCACCACTTCCTCTGGCAGCTCATTCCATATATCCTCTGCATGAAGAAATAACTCTAAAAAGCTCAACTCGACTCATAAAAATACAAAATTTGAATAGGACATCTCTGGTTTCTACTTCATGCTGGAGAATTTTCTGGTCAACTTCCTGGTTTCTTGTCTTCTTTTACTGGGGAAATTCAGCAATACAGCTGTGTTTTTTTAAAAAATCTTTCTTACTTTGGGGCGCAAATCAGGTTTTGCAACACATGCCAGAGAGGAGGGATGTACTGGCAGTGGAGGGGCTGCAGAGGAGGTTCACTAGGTTGATTCCGGAATTGAGAATATTACCTTATGAGGAGAGATTGAATAAACTGGGACTGTACTCACTGGAATTTAGATGAATGAGGGATATCTTACAAAAACATATAAAATTATGAAGGGCGTAGCAAGATAGAAGCACTGGTGGATGAAACTAGAACTAGGGGACATAGCCTCAAAATAAGAAGGAGCAAATTTAGGACTGAGTTAAGGAGGAACTTCTTCACCCAAAGGGTTGTGAATCTGTGGAATTCCCTGCCCAGTGAAGCAGTTCAGGCTACCTTGTTGAATTTTTTTTTAAGGCAAAGATAGGTAGATTTTTGAACAGTAAAGGAATTAAGGGTAATGGTGAGCAGGCAGGTAAGTGGAGCTGAGTCCACGAAAAGATCAGCCATGATCTTATTGAAATGTGGAGCAGGTTCAATGGGCCAGATGACCTACTCCTGCTCCTATTTCTTATTTTCTTATGCCCTGTTTTCTGTTATCATGCCTACTTTTTTGTTTGTGTGGGGGAATATACCTGAGGATTTTTCAGTGATCTTGCAGCTTTTCTGTCTCATTCAAAACTAACTGCACAGTGCATTCTGAACTGTTTTCTTTTTCCCATTCAGCACCAATTTGGCTATCCAACACATCCTGTAGACAGACTCTTTCACCTGGACTTTTAATGTGCATAAGATATGTACCACACCAGGTTTTGCCTGTGCCTCTTCCTATGCTCTTTAAATTCTCAATGCTGCAACCATGTTTCATTTCTGGTTTCTTCACCTAAACTCACCAATTTCATGCACAAAATTGGTAAACAATAAACAGGTTCGACTTAGTTGAAGACTTCATCAAATATATTACAGATTAGTTCCACAGATAGGTCTACAGTAGCGATGCAGTAACCAATATTACTTGCTGCAGTCACTGACACAATCTACTGATTGACTACTGGTCACGTGCTGGTTTAAATTCTTGTTCATTGATTGTTTGTGTATTCTCTTAAAGTGATATCACAACACTGGCCACAGTTCAATTCATCAATTCCTTAACACATTCGCGAATACAATGAATACAAAGCAAAACATATGTAAACAATATATACACACTGAACATACAATATTCGAAGCAAACTAATACAAGAGTTAAGTCATGAAATACTGGCCAAAGTTCTCAGGTTATAGAAATCACCTCTGTGTTCCTTTGTGTGTATCATCCCATCTCAGTCTAGTTTCTCAAAAAGCTTACTTTTGTTCGATGGTTCACGGTAACAAAAAGCAAAAGTGGACAAATTGTATAACTTCTTCCTACTATTAATCTGATCACTTTCTTTATAGAAAGGTTTAATGACAAACTATCATTTATATACCACCAGTCACATCCTCAGAACATGCCATAGAGCCTCCCAGGAGGTACACATGTTGTTAATCATTATGTAGGCAAACTTAGCAACCAGTTTTCAAACTGAAAAATCTCATAAGTTAAATAATTACATGTTCATCTATTTCTATTAAGACCATATGTTGACTAGTACACTAGGAGTAGACCTTTTCTTTTCTTTCCTGTAATTTCATGTTTGAAGCTCTCTATTTAGGTTTCCATCCTAGGCATAATGCCAAAATGGCCCTAAGCAATTTTAAGGGCTATACAGTCTACTCCCTCTTATTTCTTAATTCCCTTTGTTCTTATGTTGGCATCCTTATTCAAATAGTGTCTGTAGTACTAAGCACAATATTCTAACTGAACCAGCTAATGCTGTTATGTTTAACATGACCACATAAATTTTGTGCTCTATTATGTTAGTTATAAAGCATAGAATCCTGTTTTGCTGGTGACTTTTATCAATTTGTTCTCCTACTTGATAAATCTGAGCCTATGAATCATAGAAGCTCTGTGTTTTTGTACTCCTTTTAAATCAGTGCTTCCCAAACATTTTCCTACATGATCCCATTAAGCTTTGAAAATTGGCATGACCCTGAAGTGAGAATATGCATCGGGGTGTATGGAGAGAGACATACAAGTGTGCTGTTGTCCTGTATAAGTGTGTGCTCTGTCTGCTGGTGTGGCGTGCAATTGCTATACGTCAGTCAGAGCTCCATGGCGACCATTGCTTCATCATAATTTTAGCTTGCAACCCCACTCAAAGTTATCTACCCACCCCTGCAGATCAAGGTCCACATCTACACCATTCAATACATCAATCTGGGCAAATCAAAGCTGCAGTGTGTGCAACAATCTCCAGATTCTTTTGCCTCTTTCTGATGTAACTTGTCCTGTCTCTTTCAGAGGGCTGTCTATCCACAGATAATGGGGAAGGATGGGAGTGTTGTGATGGTGCAGGAAATACTACCTGGCATTGGAATATAGGAATTGGATGGGAAAAAGACTGTTCACAGAAATAATTGGCAATGTCATTCTACAACTGGAGAGGAAATGTCATTTTTTTTGTCACTGAGAAGGGAAGACAAAGATGAAGAGATTGCTTGCTTTCCCAAGATAGTGGGCTTGATGATTGTGCACGCCACCATTGATTCCGAATTTCCACATCAACAAGGAGCAATATCACCATTGCAGATGCTACCACTCAATCAATGTGCAGTTGTTGTGAGACCATCAGAAGAAGAAATTTGACTTATTTAATGCTTGCTAGCCTGCAGCATTCACTGTACTTTCATTCTGCACCAGTCAGCGTTACGGACCATCGATATATCTCCAAGACTGACACAGGATGGTAGATCAGAGAGAAGAAATACATACTTCTACGCATAGATTATAACTGCCTTCCATCATCTCACCATGTGGAGGTAGGAGACCCTGCATTGGGAGCTGCACTTACTACCACTGGGAAACCACATCAGGCTGGTTGACCTTTAATTGGCCATTAGGGTCTCAATTGATCTCTGGTTGGGAATCAGGACATGAATTGGGACCTGAATCTTGAAGGATACAGAACATTTAGGAGTGACAGGAAATGTGGAAAAGGTGGAGGTGCATTGAATAACCTAATGATAGTGTTAGAACAATAGAGTGAATGACCCTAACTTCAGGAAACCAAGATATGAAAACCATTTAGGTAGGGATGAAAAATGGTAAAGGCATAAGTCATTTATAGAGTAGTGTACAGACCCTTTAACAGAAATCTTATGGTAGGTGGAGTATAATGGAATAAATAATGAGAACTTGTCAGAAAGGCATAGTGATAAACATGGGAGATTTTAATCAACATATAGACAGGAAATGTCAGATGAGCAAAGGCAGCCTAGATGAGGAATTCATAGGATGTTTTTGGGATAGTTGCTTAGAACAGCAAGCTCTGGAGCCAATCGTGGGAGCAGGCCATACTAAAGCTGGTTATACGAAACGAAACGAAATGGGATGAATTAATGTTATCAAAGTGAAGGTAATCCTAGGTATCAGCAACCACAAATGACTGATTTGGCCATCTGCTGGTGTGAAAGCTAACAGCAGGGGGCTGTAACCTATCACATTTGGGGAAGGTTGACATCACACACATTGATGCGACAGTCAAGAAGCACAACAATGCCGCTACTTCCTCAGGAGGCTAAGGAAATTTGGCATGCCCATAAGGACTCTCACCAACTTTTACAGATGCAACCCAGAAAGTATTCTGTCTGGACACATTGCAGCTTGGTATGGCAACTGCTGTGTCCAGGATCATAAGAAAGTACAGAGAGTTGTGAACATAGCACAGTCCATCACACAAGCTAACCTTCCATCCATTGACTCCATCTATAATTCTTGCTGTCTCAAAAAGGCCGCCAACATCATCAAACGCCCTTTCCAACCCAATTATAATCCCATCCAGGTGCAGGGCTGGATGAACACAGCAGGCCAAGCAGCATCATAGGAGCAGAGAGGCTGATGTTTCGGGCCTAGACCCTTCATCAGGGAAGGGGGAGGGGAAGGGGGTTCTGAAATAAATAGGGAGAGAGTGGGAGGCGGATAGAAGAGGGATAGAGGAGAGGATAGGTGGAGAGGAAACAAACAGGTCGAAGAGGCGGGGATGGAGCCAGTAAAGGTGAGTGTAGGTAGGGAGTTAGGAAGGGGATAGGTCAGTCCAGGGAGGACGGACAGGTCAAGGGGGCGGGATGAGGTTGGTCGGTAGGAGATGGAGGTGCGGCTTGAGGTGGGAGGAGGGGATATAGGTGGGAGGAAGAACAGGTTAGGGAGGCAGGGACGAGCTGGACTGGTTTTGGGATGCGGTAGGGGGAGGGGAGATTTTGAAACTTGTGACATAGAGCAGTTTTTCCACCGCCTCCGCCTCCACACTTACTTCTTTAACCGTGAACCTAACCCTTCCTCTACTGACCCCTTCTCCCGCTTCCAACACACCCCCTCCTCCTGGACACCACCCCAAGGCCTCCTACCCTCCCTCGACCTCTTCATCTCCAACTGCCGTCGAGACATCAATCGCCTCAACCTCTCCACCCCTCTCACCCACTCCAACCTCTCCCCCGCAGAACGTGCAGCCCTCCGCTCCCTCCACTCCAATCCCAACCTCACCACAAAACCCGCGGACAAGGGAGGCGCAGTTGTAGTATGGTGCACTGACCTCTACATCGCCGAGGCCAGACGCCAACTCTCCGACACCTCCTCCTACCGCCCCCTTGATCATGACCCCACCCCTGAGCACCAATCCATCATCTCCCAAACCATCCACAACCTCATCACCTCAGGTGACCTCCCAGCCATGGCCTCCAACCTCATCGTTCCCCAACCTCGCACTGCCCGCTTCTATCTCCTTCCCAAAATCCACAAACCTGAATGCCCTGGTCGACCCATTGTCTCTGCCTGCTCCTGCCGCACCGAACTGATCTCCAACTATCTAGACTCCATTTTCTCCCCCTTGGTCCAGGAACTCCCTACCTATGTCCGTGACACCACCCACGCCCTCCACCTCCTCCAGAACTTCCAATTCCCCGGTCCCCAGCACCTCATCTTTACCATGGACGTCCAGTCCCTCTACACCTGCATTCCCCATGCAGATGGCCTTAAGGCCCTCCGCTTCTTCCTGTCCCGCAGGCCCGACCAGTCCCCCTCCACTGATACCCTCATCCGCTTAGCCGAACTCGTCCTCACACTCAACAACTTCTCTTTCAATTCCTCCCACTTCCTACAGACAAAGGGGGTAGCCATGGGTACCCGCATGGGCCCAAGCTACGCCTGCCTCTTTGTAGGTTACGTGGAACAATCCCTCTTCCGTACCTACACCGGCCCTAAACCCCACCTCTTCCTCCGTTACATTGATGACTGTATCGGCGCCGCCTCGTGCTCCCACGAGGAGCTCGAACAGTTCATCCACTTCACTAACACCTTCCACCCCAACCTTAAGTTTACCTGGACCATCTCTAACACCTCTCTCCCGTTCCTGGGCCTCTCTGTCTCCATATCGGGCAACCACCTAGAAACCAATATTCATTTCAAGCCCACCGACTCCCACAGCTACCTAGAATACTCCTCCTCCCACCCACCTTCCTGCAAAAATGCTATCCCCTATTCCCAATTCCTTCGCCTCCGCCGCATCTGCTCCTAGGATGAGGCATTCCACTCCCGTACATCTCAGTTGTCCTCGTTTTTCAAGGACCGTAACTTCCCCCACTCGGTGGTTGAGAACGCCCTCAACCGTGTCTCCCACATCTCCCGCGCCTCATCCCTCACACCCCGTCCACGCAATAACAACCAAAAAAGAATCCCCCTCGTCCTCACGTACCACCCCACCAACCTCCGGATCCAACGTATCATCCTCCGAGACTTCCGCCATCTGCAATCCGACCCCACCATCAAAGACATCTTTCTCTCCCCACCCTTATCTGCTTTCCGGAGGGACAACTCTCTCCGTGACTCCCTTGTCCGCTCCACACTCCCCTCCAGCTCCACCACACCCGGCACTTTTCCCTGCAACCGCAGGAAGTGCTACACCTGCCCCCATACCTCCTCCCTCACCCCCATCCCAGGCCCCAAGAAGACTTTCCACATCAAGCAGATGTTCACCTGCACATCTGCCAATGTGGTATACTGCATCCGCTGTACCCAGTGTGGCTTCCTCTACATCGGGGAAACCAAGCGGAGGCTCGGGGACCGCTTTGCAGAACACCTACCTCGGTTCGCAATAAACAACTGCACCTCCCAGTCGCGAACCATTTCA
>NC_063361.1:7589289-7615481 GCF_021869965.1 Rhincodon typus | reverse complement strand
GTGGATTTCACAAGTTTCAAAATCTCCCCTCCCCCAACCGCATCCCAAAACCAGTCCAGCTCGTCCCTGCCTCCCTAACCTGTTCTTCCTCCCACCTATCCCCTCCTCCCACCTCAAGCCGCACCTCCATCTCCTACCGACCAACCTCATCCCGCCCCCTTGACCTGTCCGTCCTCCCTGGACTGACCTATCCCTTTCCTAACTCCCTACCTACACTCACCTTTACTGGCTCCATCCCTGCCTCTTCGACCTGTTTGTTTCCTCTCCACCTATCCTCTCCTCTATCCCTCTTCTATCCACCTCCCACTCTCTCCCTATTTATTTCAGAACCCCCTTCCCCTCCCCCTTTTCTGATGATGGGTCTAGGCCCGAAACGTCAGCCTTCCTGCTCTTATGATGCTGCTTGGCCTGCTGTGTTCATCCAGCCCTGCACCTTGTTGTCTCGGATTCTCCAGCATCTGCAGTTCCTACTATCTATAATCCCATCCAACCTCTTTTGTCAAGCAGAAGATAGAACAACTTAAAGACATGTACCATCAGATTCAAGAACAGCTTCTTTCCTGCTGTTATTAGGCTTCTGAATGGACCTCGCAAATTTCAAATCTAACGTTGATCTTGCTTTTCCATGCACCTTCTCTGCAGCTGTACCATTGTATTCCTCATTCTGTTCTATCACCCTATGAACTTTGTATGGCATTATCTGCCTGTACTGCACATAAAACAAAACTTTACACTGTACCTAGATACATGTGACAATAAAAAATCAAATCAAATCAAATGAAATCAAATAAAACCAAGAAGAAAAGTAAGTGAGAGATTGCAGCTTGTGGGTGAAGGTCATCCATCATGGCAGGGGAGACAGTGAGGTTACATCTGATTGAGATGAAGCCGAGGAGCTTGGTGAGGCATTCTGTTCCTCTTGATCCCTAAGAAGTGCTGGAAAAGACTGAGAAATCTGGAAAGTAGAGGCACAGCCTCAGGATAAGGGATCAATCAGTAATGAGGTAAGGAAAAATGTTTTCCTTCAAACAATTGTGAATCTTTATAATTCTCTATCCCAAAGGGTTGTGGATGTTTTGGATCTGGTGAGAATATGAAGTTGAGGTCGGAGATCAATCATGGTCACATTGATAAGCAGAGTAGGCATGAAGGGCTGAGTTGGCTGCTGTTGTTTCTAATGCTTTATGTTCTTACAGTTTTGAATTGGAAACTCCTACCTTCCACTTAATGCTGCATTACCTGAGAAGCCATCAAGGAGTGGGAACAAATGTCCAGAAAAGTTTTGGATGTCATGACCTGACAGCAGTGCCTTTCAATGACTTCACGTGGTTAGTTAATGTCAGTACATTTATCTCCACATGACATCTACTACCACACCAAGGTCTTCCATTGTCTAATGCACCTCACCCTCATCAATCACCCAACAACATCTCCAGGCACTCAAGCCTCAATCTACCATCTGGACACTCCACCTCATCCTCACACACCTTGGAATCTTAGAATTATACAGTATAGAAAGAGGTCATGTAGTCAATGGTATCTATATTGGCTCCAGAAAGAGCTACCCAGCTAGTCCTTTTCTCCAGCCTTATCTCTGTAGCCCTCTAAATTCATCACTTTCAAATAGATATCCAGCTCTCTTTTGGAATCTTCTATGAAATCAGCCTCCACCACTCTCCCATGCAGTGCATTCCAAATGCTAAAAACTCCCTGAGTAAAGAAGTTTCTCCTCATCTCACTCCTAGCTCTCTTTCTGACAATCTTGAAGTTGTGACCCCTTAGTCACTGACATACCAACGAGTGGAAATAGAATATCATCAAAATTGTTCATAATTTTGAATACCTCGATAAGGTCACTTTTTAAATCTTTTCTGCTCTAAGGAGAATAAACCCAATATCTCTAATCTTTTGCTGTATCTAAAATCCCTTATCCTTAATATCATTCTAGTAAACCTCCTTTGCAATCTCTTCAGGGCTTTAACATCCTTCCTTAAATGTGGTGCCAAGAACCGAACACAATATTCCAAATGTAGTCTAATTAATGATTTGTAGAGGTGTAGCATCACTTTCTTGCTTTTATACTCTATGCCTTTAATTATAAATCCAAGGATCCTATAAGCCTTCTTAACAACTGTTTCAAATTGCCTAGCCACCTTCAGAGACCTGTACTCATGAACTCCGAGGTCCCTCTGCTCCTGTGCTTCCCTCAAAGTTGTACCATTGAGCCTGTATTGTCTCTCAGTGTTTCTTCTACCAAAAAGCATTACCTCACATTTCTCTGCATTAAAATTCATCTGTCAGATGTCTGCCCACTTGGCCAAATTGTCAATGTGCCACTGAAGTTGCTCCGTGTCATCCCCACACTTCACCATACTCCCTAGCTTAGTATCATTGCAAATTTAGAGGTTTTGCCCTCAACACCCACCTCCAAACCGTTTACATAAGTCTGAAAAAGCAAGGGTCCCAACATCGATCCCTGGGGAACACTACTTTCAACTCATCTCCAATCTGAGAAATGTACATCTGTGCATACATTCAGTTTCCCATGTTTTAGCCAACTTCTAATACCTGCTGCCGAGGCCCCGTCAATTCCAATCTATTCTGATTTGTGAATCAACCCGCCACGTGGCACTGTATTCCAAATATACAAAATTATAATATCCACAAAACTACCCTCATCCACTGTCACCTCGTCAAAGAACTCAATCAAATTTTTCAGACGTGACCTGCCCTTGACAAAGCCATGTTGACTGTCTAGTAATAACTTATTTTTCTCTAAGTACACGTTTACCTTATCCTGTATTATGGTTTTAATCAGTTTTCCGCTGACAGTCTGTTGTTTCCTGGGTTATTCTTTGTCCTTTTTCTAAACAATGGTATCAGATTTGCAATACCCCAATCCTCTGAGACTAATCCTGTGTTCAGTAAGGCCTGTAAAATTTCTGTCAACGGCTCCATCATTTGCTCTATTACCCCTCCCAGAAATCTAGGATGTATTCCATTCAGGCCTGGCGACTTCTAGAGTACTGCCAGCTTTTTTAGCATCTCTTCTTTATCTGTTACTATACTACTCAGTTGCTCAACACCCACTTTTTCGACTAGCTCACTGTCACAATTTTATAACATGGTAAAGACAGAAGCAAAGTCCTCATTTAGTACCTCTGCCATGCCCTTTGCTTCCATAAGCAGCTCAACCGGCTTGTTCCTAATGGGCGCCACTCTATCCCTCGCTGATCTTTTAACCTTAATATGTTTGAAGAACATTTTGTTGCTTGTTTTAGTGCATCCTGCCATCTTTTATCATTCTTCTGTTTAGCCTTCCTTATTCTAGCGTTAGCCTTTCTCCTTTTCCTGATTTCTATTGCAATTATTATTCCGGTAGGCATTATATGCCTCCTTTTCCTTCTTTTTTTTATCAATACGCTTAGTCATCCAGGGTACTCTAGTTTTAGATACCCCATATTGGCTTCTCGTGGGTATGTACCTAGCTTGCACCTTATTCATCTCTCTTTTGAAATTCTGACATTTTTCATCCACTGTTTCTTCCATCCTACATGTGTTTCCAATCAACCTGCTCCAATTCACCTTTTAGACTCCTAAAATCGGCCCTTTCCCAGACTGGAATCTTAAATATTTGTTTTTATCTTTTAACATTGAACCTTATCTTTATATTATGATCACTATTTCCCAAATGCTCCCCCACTCTGACTTTCTCCACTTGGTCTGCCTCATTTCCTAGGATCAGATCTAGCACAGCTCCCTCCCTGGTAGGGCTGGCAATGAACTGTTCCAGAAAGTTCTCCTTCACATATTGCAGGAATTTCTCCCTTTCTGTGTCCCACACTACCTTTTTCCCAGTCTCACCTAGGGTAATTGACATCACTAATTGTCACAACCCTACTTGTCCTGCATATTTCCATAATCTGCTTACAAATGATCTCTTCTACTTCCTCCCCACTACTAAGAGGTCTTTAATAAATATGTAACAAGGTCGCCACTCCCCTCCTGTTTCTTGTCTGCAACCGTATAGATTCTGATTCATGAACTGCATTGATGGTATCTTTGACCAAGACTGCTATACCTCCACCCTTTTTACCCACCCTGTTCCTACTTAAAAGCCTTGTAACCTGGAATGTTAATTATCCAGTCCTGTTCTGGCATGAACCACATATCTGTCAATGCTGCTATGTCATGTACCCCCAGAGTAATTTCTGCTTCTAGTTCTCCAAGTTTGTTCTCAAAACTCCATTTACTCATTGGAAAGCGACCATTTCTATTTTCAACACTCAAGTCTTCCCTCACTTCTTTTTTCCTGTTCCCCATGTTTTCTTTTTTACCTCCTCTGGTACTTCCAAAACTAGGCCCATCAGTCAAACACCCTTCAAACCCACTGTGTTACAAATTTAGATCCTGTCCCACTACATTATTTATTCTCTTGACCAATTTCTGCTCAGATGAAGCTTACCTATCGATGTTACCAGCCTCAGACCCGCTTCTCCCTACCTCTACACAAGCTGTGACAGGCATTTTACCTCAACATTATGCAAAACAATCACAGACATGCTCCCCTCTCATTTGCAGGACAATGTGCTGCAGTACATAGGGTGCATTGCAGGACCAACAGGAATATAGATGTCTGCATTATTTCTGCCTCTCAGTGGAGATAGGTCTCTGTGTGAATTGGCTGCCTACAATGATGCCCATAAAATTCACTGTTGCTGAGGACATTGAGGATAACAACGCATTCCTGCCTGTGCTCCTTCTCTGCTCCCAATGCACTCTTCTAGGACAATAGGAATGTGCACTTCTTGTTTTCCACTTCTCTCGCATCACTATTTTTTGTTCTGAAGTGGGTGGCATGGTGAATCAATGGTGCCTCATAGTTTCAGGGATCCAGATTCGAATTGAGTCTTGGATGACTGTGCCTGTGAGGAGTTTGCACGTTATCCTCACGTCTGTGTGGGTTTCCTTCAGTCTCCTCCCACAGTCCAAAGATGTGCAAGTCAGGTGGATTGGCCATGCTGAATTGCGCATAGTGTCCAGAGATGTGCAGGTGGATTGGCCGTGGGATATACGGGGCTCTGGGGATAGGATGGGATGCTCTTTGGTGGGTCGGTGTGGACTTGGTGGGCCGAATGGTCTCTTTCCACACTGTGGAGATTCTACGATATTATGACTGTCTACTTTCGGATACCTAGCCAAGGCAGCCCCAGGACAGAAACAACACAGAGCATAGTGCCACTTGATCTGATACTCCCAACCACCAGCTCAGATACTAGTGCTTTACTTACATTAGAGGCTAGTATAGAATTGAGACCAGTGTATGGTTATCCATACAGACACAACTGGACTCCCTGGGCCAGGGATAGTTTGTTTGTCTGCTCACTGGAGGTGGCAGGTAAACATTGCTGCTAACTCAGGTTGGTTGAGAAAAATAGTAGAGAGTGCTGAAGGACATGCCCACCTGAGCTGGGTACACTGAATGGCCTGCCAGGCAGCCTCTTGTCATTAGATAACAAGGTGTAGAGCTGGATGAACGCAGCAGGCCAAGCAGCATCAGAGGAGCAGGAAAGCTGACGTTTCTGCTTGAGACCCTTCTTCAGAAATGGGGGAGGGGAAGGGGATTCTGAAATAAATAGGGAGAGAGGGGGAGGCGGATAGAAGATGGATAAAGGAGAAGATAAGTGGAGAGGAGACAGACAGGTCAAAGAGGAGAGATTGGAGCCAGTAAAGGTGAGTGTAGGTGGGGAGTTAGGAAGGGGATAGGTCAGTCCAGGGAGGATGGACAGGTCAAGGAGGCGGGATGAGGTTAGTGGGTAGGAGATGGGGGTGGGGCTTGAGGTGGGAGGAGGGGATAGGTGGGAGGAATGGTTAGGGAGGCGGGGATGAGCTGGGCTGGTTTTGGGATGCGGTCAGGGGAGGGGAGATTTTGAAGCTTGTGAAGTCCACATTGATACCCTTGGGCTGCAGGGTTCCCAAGCGAAATATGAGATGCTGTTCCTGCAGCTTTCGGGTGGCATCATTGTGGCACTGCAGGAGGCCCAGGATGGACATGTCGTCCAAGGAGTGGGAGGGGGAGTTGAAATGGTTCGCGACTGGGAGGTGCAGTTGTTTATTGCGAACCGAGCGTAGGTGTTCCACAAAGCAGTCCCCAAGCCTCCGCTTGGTTTCCCCGATGTAGAGGAGGCCACAATGGGAACAGCGGATACAGTATACCACATTAGCAGATGTGCAGGTGAACATTTGTTTGATGTGGAAGGTCTTCTTAGGGCCTGGGATGGGGGTGAGGGGGGAGGTGTAGGGGCAGGTGTAGCACTTGCTCTGGTTGCAGGGAAAAGTGCCGGGGGTGGTGGGGCTGGAGGGGAGTGTGGAGCGGACAAGGGAGTCACGGAGAGAGTGGTCCCTCCGGAAAGCAGATAAGGGTTGGGAGGGAAAAATGTCTTTGGTAGTGGGGTCAGATTGCAGCCTCTTGTCATTGTCTGGCATGAGCCTACCGCCAAACTTACAGAGTTTGCCTTCTCTCCAGCGGCTGATCCATCTCCCTGTTGTGCTGTACACCAATAGGCATTGCCAGTGCTCCTCCTGTACCTGTTCCAGGCACTGTGTAGACGGGATGTCTTTGTTTACTCAGCCATTCCTGCGAGAATGAAGCATTGCTCTGAAGAAAGCACGAGAACACCTGTAAAAATACTCAAGCAAACTTTCAGATCCACTGCAACAAAATATGTTTCAAAATTTAATGTCCTGTAATCAGAGTAATTGGCCCTTTAAACTTGTAGTTTCACACTCTTAATATGGATAAAGAACAGATGATACCCTCATATTTGTTGCCTAAATTTCTGTTCCTGGTATCACATCAGCCATTTTTGACTGAGATAGTAGGAACTGCAGACTTTTCTGAAGAAGGGTCTAGGCCCGAAACGTCAGCCTTCCTGCTCCTCTGATGCTGGTTGGCCTGCTGTGTTCATCCAGCTCGACACCTTGTTATCTCAGCCATTTTTGACTGTCTGGTGTCAGGAGAGTGCCAAATCAATGCTTTCCTGTTCAAACACTTGTATGCACTCATATCCTGGCAGAGTATTGTGAGGGAAATAGAGACAGATAGCCACAGCACAGTTAGAAATGGCATTACACTGTTGAATTTCATGTCACATATGCTTCCACCATTCATTTCATGACAGCAGAAGTCCAGGACATTCAGAAGCACTTTACAAAGTTTTGAAATGTAGTCAGTTATAATGTAGGAATTGTAAAGCTGACTTCCTGCACAGAAAGTTCTCACAGATAACGACAATGGCCAGATCACATCTTTTTATGATGTTGATTAGAGGAAAAATATTAGTCAGAAAACTGAGACAAACTCCCTGACTTCACCTTGAGATTGCTCCAAGATTCTTTTACACACACCTGAGAGGCAATTCAGGGCATGAGCTTGTAAATGATATCAGAACTGGATAGTCTGGATAATGTTTAAAAAATGAAAACCCCAACTTCAGAGAATAAACCAGTTACAGATATTTAATTAAGTGAACACATCTTATTACATGTTTGCAATCTACTTGACGGTACATGCCAATGCAGATTCTCACTGACTTGTTGTGTATTTCCAGCATTTTCGGTTTTTATTTACGATCTCCAGTATCCTGGCTTTGTTTCTACATGTGGCACAAATACTAACAAGGGTTTGGCTTCTGCAGTTGAAAGGGTTAAATGTCACCCGTGCTGTTGTGCTTGCTGATTAGTTCTGACTTGCTCAGACACAGGGATGAGGGGAACAGGCAGGGGGTAGAGCTCAGTGGGATTCCAATAAACCTCTCCTTTTCTCCAAATGACACTGACGGATGTGCCACCCTCAATGTTCCTCACACTGAATCTGGTATTGGCAAGATCTTCATAAAAGCAAGATTAATGGTTAAAATGGGCCTTCAGGAGACTAATCCCAGCAGATTGCATGTCTGGGACTATTCACATCAAACTGCTGGGCAGATATCATTTATTTTCCCTATGAAAAGGGGAATAGGAGAGACTGACAGCTACTGACAGGAGGGTCAGATCTTCAATCCTCCGTGACTGTTGAGAGATGTTAGACAGAAAATGAAAGTAGAATGAGAGTCTAGGTTGATTACAGATATCCTGTTGTCAGGATCCATTTTAGTTGAAGAAAGCTGCTTGAAGACGATGAATCCGATTCGATGTGGCTCACGAGCTTGAATGACACTCTGTTTCCTGGTTATTGTCTGGGACTTTGTGTCGTATCCACAGACACTGGGGAAAGCACTGATGGTTTTATAACAGCCTTGCCTCTGCCGAGTGCTTCTTTAAACCAGTCGGGCTGAATAGCTGTCGAAATTATTTTCCACTGTCCGGCTCTTTGATCTATCAGACTATCAGACAGGGCTGGGGACTACAGGCAATCTGACAAGCAGTCACGATAAGATGGGAATTGGTAATAAACAACGCGTTCAGCTCCAAAGGCGGTGGGAACTCATTAAAGTGGGCAACTCTGCTAAACACCTAACAATTATAGACCGAGTCTTAACCCAATCATTAGCTTTAATATATAACTGGCGTTAGAGGCAGATATTTAGTGCAGCTATTTATGACATTGCAAAGTGTATTAGTTTAATGACATGACATTGAAGGATTGTTTCAATGCCAAAACTGTTCTTTTCCCAGAACAAAAATGTTTATGCCTTTTTGCCATCTTGTATTTCTGACTGATGCCATCTTTGCCAAAATGCTCCTTTCCGTGGGATGATATGGGATGTGCTGGACGTTATTCCTCTTTCGTAATTTTTTAGCATTTTGTCTCTGTGAGATTTTAGTTAGTCCAATAAATGTAAGCATGGCTGGGCCCTTCAGTCCTCCAGTATCTACAACGCGCTACATGTGGGAACTCCAGGCTGTTTCTTATTTTCTTGACAACCACAATTTCAGGAAGTGTCGGTGGATGGAGGAGTTTGAGTTCTGGTTTCGGAACTTGAGCAGAAGCTGGTCTCATTGCAGCAAACCAGTAAGAGTGAGAATTTCATGGCTAGGATGTTTATGGATGCTCAAGAATGTACAGGCAGACAGGGAATAGGTGACCACCAGGCAATCAAGGAGCAGGCAGATCGTGAAGAGTACCTACAGTGCATCTTGCTAGTATTCAGTTCCTCTGGCGAGTAAAGGCAGAATCAAATCCATCGTAATATGGGTCTATCAGTTGTACAGGAGGGAAATTGGGAAATCAACAGCAATAGGGAATCTCTCGTAAGGGGAATAGACAGACAAATGACTGTGGCTATTGGTGTGAATCCAGGATAGTCTGCTGTCTCCTAAACCACCAGAGTGCTCTGTAGGCAACAGGGAGACAACGGACTATCCTGGATTCACACCAATAGCCAAAGTAATTTGTTTGTTTACTCCCCTTATTATAGATTCCCTGTTGGCTACAGAGCACTCAGATGGGTTAGACTTAGGGTTAGGGTAATGATTAGGATTAGGTTTAGTGTAAGGGTTAGGGACAGAGTTAAGGTCAGTGTTAGGGTTAGGTTTAGGGTATTGGTTAGGGTTAGGGTTAGGATTAGGGTAAGGATTAGGGTTAGGGTCAGGGTTAGGGTTAGAGTAAGGGTTAGGGTTAGGGTCAGGGTTAGGGTTAGAGTAAGGGTCAGGGTTAGGGTTCAGTTAAGGTAAGAGTTAGGCTTAGGGTTTAAGTTAGCGTTATGGTAAGAGTTAGTGTTACAGTTACCATTACACTCACAGTTAGCGTAAGGGTTAGGTTAAGGGATAGAATTAGAATTAGGATTAGGCTTAAGGTTATGGTTAGTGTTATGGTTTGGGTTAGGGTTAGGGTTAGGGTTAGGGTAAGGGTTAGGGTTAGGGTTAGGGTTAGGGTAAGAGTTAGGGTTAGGGTAAGGGTTAGGATTGTGGTTTGAGTAAGGGTTTGGGTTAGGGTTGGGGTTAGGGTTAGGTAAGGGTCAGGGTTAGGGTTAAGGTTAGGGTTAGAGTAAGAATCTGGGTTAGGATTAGGGGGTAGGGTAAGGGTTAGGTTTTAGGTTACGGTTGGGGTAAGGGTTAGCATTATGTTTACAGTAACCATTACAGTTATGGTTATGGTTAGGATTAGGGTTGGGGTAAAGATTACGATTAGGTTAAGGGTAATGGCTATCATGAACTTCCAGTGGTGGTTGAAAGATGAGATTCTTGACACATATTTTCTTCAGCCAGTAAAGAAACTAACAAGAAATAAAGGTAGCAATCTTGCCAGTTGCCATATGCTGCAAGTATAAAAAAAATACAATGGAGCAGGCAGATGCCTGGATTTAGAACTGGTGCAGGACAGAAAACTTAGATTCCTAAAATGTGGTGCGTGATTTTAGTGGGACTGGATGGAATCTGTTCAGGCCAGGCAGGTTGTAATTTATCGGAATTGTGGTCAACCTCCTGATAGAATGGTTTGCTAATGCTGTTGGGGAGCTTTTAAAGTAAATTGGAATAGGTGTGAAGTCAGACATGGAGCTTCAGAAAAGGGAAACAAGCTACATGAAAGATTGAATAAAAACTGAAAGAACTGTGGATGCTGGAAATCAGGAAAAAAAACAGAAATTGCTAGAAAAGCTCAACAGGTCTGGCAGCATCTGCGGAGAGAAATTAGAGTTAACGCTTTGGGTCCAGTGGCCCTTCCAAAACATGAACGATTGAGATGGACGGGTGGAATTAAAGAAAACAAAAACAAAGTCTTTGGTTTTTTTTTCATTTATTCAGGGAAATTGACATCAATGGCTTGCCAATCACGAATTACTCTTGAGAAGGTGATGGTGAGCTGCCTTCTTGAACTGCTGCAGTCCATGTGATATGGTTACACCCACAATGCTATTAGGGGAGAGAGTTCCTGGTTTTAGATCCAGTAAAAGTAAAGGAACAGTGATATATTTCCAAGTCAGGATGGTCAGTGCCTTGGAGGAGGACATGCAGTGGTGGTGTTCCAACACAATTGCAGCCCCTTTCCTTCTAGGTGATATCAAAAGGTGTGTTTTAGAAGCCTTTGTGAATTGCTGTTGTGCATTTTGCAGATGATATGCACAGCTACTATTGAGCATCGGTGGTGGAAGGAGTGAATGTTTGTTAAAATGGTGCTAATCAAGTAGATTGTTTTGTTCTGCATGCTGTCAAGCTTTTTGAGTGTTGTTAGAGCTGTGCTCATCCGTCAAGTAGGGAGTATCCTGATTTGTGGCATGTAGATGGTGGATAGGCTTTGGGGAATCAGGAGGTGAGTTACACGCTGAAGTATTCCCTGTCTCTGACCTGTTCCTGTACCTGATTATGATGAAATGCAATAAAGTAAAATTAATCATTTATGTGATTGTGAGGAGCATGGTTAATAAGGTTGGTGAGCTACTGATACAAATAGGCAAATACAAATATAATATAATTGGAATAACAGAGAATTCACTCTGAAATGCACTAAATATTCCTGGATGCAAAAAAAAAGAGAAGTAGAAAAGGAGGGGCGATGACTGTTATTGATTAAAGAAACTATTACAATGATGGAATGGGACTGACCTAGAGAAGACAAGACAGAATTTATTTGGAACAGAGATAGTAGGAACTGCAGATGCTGGAGAATCTGAGACAACAAGGTGCAGGGCTGGATGAACACAGCAGGCCAAGCAGCATCATAGGAGCAGAGAGGCTGACGTTTCGGGCCTAGACCCTTCATCAGAAAAGGGGGAGGGGAAGGGGGTTTTGAAATAAATAGGGAGAGAGTGGGAGGCGGATAGAAGAGGGATAGAGGAGAGGATAGGTGGAGAGGAAACAAACAGGTCGAAGAGGCGGGGATGGAGCCAGTAAAGGTGAGTGTAGGTAGGGAGTTAGGAAGGGGATAGGTCAGTCCAGGGAGGACGGACAGGTCAAGGGGGCGGGATGAGGTTGGTCGGTAGGAGATGGAGGTGCGGCTTGAGGTGGGAGGAGGGGATAGGTGGGAGGAAGAACAGGTTAGGGAGGCAGGGACGAGCTGGACTGGTTTTGGGATGCGGTAGGGGGAGGGGAGATTTTGAAACTTGTGAAATCCACATTGATACCATTGGGCTGCAGGGTTCCCAAGCGGAATATGAGTTGCTGTTCCTGCAACCTTCGGGTGGCATCGTTGTGGCACTGCAGGAGGCCCAGGATGGACATGTCGTCTGAGGAATGGGAGGGGGAGTTGAAATGGTTCGCGACTGGGAGGTGCAGTTGTTTGTTGCGAACCGAGCGTAGGTGTTCTGCAAAGCGGTCCCCGAGTCTCCGCTTGGTTTCCCCGATGTAGAGGAAGCCACACCGGGTACAGCGGATGCAGTATACCACATTGGCAGATGTGCAGGTGAACATCTGCTTGATGTGGAAAGTCTTCTTGGGGCCTGGGATGGGGGTGAGGGAGGAGGTATGGGGGCAGGTGTAGCACTTCCTGCGGTTGCAGGGAAAAGTGCCGGGTGTGGTGGAGCTGGAGGGGAGTGTGGAGCGGACAAGGGAGTCACGGAGAGAGTTGTCCCTCCGGAAAGCAGATAAGGGTGGGGAGGGAAAGATGTCTTTGGTGGTGGGGTCGGATTGCAGGTGGTGGAAGTGTCGGAGGATGATGCGTTGGATCCGGAGGTTGGTGGGGTGATACGTGAGGACGAGGGGGATTCTTTTTTGGTTTTTATTGCGTGGACGGGGTGTGAGGGATGAGGTGCGGGAGATGTGGGAGACACGGTTGAGGGCGTTCTCGACCACCGAGGAGGGGAAGTTACGGTCCTTGAAAAACGAGGACAACTGAGATGTACGGGAGTGGAATGCCTCATCCTGGGAGCAGATGCGGCGGAGGCGAAGGAATTGGGAATTTATTTGGTTTAAGTTTAAGAAATATTTGATGTGCCATTACTCTACTGGGTGTATTCTACAGATGACCAACTCACGGGAAAGATATAGAGGAACAAGTTTGCAAAGAAATTGCAGACAGTTCCAAATTAATGATAATGAGAGACTTTCATTATTCTAGTATTGATTAGAAGAGCAATAGTGTAAAGGACGGAGAGAGGAAGTTACTGAAGTGCATTCAGGAGATTTTCACTGACTAGTATTTTCTTGGCCCAATGAGGAAACAGCCAGTGCTGGATCTGACTTTGGAGAATGAGGTGGGTGAATTGGAACAAGTATCCATGAGGAAACATTTAGGGAACACTTATTAAAGTACAAAAGCATTCAGGTTCTTTATGGAAAAGGACTGGAAACAATCTAGACAAGAAATAATTTACTGTAAGGAGACAAATTTCAATTGGTCCATTCCTGGTAAATTAGAACTAAAGGTGGGCAGGCAAAACGGTAAACGACTGAGGGCTGTCTTTAAAGGAGGAGGATTCAGGTACAGTCAAAGTGCATTCCCATAAGGGGTAAAGATATGGCAAACAAAGCCAGGGGTTTCCGGATGGTGAATAATACAATGTTAAGATGAAAAAGAGAAAGGGAGTCTATGTACTACCTGAGAGAATGATTCAATTTCACTTTGCAGGAAAAACATAGGTTTCTTTCCAGAACTGAAGCTTCCAAGATATATTGATCAGAGGTAGGTGTTTAGCTAAGTCAAAATTGCTTACTCTTCTGTTATAGCTAATGGTGATTCAGATAAACCATCAGTTGCAGTCATCTGACAGGGGTTTTGAGAAGAGTTAGCCAGCTAATTTCATCAGAAACCATTGTGTTTTGTAGCGGATAAGTCTAGCAATAATGGTTTTTGATAGTCTCCTTTGTTCGGAACTGGCTGATGTAGACATCTTGTCTACTATTCCCCTGAATTAGTTTGAATATTTGTGTAAGGAATATCACATTCCATGAGGTACTGAGTTTGCTTGTGTCCTGGTAATCGCTGGAAATTTCTAGAAGTAGTCAATTGGCTCATTCTGAGTCTGTTAGCAGCTATTTTAAAAATCCAGCAATAGTCTATTTTAGAGAGAATTAATCAACATAAGGCAGCTGTTTAAACAAAATGATTTAGGATCTCTCTCTTCCTCCTGTAGCTGCCTGAGACATGGCTGTTCTATTTACTTGTCCTTTCAACAGGAGATACTAAAGATTGTTAGACACATACAAGCTGGCAGGTAGTGAGAAACAACCCAGTTGGCTAGAGGGAGCCCATAGACTAATGGATTGGATAATATTAGCCAAAGTCTATATTTTAAACACTGAAATAATGCAACCTGAGCTGTCTTCCCTGTACAGTTATGACTTGAATGGTGCCACAAGAGTTATCCCAGTTCTTTGTGCAAAGGAGCACTGGTTTTGTTTTTGTTATACTTCCAATTGTTATATTGTTGGAGTTTTCAACATAGGTTATCCAATATATCAAAATACACAGAATTTAACATAATTACATATAGAATATAATACAGGCCATTTGGTCCAGCTGACCCAGGCCAGCATTTATATTCCACATGAACTCCCATCCAACCTTATTCATATAACTCTATCAGTGCTCATTTACCTATTCTCCCAAATTCGGACTATAACTTCTCATTCTATTTTTCCTATTTGTGGCTCCCCAGTGCCAAAAAGTGACTTCTTCAGGCTCAAAAGTGGTGTTTTCAAGAAGGCTTCATGGAGGTATGCAAAACGATCAAAATAAACCAGATGATGAAAATCTTAAAAACAGAAATTGCTGGAAAATATCAGTAATATCTGTGGAGACGGAAGACTCAAATAAGACTCAAAACATTAACTGTTTCTCTCTTCGCAGATGCTGCCAGACCTGCTGGGTTTCTCCAGCATTCTCTATATTTATTATGTAAGTTATGCTTACTGAGATAGAGAATGTAATCTTCCTGTGACCAAGGTAGGTGCAGAAGAGACTGCCAGGTCAGAGGTGCGAAAGGCAAGTTTGGGGCAAATACTGGCAAGTATTTGTTTTACCCAGAAAATAAGTGGCAGTTCAAGAAAGATTTTTAACTACAATACACAAATTGAATTCATTCAACATGCAACTGAAAGGTTGTTAAATTAATATTTAGAAAGGATAAGACTACATGGGAAAATTCAAACTGGAGAGGATTTGCAGCTGTGATAATCAGATCTTGACATGTTGGTGATTTGATAGCAGATTTAGCAAATAAATTTTTTTTACTGCATTAGGAAAATGGTTTGTGGTTTCGTTCCACTATAAGCATCATCTGGATTTTCAGGTAACATGTAGCCTGTTCTGAATTAGGACATTTTAGCTGTGCCTACGAGTGTCTAAATTCTGACTCCAGTAGGATTCTTCAAATCTCTTTTACTTACACGCTTCAAGGTAAGTCATTTTGTCCCTTTGAGAGACTATTTCATTCTCCTGCTTAGATTCTTGCATATGGCTGCTGATGTCACTGCTATATACATCACTATCTTGTTACCACAACCATTAACCCATTACTCCTCAAGGAGATTAAATATTAAATCTATATATTCCACATTGAGGCGAAGTTCGAAAAGTACATGAAGGAGAAAGCAAAAGAGGATGCATTGACAGGGTGATATAAAGTAAGATGAGAGAGGAGACTCATATGGAACATAAAGGCACTTAAAATGTTCAGGTCATGTGACCTGTTTCTGTCCTTTTTCCTCCATTTTATTATATCTTATAATGAGCAAAAGTTGTGAAATGCATGTTGAATTTGTGACCTGCACAATTTTCAACGACCATTAAACAGGTGCTGGTGTGGTTGCATTCAATCTTCAGAGCGGCAAAGTCCAAAATAGAATGGAGCTCCTGATTTCAATGTCACCCGACTCTGCCAATGGGAGGCTTTTACGGTTTTATGGCCAGCCTCCTGACTTGATGAGTACCTCATTGAAAGTTCACTTGGAGGCTTGGTGAATGCCCTTAATTAACCTCAACATGCACAATTGGTTAACTCTCAGGGGTGGCAGCATAAAGGAATCACTGCCTCTTTCAGAATCACCTCCATCTTTTCAGATAAGCAATATTTTACTCAGAAAATACAGAAGACCAGAAAACCTGCGACATAAATCTGAAGTGGTATCTGCACAAATCAGCTAACTGATTATGACAGGGATAACACAGTGTGGAGCTGGAGGAACACAGCAGGCCAGGCAGCGTCAGAGGAGCAGGAAAGCTGACGTTTCTGGTCGGGACCCTTCTTCAGAAATCCAGCATCGGCAATTCTTACTTTCTCTGATTATGACAGGAGTAGTTTATAGTGTAGTCAATTCAGACGAAAACAGTCATTTGACACATTCTAAGCTATCCTCCATAAACACCAATTCTGCCTGTTTCATCAAGCATTAAACAGGTACTGCTGTAGTTGCATTCACATTTAGGTATGAAGTGTCCATACCAAAGCCACCACAGGAACCAGTAGAAGATCAATTGTCTGTTGCCCATGTTGCAGCCAATAAGTTTCCTGAGATCTTGGAAATTTACTGCAATTGGTGTCTTACTTCTGATTCTTCATTAGTCCACATTCCCTATTTGAGGCACACTTTCTCTTTAGGCATGAGGATATATACATATATACAGGTAGTCTTTGTTTTGCATTGCCCTACTTCTTTCATTTGAACATTATTTTATCTTTACGGCCTGCTGTTTCTTGATTTACATTGACATCCTGGTTTAACATCACAGGCTACCCTACACGCCCAAGCGAACTTTGCCTCCCAGCATTACTTTCCACCCATCCCACTCCATGAGCCTTGCCTTGCCATATTGCTTCTCCCTGGCCTTTTCTCATGACATTTCCTCTCCCCTGACCTTGCCTTCCGCTGGTCTTACCCAGGCTGTTTTCTTCATCATTAGAGCTGCTCCCTTCTCCTGACTGCAGTTCTGAACTCAAACTGAAGGCTCCATCAAAAGACAGCAGTTGGCTGGCACAGATAGCAGTGGGACTAAGCAGTTTGCTGCACTGACTAACTTTTGCTACTCGAGTGCGTAAGCTACAAAGTGTACTTTCTTTAATAAGTATTGTACAGGCAGTATACCGTACTATGTTTCTTATTTTTCAAGTTCATTTTGGTAGGAACGCACAGTGATGTACATTTGAGGTACAGAGGTAAGAAAGTGTTTAAAGGAACCTAAGTCCAGATTTAACATTGATTCCTATGGGAACCCATGATTCAATTAAAGTAGTTTCACTTAAAATAGGAATGGAATTCCTAGGAACTTCCAGGAATGGAAGCGCAATTTTAAGTGAGCAATACCTGAATGTAAACTCATATGATATAGTCTCAGTTTCCATTGATATTGAATTGAACTCAGTGTCTTCATCGTATGAGTAAATGCTGTAAGGAAATAAAAATAGAACTCAAAGATATTGAATGAAAATGATCTATTAAAAATATTTCAAATGTTAACAATATGCTTTTTGTTGTAAAATTTACTGAGTTGTACATAGAGATTTTTTTTCTCTTTCCTGGCTGGTATCTTTAGTAATTTTCTCACATTAAGGGACCACAGTGAATGATTGTTTGATTCTCATTCTGTGAACAGTCTCTGCAGACTATTTTGTTTGATATAGTTATGCTGAACGCTTCACCAATAATTCCAGAAATAGCAGTAGCTGTGTTTTTCGTTAGACACAGCCCCTTCTGATAGACACCATGCAATGATTCTCCCTTAATATCTAAGTATTACCTCTGCAATTTGAGCCAACTTATTATTAAGAGGGGAATATAGAAATGTGAGTTGGTGATATAATTATTGCAATTTGTCTTTTACTGTATGGGTTTGCTTTGTCTTGTTTGGCGTGGTTTTATTAGTGTTTGAATGTCTCAGTTTTTCCCATTTTTATTTAATTAAACTTTCTCTGTTTTGAAAAGAGGAGGCTTGTGCCTCGTCTGGATTGAAACCTGACTGTTACTTGTTTGAAAAAGAAGCAAACATGCAAGTATCAGAAAGTCAGGATGGTTGAATTTCGAAATGATGGTGCTAATATCACTAAAATCAACACTGCTTCGTAAGGAGTCAGTGTTCATTGAGATTACACTGAAAATAGTGATCGACCCTTGACTCCCAACTTGTGTCACAATGCCAGAGGAGACAGAATAACATGATGGATTGTTTATGAGCTTGTGCAAATAAAACCCTGAATTCTACACAAGGAGCCATTGAACAAGATTTAAATGCAACAGCTGGTTGCCAACAGAATACGAGCATAGTGTCCATAACAAAAGCAGTAGTGGAACACTCCAGCTTAGCAAAGTTAAGTTGAGAATGCATTTTCTGGAGATTTTAAGCTGGTTATATGGTTTGGCACTTTTTGTTTGTAATAATCAGCTCCTCGATTCTTGACAGTTCTACAGTGATATCAAAAGCAATCTTCCCAAAGCCTTGAGGGGGTGGCAGTGGATTAATATCAAGAGCTGTCATAATGAAAAATGTAATTAGTGCTGATTGGCAGAATTTGATTGGCAGGAGTGTATTAAAATTGTTTATAATCAACAGACAATGGTTTACAATTGCATTTGATGGGTAGGGGACAATTTAATATTGTGTTTAATTGGCAGGGTATGGTTTAATATTGTTTTTGATCAATAGGCTAGGATATAAACTTGTCCTCCCCTTGTGCCTCATCGAATGTTGCAGATGGATTGTTTGAAAACTTGGTACCTCTAGATGAAGATCCTACTGTAGGCACACTCTTGGAATATCGACATTCAGCATGCAAGCCGTAGTAAAGGAAATGATAGCTAGACATCGGTATTTATATTTTTAGTTTCCTACTCCCTTACACAAAAACATGCTAATTTTCCATTATAATGACTCAATTATAGGCTGAATGCAAAAGACAAATACGATTTTTTTTGATTATGGAGTGTGGGCTGCGTAAGCATTTTTCTCCCATCCCTAATTTCCCCTGAAATGAGTGGCTTGCTAGGCCCATTTCAGAGAGCAGTTAAGAGTCAACCACATTGCCGTTTGTCTGGAGTCACATGTAGGCCAGACCAGGTGAAGATGACAGAGTTCCTTGCTACCCTAAAGGGCATTAGCGAAGCAGACCATTTTTTTGTTACATGGTTGTCATTAGGCTGGCAATTCATTCTGGATTTTTATTAAATTCAAATTTCACCATATGCCTTGGTGGGTCTGATACCCATGGCCACAGCATTAACCTAGGTCTCTAGATTGCTCATCATTGTGACATTCCACTATACCATCACCTTCCAAATAACTGCTCCTCTCCCCAAATGCTGAGAACCTATAAGCCTGATTCCACTGCGACTTAGGATGTACAAAGTATATTATGAATGGTAGATATCTGCAGAAAGGATACAGACTGGGCAAGGGATACCACAATGACACTGATGAAAAGCTAAGTCTTATCCTGTTCTCAGTCTATTTCTGGTACCAACAGGAAACCTCTAATGGGAGAGGGGAGTTGAGAAGCGAGAGTCAAACCATAAGTTTTTGATAACTACAAGCTGACTGCTCCATGATTTATAGATGGTGATTGAATAACAAGGAGTAAATGTTAGTGTCACTGGTATAAAACAGACAATATAGTAATAACTGCATAATATACACCCCGAACAGTTTTCCCTATTATTGACATTCATGACAGATGAACTGAAGCATGCAGTAAATATTTTATAATCAGTCTGTTCAGAAAGGTTATGATACACCATTGGAGTAGATGGGAATTAAACCCAGTACTCCTAGCTCAGGGTAGCCATTATACAGATATTTTTTAATCAGTTTGGTCAGAGATGTCATAAATATCTCCAGAATAGGTAGGACTTGCACAATCCAAATTCTGACTCCAAATTAGGGACACTATCACTGTGCCACCAGAGTCCTTGCAGACATGCTGTATATTCAGAGGCTAAATTTATCACCTGTTTTGCATCAATGTTTTAAGTTAACATTGACCTGGGTAGGGGATCATATCTGCTGACTTTCTGCCCTCTTTTGCAGGTACATTCATGGCTGGGTGTCCTTGGAGAGGGAGCCTATGGTATCCAACAGTACCTTGATGCCATTAGAGATAGGTGGCACCACAGGGAGTAGAGCGATTTATCTGTCCTTCCAACTCCATTTTGATTTAGCAACTTCCCATTGTTCCTACCTTTCCCACACCTTTGATGGACTGCATTACTGTTAACAGACTTTGCATGTAAGGTATTTATATGGAAACATATGGGTGATTTATGTGGGTGGTTAATAGAAGAAAAAACCACGGTGATTTGGAGTTGGGGGATCAAAAAAAAATCTAGCTGTGTTTTAAAGCACTTCTGGATATGAAAGGAAAGAAAACATTAAACCAGTTGTGGTCTACATTGACCTTAATGTAAATGGGAGATTTGCTGTTGGTAGTGGTTTATAGATTAAGAAATACCATAGTGATTTGGTGTTGGGAAAAAGAAGTTCAAAACACCAACATTAACCCAGGGCACCAACACTGGTGAAGCTTTTAGACAAAACAGGGCACCATGGGGCTGGAGGTCATTATTTCCCTCTCCAACTCCATTTTAATTTAGTTCCTGAAATAACTGCACAGAGGCCGGTATCCTGTCACCAAGTCACCCTTTATTTACATGAGTGCGGTACGTGGACACAGACAAGCCAACTCAGAGCCAGTCCATAAAGTGAGGAGACTTTGAGACTCCTGTTTATATCCGTCAGCCAGGGCTCCCTGATTGGCCCAGATTAACAGCCTCAAGCAGGGATCTTAGAGCCAGTTCGATCCACCTGGTCAATCTCGTTCCAGTCACTACAGTTCCCTCCCTTTCCTTCATTTCTGTTGTTGTTTGAAAGGATTAGTGAACCCAAGGGATTTTAAACAGTATGTGACAATAATTTCTTGGACTTCAATTCCAGATTTTATTGAATTTAAATCCCTCCATCTGGCATGGCTAGAATTCAAACCCAGTTCCCATGATATTACTTGGGTCTTTGGAATACTAGTTCAGTGACAATACCACTAAGCCAGCACCTATCCCTCTGATGTTATTTCACTGCCCCTGTTGAGCAGTCCTCATTGATTGTTGTTTAATTAGTTGATCGGTTAAACTGATGGGTGGTTTATTAAAAAGAATCCCAGGGCTTGTGTTGTCCACCAATATCCTTGAGGGATTTAGAAAAAGGTGGGCACCATGGGGGCTGGGATGCAATGTTTCACTTCCCAATTCCATTTTGATTGAGGCCCTCCCTTTTTCCCTTCCTCTTTTTGTTGTTGCACTGCCCCAGGGATTCAGTGCTTGTTAATTGTTAAATATTTAAGTTGTGAAATGGAAGATTTGGTGTTGGCTCTCAGAGATTAAACAATTAAATCAGGAGGGTCCTCGTGATGCAGTGGCATTGCCCCTACCAGCTGAAAGATCTAGGTTCAAGATCCACATGCTCCAGAACTATGTAATAACACTTCTGAACAAGTTCATTTAAAAATATTGTTAAAACTTAACGCAGGAGAGCTCTTGTAGTGCACTGATAATGCTCCTACCTTTGAGCCAGAATGCTTAGGTTCAAGTCTCACCTACTCTGGAGTATATTGTAACAAGTTGATTATCAATATTAAAGGGCCGGTTGAGACAGATGTAGAGTGGAGCATACAAAAGGTGTTAATAAAAATGATTGTGAAGTCGATAAAACCACCACCCACTACAACAATATTGCAGGCATGGCATAAGGTCCTTGCTCTGTATTGAGTTATTTGATTTTACCTTGCAGGAGGATATAAAACTGCCTCAGCCAAACACCAGGGTTAGGGAGGAGAAAATTCACCTGGGGTGGCTTCTCCTGGTTGCTATCCAAATGCCATAACAGTTGGATGAGCACGGAATAGCACAGTGGCTCGGTGATTAGCACTGCTGCCTCACAGTGCCAGGGACCTGGGTTCAATTCTAGCCTCTGAGTTTGTGCATTCACCCTGTCTCTGTGTGGGTTCTCTCTGAGTGCTCTGGTTTCCTCCCACATCCAAACATGTGCAGGCTAGGTGGATTGCCCGTGCTAAATTGCCCATAGTGTCCAGGGATGTGTAGGTTAGGTGGATTAGCCATGGGAAATGCAGGGTTACAGGGATAGGGTAGGGGGGCGTTGAGCCTGGGGGGATGCTCTTTGGAGAGTCAGTGTGGACTCGTTGAGCTGAATGGCCTGCTTCCACACATTCTATGGCTCTAACTGAGAATTAAATTACCTGCATCACCCATTGTTGAGGCACAGAAATCAAGAATGGCCATTCTGCAGAAGTACGGGATAGCTGTTGGGATGCCTATGGACACTATGAAGGCAAAGGGAGAAACTTGGCCAAAGAAAGCTTCCTCATGATTTAGTATCATAACAAAAATGGAATGTGAAAGCACTGTAGTGCTTATCAAGTACACCTCTTGCGTAGATAATTCCTTCATTGACTCTACCTCACCCATTGAGGGAAGGCTTTGTATAAGTAAACTGATCTATCCATCCCACAACTTCACTCCTACACAAGCCTACACACGATGCTGTCTTGGTCTCTGATGTGGTTTCGACACATACTTGGGCCCTGGTCTCAGCACTACAAGAACTATCATTAACTCCACAACACAGGCTAATGAAAAAATATAATCATTAGAAATGATTTTACAGTTTACCCGGGAAGTCTGTGTTGCTGTGACAACATGCAATTTTTACATGCACCTTATAATCTTGAACTAGGCATAGTGGTGGGAGAGGGTCCAATGTTCTTTCCTTCACACCGCTGATAAGAAATCTCTCCCACCCTTATTGCCTACCATTGGCGTATGTGTTTGATAATTGACCTGCTTGCCTGTGTTGTGAATGTACATCCCTTGGCATCAAGTTTTTGGAGGAGTTGGGGCGGGGGGGATCTTGAACCTGGTTTTCAGTGATCTTCGGTGCTCTTGTTTTAAGTCACTGAAATGAAATTGGTCAGGCTTTTAGAACTCAATCAATGGTTTCAGCCGTGCAATAAATAAAGTCATTTTCTAAATAAAGAACATTTTAAAAAATTTCCCTTCACTGTTTGAAAATCAGCTCCAAATTAAATGAACAAAGAAATACTTAATTAAAGAGTGAAGTAAAATGCTCTCTTTCTAGGTTCCATTAACAATTGCTCAACGGGTTTTGGGAAGGTTCATTCATTCATGAAGGATTCTTCATGAATCACCATCAGGATTTAGTGTCATGTCACTTATAAGGATGCTACATTCACTGGCTGGCTTTTAAAGACTCAGTATAAAGTCTTTACAGCACAGAAGGAGGCTACTTGGCCCATCAAGTCTATGCTTGCTGTTAACAGAGCAATCCACTCTGCCTCATTCCCTTGTTCTAACCCTGCAGCCCTGTAAGTTTGTTTTCTTCAGGAAACGTCTAATTTCCTCTTGAAATCATTGATTGCTTCTGAATCCACCACTCTATGGACAACATGTTCTGGGTCATGACCACTCACTGCTTAAAAAAATGTTATTCTTCACATTCCTAGTGCATCTCTTACCCAAAGTTTTCAATCTGTGTGCCCTCTCTCTTGTACAGCGAACTAATGGGAGGTTTTCCCCCTTGTCTACCATATCTAAGTCTTCATTATCTCATGCACATTTATCAACTGCCCTTGCCTCACTGAATTTTTTTTTAATGTTTGTGAAGAAACCTGCCTTGGTTTGCTCTTATCCTGATTAGCACTAATTCAGAGACAAATTGGGATTCACAGTAACTTAATTGAATCTTTAGATTTATTGGAGCTATGGGAATAGAGTGTCTTGATTTCCAGTTGTCTACCCCAGTGAGCCTTTTTAAGTGGTATTATTGTGCTTTCCTGTAATTGTCATTTCACCATAAGCTTTGGTGATGTCACTCCCCAAGATGATGTATAATGTATACAATTAGAATTATTCTCAGCACAACCAAGTTGCTTCAAGTAAAAGAGAAGGTTTCAGACACTGGACATGATAGATTTATTCTTCAAGAATTTACCATATCACAATTTTCTACAGGAAGTATTAACAATATTTTGGCATTATTATTTGCTGTGCACTAACTGAGAAAATGTGTATAAATCTGCAATCGCAACTCCAAGGACCCAATTACATAATTTCAGCTAATTCTTTGGTACCATATTTAGGAAATATTACAGTTCAAACAAGACATTAAACCAAAGCCATATCTCGCCTTGCAAATGGATGTGAACGACTTCATGGTGATATTTGAAAAAAGGAAGTGCCTTCTGGTATCCTGGCCAACATTTATCACTGAATCATCACTCTCAGAACAGTTTGAAGAAGATGTTGTTTAAACATTGCTTACATTACAACAGCAATTACAATTCACAAGTATCTAATGGGCCATGCAGTGCTTTGGGTTGTTCTGAAGTTGAGAAATATGGCTTTGTAAAGTAAAGGTTCCTCTTTATTTAGTATACCACATCACAGACTCAAAGGCAATGTGTCTGCTGAGATTGTCTTGTCTAGAGTTGGACGTGAGGGTGACTCAAGTCTGTTCAGGGGGACAACTTCTTGCCAACATGTGCTTGCACTGTGTTGAACCATTCTTAACTTTTGGACTCTGGGCTAGTTCAGGGAAATTGTTATCTTCCATAGATCTTGTCTGTTTTCAATTCAATTTAATTCTGTACCGAGAAAAGGTTGCGTACATTTCAAAAATTGTTACAAAGCATATGACTAAATATCTCATAATGTAACAGTTTAAAAAAAATTAATTAATTAAGTGCTTTCCCTATGCTCATCCTGTCAGCCTAATCTTATTTCTCTTATTCTTTGTCAGTCTTATTTTTAACATTGCTCTTTTACTGTTTTCAATCTACTCCTAATTGTTCCCTGTTTAAAAGTTTTCACATGCCTCAGGCACAATGCTGCTGTGCGAAATAGTCATGTCATTGGTGCCGTAGGGGGTTCCTTCTCAAGGTGGGATTAAGGCGCTTGGGGTACAAATGCCTCCGGTTGTTATGAGTAACAACATTGTGCACGCCTTCATGAACATTACGTTTGTTTGCTACTTCTGGCAAAATTGTCAACTTGCTTTTGAGAGAATCTGATTGCGATTTCGATACAGAAAAGTCCAACTAAATAAAATTTCATACAATCGCTACAATGTGGTTACACAGTGCAAACTTTGGGAACAACAAGTAGAGCTTTACAAAATTATTCCAGATCCGGGAGTGTTTGGTGTGATAGTATCAACAGTGTTTTAGTCTGAGCCTAATTAACGTTTTAACCAGTCTTGGTAACGCTTAATGGGCCAGTGGAAAACAGTTTTTCTCTGCGCCTCATAATTGTTTTTCCAACATGAAATAAAATACCGCAAATGCTGGAAATCTGAAATAAAAACTGAAATTGTTGGAAATGCTCAGAAGATCTGTCTGCATCTGTGGAGAGAGGGATAAAGTTAATAACATTGATTTACACTGCTGAGGTAGGCAGCTTGTGTTGGGAAATTTCTCAACATGCTGGTAGAAAAGCCCCAAACTGGCACAGGTTGAATTCTGATTGGGAAGGGAGGCTTTTGGAGGCGTGGGGTTTGTGAGTGCAAGTTAGAATTGGGCTCACCCAACCTCAGAAACAGATGAGAGGTTAAAATTGATTAAAATGTCAACTAGCTTTACCTCTCATTCCACTCCTCGTGGCTTCTTAGAGCCATTGTGTCAACTCACGATCCCACCTTGTAAGCAGTGGAGTGCCACAGGGATCAGTACTGGGATTACAATTACTTAGATACAAATGATGAGGAAAGTGAATGTACTATTGACAAGTTTGCAGATGATATGAATATAGGCTGGAAGGCAAGTGGTGAGGATGACACAGAGTCTAACAGACAGATGAGGCAGAAAAATAGAATCAAGGATGATCAGATCAGCTATGGTTCCATCGAAAGTTGGTGCAGATTCAATGGACCGAATGGCCTACTTGTGCTCCTACGTTTTATGGCCAATTGCAAATTTCTAATTAGATTCTCTGCAATCTTACCTATGGTCTGTCAAATTTCATGATGTATTCCTGTATGGGTTAAACGTCCCTCTGTTGAAATGTATTAAAGTCTGACCCCAAACCACGAGTTTAATTGGTACAGAGATATTAGGAACTGCCGACGCTGGAGAATCTGAGATAACAAGGTGTAGAGCTGGATGAACACAGCAGGCCAAGCAGCATCAGAGGAGCAGGAAAGCTGACATTTCAGGTCTAGACCCTTCTTCAGAAAGAAAATTTTCTGAAGCAGGGTCTAGACCCGAAACATCAGCTTTCCTGCTCCTCTGATGCTGCTTGGCCTGCTG
>NC_063361.1:7564255-7588889 GCF_021869965.1 Rhincodon typus | reverse complement strand
ATGGCTGCAAAGAAATTGGACAATCAAGATTCAACTTTCATCATTTGGCTGTAATATTTTAACATTACCATGGGCTGAAAATGGTTTGAAAAATGACATCAGAGATGGTAAGAACTGCAGATGCTGGAGTCAAAGATAATACAATGTGGAGCTGGAGGATCACAGCAGGTCAGGCAGCATCAGAGGAACAGGAAAGTTGACGTTTCTGCTCCTCTGATGCTGCCTGGCCTTGAAAAATGATATGCTGACATGAAATAGTTTCAGTGCTCACCTGACAAGCAAAACAACTCTCAGGTAACAGACAAAATGGGCTGCCTTGGAATAACAATTTTAATCAAGAGGCACTGAAACTCAGTGAGGCACCAAGAAATTTGCATCTCTTGATTAACTCACACTTGCAGCACAACTGAGAAATGACAGTTTGCTACAGCTAACCAGCTTGAAATGAAACAAGGACACAGAGGAATGGTATATCATAAGGTACCTTTGAACAAGAGGAGAGAGAAAGCATCATGGACTGATAACAGCAAAGATACTGAAAACCTCTCTCTCTTTCACTCTGTCTCTCTCAATTATAGAAGCCAGTGCTGTTGAAAAGGTAAATGTGAAAATGTATTGTTCAATGAAAACCCAAGATCTGTTAAAGAAACAGAATGATGGCTAAACAGTTAGACTCAGGTCTTTTCAGTCTTCTGGTCCAAAGAACTCATAAGATCTGTATAGACTGGATTAATCAAATTGGCAAGGGTAGCCTTGACTATGAGCTCATTGAATGCATTAGACATTGTTTCTTGGAGTAATATGTTATGGAATCAAACAGGGAGCAGGCTATTCTGGATTTAGAAATATGTAATGAGGTGGATTAATTAAAGACCTCTTAGTAAAGGATCCTGTAGGGAAGACTGATCATAGCATGCTACAATTTCAAATTCAGTTAAAAGGTGAGCAATTGGAATCCCACACTAGTATTATGGCATTAAACAAAGGTAATTATGGGGCATGAGGACGGATCTGGTACTAATGGACTCGGTAAGAAGAATAAAAGTTGGGATGGTTGATGAGCAGTGGCAGATTTTTAAGGAGATACTCAATTATTTCCAAGTAAAATATATTGCAGAATGTAAGTGGATAAACAAACATCCATGGCTAAGCAAGCGAGTTAAAGATAATATAAAGACAAAAACTAAAGCAATACGACCTTGTAAAAATAACTGGTAGACTGGAAGATTGGTAAACTTTTAAAAATTAAGAAAGGGTGACTGAGAAAATGTCATAAAAAAAGCAAAGATAAATTATGAAAGAAATAGTGCAAAAATAAAAAAAAAATAGAGAAAGCTTCTATAGTAAATAAAAGTGAAGACAGTTAAGGTGAATGTTGGTCCCTTTGAGGTTGAGACTGGGAAGTTAATAATGGGGAACACAGAAATGGCAGTCACTATATCAATATTTTGCTTTAGTTTTTCTGATGGAGGACCTTGGTATCATCCCAATAGAAAGAAGTAATGCAGAGGTTATAGAAAGGGAGGAACTTAGAACAACCATCATCTCTCGGGAAAAAGTACTGAGCAAACAATTGGGATTAAAGACCTGATAACTCATTATCCTGGGGTCTTAAAGGAAGTGGCAGCAGAGATAGTGGATCCATTGGTTATAATATTCCAAAATTCCCTGGATGCCAGAAAGGTTGCAGTGAATTGGAAAAATCACAATTTAACACCCTTATTCAAAAAGGGAAGGAGATAAAGAGTAGGAAACTACAGACTTGTTAATTTATTGTGTGTTGTTGGGAAATTGTTAGAATCCATAATTCAGGAAGTAATAACAGGACATTTAGAAAGTCAAAATACAATCCATCAGAGTCAGCATGGTTTTATAAAGGGTAAATCATATCTGACTAATTTGCTAGAATTCTTTGAAGATGTGGCAAGTAATGTAGATAATGGGGATCCTGCAAATGTCATATATCTGGAATTCCAGAAGGCATTTGATATGGTCGCACACAAAAAGCTAATACACAAGGTAAGATCACATGAGGTTAGGAGTAATTTATTTGCTTGGAAAGAGGGTTGGCAAAGCAACAGAGAGTTGGAATAAATGGGTCCTTTTCATAGAATCCCTACAGTGTGGAAACAGGCCCTTCAACCCAACAAGTCAACACTGACCCTGAGAACACACCCCCAGACCCATTCCCCTAATCTACACATCCCTGAACACTATGGGCAATTTAGCATGGCCAGTCCACCTAGCCTGCACTTCTTTGGACTGTGGGAGGAAACCCACACAGACACAGGGAAAGTGTGCAAACTGTACACAGACAGTCACCCGAGGTGGAATTGAACATGGGTCCCTGGTGCTGTGAGGCAGCAGTGCTAACCACTGAGCCACCGTGCCGCTGTTTCTGGTTGGGAAGATGTAACTTGTGAGATCCTTCAGTCCTCAGGCCCAACTATTTGCAAACTATATTAATGACTTGGATGCAAATACACTATTACAGTCTAAATAGAAAGTAATATAGTCAAATTTGCAAATGACACTACATTAGGTAGGAAAGTAGCTTACAATGAAGAAATAAGAAATTTATAAATGAACATGGACAGGCTGGGTGAATAGGCCAAACTTTCGCAGATAAAGTTTAATCTGGGTAAGTGTGAGTTATCCATTTTGGTCAGGGGAATAGAAAGGCAACTTATTATCTAAATGGAGACAAATTTCAGAGAGCCTTGGTGTAGAGGGATCTGGTTTCCTTATCAAGAATCGCAGAAAGCTAGTATGGTACAGCAGGAAATAAGGAAGGCAAATAGAATTTTGGCATTTATTGCTAAAGGAATACAGTATAAAAGTAAGGAAAAGTTGCCCCAACTTTACAAGGGATTTGTGAGACCACATCTGCAGTATTGCATACAATTTTGGTCTCTTTAGCTGAGGAGGGATGTGGTTGCATTGGAGGCAATCTCAGAGGAGATTCACTAGATTGATTCCAGAGATGAGGGGTTTGTCTAATAAAGAGAGATTGAGCAGTTTAGGCCTACACCCTCCAGAGTTTAGAACAATGGGAGGAAATATAATTGAGGTATAGAAGATGCAAAAGTTGATTGACAAAGCAGACTTGGAGAGAATGTTTTCTCTTGTGGGACAACCTAGAACGAGAGGTTTAGGATAAGCGGTGGCAAATTTAAACCAAGTTGAGGAGGAATTACTTCTCTCAAAGGGTCATGAACCTTCCTGGTCTCTATCAGACATGCCCCATGCCACCTCACACCACCCACTTTGCTGTAAATTCATTGCCTGTGTGTGTGTGTGTGTGTGTGTGTGTGTGTGTGTGTGTGTGTGTGTGTGTGTGTGTGTGTGTCTGAAAGTAGTCGATAGTAATACTCCATTCTATCTCACTTAAGAAAACATGGGAACTGATTCTGCTTTGTTTTGATCTGTTTAACTAAGTCTGACTGAAATGTGACAGCTATATGCTAAGAAAAAAATTGTTGCAACTGAATAAGAAAAAAGGGGAGCCTTGACCCTTCCTTACCAATTTGTAATATTAGTTAAACAAAATACAATAAAGATTTCAGGGTAAGTGATGTATTACAGCTGTAGTACAGGGGAGATGGTGGATACCAGTGTGACCTGAGGAAACCACATCTGCAGGAGGTGTCTACAGCTCAAGGAAATTTATCATGGAATTGATGAACTAGATATTGAGCTTCAGGCATTGTGATACATCAAGGATGAGGTTAGTTACCTGGATACTTTGCCTCAAGAGACAGTCACGCCCATTCAGTTAGATACTTCAGAAACGGTTCATAATCAGGGACAGGTGAGTGCTATTCTGTGTGAGACACAGAGGCAATGGCCTAGTGGTATTATCGCTGGACTGTTAATCCAGAGACCCAGATAACATTCTAGGGACCCAGGTTTGAATCCCACCACAGCAGATGGTGGAATTTGAATTCAATAAAATATGCGGAATTAAGAATCTGGTGATGGCCATGAATCCATTGCCGATTGTCGGAAAAACCCATCTGGTTCACTAATGTCCTTTAGGGAAGGAAACTGCCATCCTTACCCGGTCTGGCCTACATGTGACTCCAGACCCGCAGCAATGTGGTTGACTCTGAACTGCCCTTTGGGCAATTAGGGATGGACAATAAATGCTACTTAGCCAGCAAGGTCATCATCCCGTTAATGAATAAAAAAAAATGGGGATTCAGAAGATACCAGTGGAGGAGACTTACATCTTGCAATTGTCCAACAGGTTCAAGATTTTTGGAGCCTGTGTAGGTGGGAGGAGGGTCTATAGGAAGGATAAACAAACTGACCATAGCCTTGTCAAGCAAGGAACCATTAAAGAGGAGGGAGTAAAAAAGGAATGCAGTAGGCGACAGTATAATTAGGAGGATAGATGCAGTTCTCTACAGCTGACAGTATGGGTCCTGAAAAGCTGTGCTGCCTGCCTGGTTCCAGGATTAAGAACATCTCTCATAGCTTCAGAGTGACTAGGACTGAGAGGGGTGGGATCCAATTGCCATGGTGCACGTACGATAGATAGGGCTAAGAAAGAGGTTTTTCCTTTGGAGTATGAGCAGGTAGGGGATAAATTAAGAAACTGCTACCTGGACCATAAGTAAATTGGCATAGGCTAAATAACACCCAGAATGTTGAATTCATGGCTCAAAGTTTGTATATTGTGGAACTAGCTAGGAATAAAGCTATTTTGAATCTACTATTGTGCAAAGAAATCAATTAATAATGCCATAGTAACAGTGATCACAATACAATTGAACTTCATATTAAGTTTGAAAACAGCATGACAAATCACAAAGAAGGATCTTAAATTTAAACAAAGCCAATTATGTAGGTATGATTGGAGAACTGGCTAAGGTTTATTAGTAAATTTACTGAAAGGTATAGTAGAAAATACACAATATATACATTTAAAGAAATAATTCAGAATGTTCAATAAAAACATATCCAGTGAAAAATTTCCATTTGTGATTTATTCAGGAGGTTAAGGATGGTATTTGATTAAAAGAAAAGGCTTTAATATTGCAAATAATAGTAGTAAATTTGAGGAGTGAGAGTGTTTCAGAAACCAGCAGAGTTCATAAAGTTCATAAATTCAGAGATAGAATATGAGAATCAATTAGCCAGAAATATGAAAACAAATTCCAAGAGTTTTTGCAAATATATAAAAAGGAAAAAAGTAGCTAAAGTAAATATTGAGCTCTTAGAAGAAGAGAACAGGGACTCAAATGTGGGAGGAAGGATTGGGAAATTTGCAGGTTGACACAAAATATTTCATGTTTGTTCTCACAGTAGAGGATACAAGTAATATACCAGAAATAGCAGGTAAACTGAAAGATTAAGTGCATTAAGATAACGTCTGCAGGCAAACGTCTTGGAGAAACCCAAGGAACTTAAATGCCTCAAATCACCAAAAAATGTATGCCCTACATCTTGGGGATCAATAAGAGATGGCTGCAAAGATAAAGGATACACTGGATCTGATTATTGTGTCACAGTCAGTATAACTTTAACAGAGATATTCATGATATCATCACTGTATCATAGCATGTGACCTGAGGATATAAGGGTCTTGTATTTCATTTTCCTCATGATTATCCAAAGCATAACACACTACTGGAAGCACGCTGCTCGTTGTAACCTATTGTTTAATGTTAGCCCAGTCCCTGATATGTCTGTGAATGTAATACCTGCATGTAATAGCTGGTTGTATAAATGTCCGTTGGATCCTTCAGTACCACAACATCCATGTCTAGTTTCTTATGTTATTCAAACTACGCATCAGGTAACGTACTCTGTTGGAAGAAAGTTCTCCGCAATTGTTTTCCAAAATTCCCTAGATTCATGAATAGCCACAGCAGATTGGAAGTTAACCAATGTAACACCACTCTTCAAGAAAGGATGGGTAGACAAAAGAAAATTATGTCCATTTAGCCTGACATCAGTAATCAGGAAAATGCTGGAATCTGTCATTAAGTAAGTCTTAACGTTGTACTTAAAAAAAATAGTATGATTAGAGCAAACAGACACAGCTTTAAGAAAGGGAAAGTTTGAGAAATTTGTTAGGGCTTTTTGAGGATGTAAGTAGTAGGGTAGATAAAGGGGAGCAACTAGACATGGTAAATCTAGATTTCCAGAAAGTATTCAAAAGGGGACCAGATATAAGATATGGTCTGATAGAGCTGGGGGTAATATTAGAATGGATAGGTGATTGGTTAACAGGCACAAATCAGGGAATAGAAATAAATAGGGCACTTTCAAGTTGGCAGGCTGTTACTAGTGGAATTCTGCAAGGATCAGTGATGGTGCTTGGCTACTTACAATCTATGTTAATGACAATGAAAGAAAGATGCAGAATAATATCTCTAAGTTTGCAGATGACTCAAAGCCAGATGGGGATGCAAGCTATGAGGAAGATACAGAGAGACTACAAAGAAAGTAGCATGTGTATATGTTGCTAGGTGGTAAGGCAGCTAGAGTACTGCATAGGTAGGATGCCACATAAGTGCATGAGCGTTTAGGGCAGCCATGGGGTCAGGTTGGGGTGGCTTATTGATTCAGGCAGTCTGATAGTTTTGATCGTGTCATGGTGGGTCTCAGGTCTGACAGGGTCAGATCAGGGGTCAAGTCAGGCCAGGTCAGGGTTCAGGTACCTGGTCAGGGGTGTTTGTGGGTGTGGGTTGGGGTCTGTGAACAGGCCAGGTCCATCAAGGTGTGGGTTCAGGCCGGGGGTGGGGTACGTCAAGTCTGGCAAAAGTGAAGGCTTGGGGTGTGTGTATTTGGGAAGGGCCAGTGGTGAGTACAGGGTTTGGTTTAATAGTTATTCAAAAATTAGAGTGGGTTTGTAATCCACTTACTTTTCCTAGGTGACTATAAATTTAAATGAGTCAAAACGTTCTGAATTCTTTGACTTTAAGGAACTGTTCCAGATGTTTCCAGACACAGGGGAATTGCACATTGGAATCTTCCATTTTTTTGGATAATTCACTCAGAGTCAGCTGTGTTTTGGACTTCTGCATGGTCCTGATGTGCAACTTCAGTCTAAGCTGCTATAATGTCTATCTGGCATTGGAATAGTTGGGCCTTAGTCTCCCAGAGCCAAAGAGGATGGAGATGGGGTAAGAAACCAAACAAAGAAACAAAATATTTACCAGAAAGTTTGTGCAATTATTTGAAAATGGAAGTATGGAAAAACGGAAACAAGCCAAGGAAACAAAATGGGGACGGAGGATATGGTCTGACATTGTCAAATTCAGTGTTGAGTCCCGAAGGTTGTGAAGTGCTAAGTTAAAAGACAAGGAACTGCTCCTCAAGATTATGTTGGACTTGAGGCTGGAACAGTGTAGCAGATCAAGGACAGAGATGTCAGTACGTGAGAGCAAAGTGGAGAATTAAAATAACAGGTCGTCTGGAGCTTGGGTCATACTTCTGAAGGTCCTCCACAAAGTGGTCACCCAATCAGCATCTGCTGTCCCTACTGGAGAACAGAGCACATTGTAAGCAGTGAATATAGTGGCCTAGATTAAAGGATGTTTACATAAATCAATCTTTCATTTGCAGTCTCAGACAGTAGGAGAGAGGAAGCAAAAGTGCATGTGTTACCTCCTCTTGTATTGGTGCTTTTGGGAAGAAGATGAATTTATTCTACAAGGTAATGGTTCTGAAAGGGTTAATGTTGGAGACAGCAATAATTTGCATCTAATGTGATGATATCATCCAGACTTGGGTGGAGACAAGGCAGAAAATCTTAGAATCCCAGTGAGTACAGACCTATATCCACAGGTCTCCTCATTGTCTTAGTAACAGTGTTTATCTTCCTATCTGAACTTGTACCTAGTTGCTATCATGTAAACTAAACATTATTACGATACAGGCTTTTCTTGGAAAGGCTCATTGGTTGCTATTTCTCTGCCACCCTTAATTAAGTAGTCCTTAGACCTGATCAAGGGAAGAGGAATTGTGGCAACATTTTTCCACCAATAAATACCACAGGTTTGTTAGGAGTTACAGCAGAGTGGACCAGGGTATCTCAGAGGGTGGAATGTAGGAAGAGGTGGGGAGTGTGAGATGTCTTTGGTTGCATCACATGGGAAATGGTGGAAATGGTGGAAGATGGTCTGTTGAATACAAAGGCTAGTGGGGTGGAAGATGAAGATGAAAGGAACCCTGTAGTGGGTTTGACAGTCATGGAAAAAGGTTCCAACAGAATTGCAGAAAGTGTGATGCATGTGATCCAGGTTCACATTAGCCATGTTGTGATGGAATCTTTGGTCAACGGATTAAGAAGATATCACAGAAGATTAGGCTGGAAGGTAGTGTTGTGTAAGGGCTTTGGGATCCTGGAGAAACCTTTCAATGATATCACGGAATTGCTTCTCAGCAGCTCTAAATAGCACAGTATTTGCAGAGTTAGGTGAGGTAGGAAGACGGAAACACGTTCAGAGTAGATGAACTAGTTGTAGCCAGTAGAATCAATGGTATAGTCTTTCAATAGTATCATAGTAAGATTAGAAGCTAGTACATTTCTGAATACCTTGTATTGTCGGATTTAGTTTTAACAAGTAATAAGCAGTTTTATACATACGTCCTGACTCCAAAACAATTCTTGACCTTGCCTTCTCCTTGACCATTCCGTCTTCAACCCAAACTCTTGGAGGTAGCCCACAACGACAGATGCAATAAAGCCAGAAGAACCACCAAGCAGGTGTCTTGGATGGCATCATGCTTCTTGACTGTTGTTGGAGCTGCATAGATCCAGGCAAGTGGGGAGTATTCCATCACATTCCTGAACCTGAGCCTTGTAGATGGGGGACAGGCTTAGGGGAGTCAGGAAGAAGAGTAATTACCCATGAAAAAGCCAAACTTAGCGTCAATGAGGAGGTTATTGCTGTCTAGGTACTGTTGGAACAACAACACCACAACAACTTCTGTCACTTTCTTGATTAAGAGCAAACCAAAGGGGTTGGCGACTGCAAGGTTGTATTTGTTGCGCTTTACTGGACAGGACTTACATGGGCAATGTTCCTCATAGCTGGATAGATGTCAGAGTTGCACTGGAACAATTTGGCCAGGGGCACAGCTCGTTCTGGTCCTAGGCCTTCAATAATATTGCTGGAGTGTTGTCAGGGCCCTTGACCTTTTCAGTATCCAGTGTCTTCAGCTGCTTCTTGATATCACATGTAGCTGAAGATTGGCACCTGTGATAGTGGGAACCTCAGGAGGAGGCTGAAATGGACCATCTACTCAGCACTTTTGGCTGAAGATGTTTTCAAATACTTCATCCTTGGGCTTGTCCATCATTGAGAGTGTGGCTATTTACAGAGTGAGTTAAAAACATGAACAGTATAGCTCAGGAACGGGCACTTTGGCCCACCATGTGTGTGCCACCATGATGCCATTCTAAACTAATCCTATCTACCCACACATGTTCCATATCCCTCTATTCCCTGCCTGTTCATGTGTCTACCTAAATGCCTCTTAGACATTGTTATCCTCGCTGTTTCTACCACTTCCCCTGCAGCACGTACCAGGCACTAATCACCCTCTCTGTAAAATACTTGCCTCACACATCTCCTTTAAACTTTCCTGTTCTCACCTTAAACTATGCTCCCTTGTCTTTGACATTTCCACCCTGAGAAAAAGACTCCATGCCTCTCATATTTTTATATACTTCTATCAAGCCACTGCTCAGCCTCCGACGCTCTAGCAAAAACAAACAAAGTTTGACCAACCTCTCCTTATAGCTAATACACGCCATTCCAGGCAATATCCTGGTAACCACTTTTTATACTCTCTCCAAAGACTCCACTTCCTTGTCATAGTGTGGCGACCAGAACTGCACACGATATTTCAAATGTGGCCAAACCAAAGCCTTGTACAGTTGTTGGATTGTCCACCACCATTCACAATTGGATGTGGCAGAAGTGCAGAGCTTAGATCAGATCTGACAATGTGGAATTGCTCAGCTCTGTATGTCACTTGCTGCTTCCACTATTTGACATGCAAGTCATCCTGTTTGGTAGCTCCACCAGGTTAAGAAGTTCCTGGCAGTCTTGCCTTCACTCTTCATTGAACCAGCAGAGTGTCCTAGGCCCAATCGTCTTCAGCTGCTTTATCAATAACCTTCCCTCCATTATGAGGTTGGAAGTGGGAATGTTCACTGATGTTTAACACTGTTTGCAAGTTTTCAAATACTGAAGCAGTCCATGCTCAAATGCAACAAAACCTGGACAGCATCCAGGTATGGGCTGGCAAATGGCAAGTAATTTATATGCTACACAAGTGCCAGGCAATGACCATCTCCAAAATAATAAAATCTCACCACTGCTCCTATACATTCAATGACATTAGCATCAATGCATCCCCCACTCTAACATTCTAGGGGTCACCCTGAAACTAAAACTGAACTCTGAAATTGAAGCTGGACTCACCAGAGTGGTTGCAAGAGCACACCAGGGCCCAGGAATACTGCGGTGATTAACTCATCTCCTGACTTCCCAAAGCCTGTCCACCATCTACAAGGCACAAGTCAGGAGTGTGATGGAATACTCCCACTTGCCTGGATGAGTGCAGCCCCAACAACACTCAAGAAGCTCAACACCATTCAGGACAAAGCAGCCCTCCTGTTTCGCTCCACATCCACAAACATCCACTGCCTTGATCACTGACACTCAGTGATTAAATGAAATTATTGGGTTGTCTCTGGGCCATTTAGGGTGCAAAGATCCTCCAGTCTCTGTCACTGGCTGAGCCCAACCTGGCAGTGACTTGATTTTTTATAAATTTATTTGTGGGATGTGGGCATTGCTGGCTGGTCAGTATTTATTGCCCATCCCTAGTTGCTCCTGAGAAGGTGGTGGTGAGCTGCCTTTTTGAACTGCTGCAGTCCACCTGCTGCAGTTTGGACCCACAATGCTATTAGGGAGGGAATTCCAGGATTTGACCCAATGACGGTGAAGGAACGATGATATATTTCCAAGTCAGGATAATGAGTGTCTTGGAGGGGATGGTGTTCCCATGTATCTGCTGTCCTTGTTCTTCTAGATGGAAGTGGCTGCAGGTTTGAAAGGTGCTGTCTGAGGATCTTTGGTGAACTTCTGCGGTGCATCTTGTACATAGTACACACTGCTGCTACTGAGAGTCAGTGGTGGAGGGAGCATATGTTTGTGGATATGGTGCCAAGCGGGCTGCTATGTGCTGGATGGCATCAAGCTTTTTGAGTGTTATTGGAGCTGCACCCATCCAGGTGAGTGGGGAGTATTCCATTACACTCCTGACTCATGCCTTGTACCTCAGACAGTAGGGCACTCATCAATATTATACCGAAATATCAGCCAAGATCATACCCATAAGACGTAGAAGCAAACGTGGGCCATTCGACTCATCGAGTCTGCTCTGTTATTCAATCAGTTCTGATTCTCTCAACCTTGAATATACTTAACAACCCAGCCTCAACAGCCCTCTATGATAAAGAATTCTACAGATTCAATATTCTCAGAAAGAAGAAATTCCTCTTTGTCTCTATCATGAATGGATGACTCCATTATACCCTGAGTTCCTAGACTGTCCAACAAGGCATCATTAAACAACCTTTCCACAACTACCCTGGCCAGGTCCCCTAACAATTGTGTCTGTTTCAGTAAGGTTGCCTCTCATTATCCTAAAACCTCCAATGAGAACCATCTCAAACCTACTCAATGTTTCCACAAAACACAGTCCTTTCATACCTGGTATCAGCCATGTGAATCTTCTCTGGACTATCTCCAATGCCAGTATATCTTTCCTTGGGTAAGGAGCCCAACACTGTTGACAGTATTCCAGCTGTAGTCTACAACATGAGACTTCACCCTATTGTCTTCAAAGCTGTGGAAGATAAGAGTGTTTTACCACAGAGTAGAAATTGTTGGAAAATAGGGAGAAAGAGGGAAAGAAACTAAATGCTGAGGTTCGACCGTACAAATTGTGAATTTTAATGAAGACAGAGGTAGATTGAACTGCAAGAAAAATTAAGGAGCGATGAATATATCTAAGTGAAAATAATGGTACAGGAAATTTGAGGCAAAATTCGATAAAATCCTAGAGAGGCTCAGAGAGATAGGCAGCCTTTGCAGACAGGTTATTTTTCAAGATCTGGGTAAGGGACAATAGCCAAAGTATTTTGTCTGTTTACTCCACAGATGCTGCCTGACCTCTTGAGTATTTTCCTGAATTTTTGGTTTTATTTTAATTCCACAAAACCTGAGACATCTAAAACTATTAGCCAGTAGATGGCACCAGAATCCCATTCACTCAGTTCCAACACGAATCCTTTAATCTTAATGGCAAGTTGTTGGAATTCTGTTAGCAAAAGAACATAAAATGCGATGCTCTGGTTTATTGTATTCGAAAAATAAGTCTCCACATGATACTGGGACAATGTCATGACCAGTTTTTTAAATATTGACTGTTTTTGTGTCATTTGAATTTTCTAAAATAGAGCATTACCTGGGATCGCTTTGTATAATGTAATTTTTGGTGGTTCACAGGTTGCTGTGGTAATTCACTGACCATCCAGTAACACTGACTTCAGGTCCATAGTCTAGGGACAGTGTGGCACAGAAACAGAGATTGTTGGTCATATACAGGAGGCCCATTAGCTTCCAAAAACAGAAAAGGTGGGTTAACACTTTGAGTGAGGCTCTCTTTCGGAACTCAGATTCCTGACACAAAGCACTTACCTCATGTGATTCCACAACAACAGCAACTTACATTTAAATAGAACCTTTATGACAACATCCCGAATAAAGGTGCTTCATTGGAACATTATCAGATGAAGGGAGTCTAGACCGAGAAGGAACAGAAGTATGGTGAAAGGGGAGAGTACAAAAGGGTCCAGAGGGGCAATTTTTTCACACAGAGGTAGTGGTGGAAGCAAATACAATTTCACCATTTAAGAAACATTTAGACAGGTACATGGATGGGATAGGTATGGAAGGATATGGACCAAGCACAGGCAAATGGAACTAGTTTAATTCAGAAAACTGGGTGGCATGGGCAAGTGAAGCCAAAGAGCCTGTTTCCATGCTGTAGATCTCTATGGCTCTAATTAGCAAAGGAAGGAGGTATCAGGTTAGGAAACTAAAGCCTTGGCCAATGGGACAAAACAAAATGACTGCAGTTGCTGGAGTTCTGAAGTGAAAACAGAAAAAGCTGGAAATACTTAGCAGGTCTGTTAAGAGAAAGAAGCAGAGTTAATATTTTGAGTCTGGTATGATTCAGAGGCCAAAGAGGTAGGGTATAAATTAGATCTTATAAGGAAGAGAGAGAGAGAGATAGCAAGAGAGAGACTTAGGGAGGGTTTTGGGTTCAAATCCTTGTACTGTGTAAAAACTGGTGATGATAGTTACAACCAAGTTTTGTTTTCTCAGTAAGCCTGTTCCTAAAGGATTCAAAAAGGCTGAACAGTTTCCACTTTCATTATCTCAGATGTACCCTCAGCATCATTTAGCAGGACAAAGTCACCAACTTAGAGGTCCTGGAGTATGTCACTTCCATCAGTATACTCTCATTTTTGGCTCTTGTGGTGCAGTGGTAGAGTCCCAACCTCTGATCCTGGAGACCAAGGGTCAAGTCCCATTTGCTCCAGAGGTGTGTAATTGCAAAGAGGCTGGAAATTATGATTTCTGATGAAGGGTCTAGGCCTGAAACGTCAGCCTTCCTGCTCCTATGATGCTGCTTGGCCTGCTGTGTTCATCCAGCTCTACACCTTGTTATCTCAGATTCTCCAGCATCTGCAGTTCTCTGGAAATTATGATGTATGAGTTGGCTCGGTCACATCCATCAGATGGATGATGATGATAATGATGATGATGATTGTAAACCTAAAGGCCATATGTATGGTGAACTGGCCCCTGGGTCACAACCTCCCTCTGCAGCAAAGTCAACTACAAATGAGACATGATGATGGTTGACATTGACACTCAACTGGAGGACAATCATTGCTGGCTGTGACATCCAGCTGCTGACTGTTTGGAGAGGCGATGGAAGAGTGAACAGTAAAGAAAAATCTCAGCTGGCCAAGACGGCCCAGAGAAAACAGGTAAATACAGGACTCTTAAGCAGAGAACTGGCCACAATAGGTCAAACCAGACTGAAGGCTGACACCAGTAAGGGATTTGAGGGTACAACTAGCTATCAATCTGTATTTTACATTGTACATGCATTCAACTCTTAACTAGACAACAGCTTTTGACCCTTGAGTGACAAGTCACTAATCGTATACAGTTGTCTCTGGAGATTTCCAGACACAGCACACTCAGGAAATGCAATATAGAAGAATTCCTCCTACAGCTCTTTCAGAGAAACAAGACAGTTTCACTCTGAACTCAAAAAGTGAGTTCTTTCAAAGCTGGTAGAGATCAGCTGAGCAGTTCTCCCTAGCAAGTTTCTTGATGCCAACTAATTTCAGATACCAACATACTCTCTCCAAGCCAGTCGCTGTTCAAAACACCCACAGCAGGAGCTTACAGCAATGCAAGTACTTATCACCAGTCACGTGATTTCTAGGATAGCTGGTGAAAAAAATTTCCAATGTCCATGGTGACCTTTCAATGACTTCTTTTAAACAAACAATTTCCAGAAAACTGGAATAAATCCATTTCCCCTTGAACATTCAAGATTGAAATCCTCCAGATAAAAAAGAAGTGACTTTACAGGAACTATTTCAATGTGATTTTTCTTTTGTAAAACTGTTGCCTATTACCTTTATCCTTTCTAAGAGCCTCATTGCGATTTCTTTAATAACAGCTTCGATCATCTTTCCTATTAAGGTAAGTAGCCTGTAGCTTCCTGCTTTCTGCCTCCCTTCCATTTTGAATGATGGAGTTACATTCACAACGTTCCAATCTAATGGAACCTTCCTCAAATCATGGAAGCTGTGGAAAACTAAAATCACGAATCAACTATCTCTGTAGCCACGAGTTTTTTCAGATCCTCGAGTGAAGTCCATTAGGGCCCGTGCACTTGTCTGATCGCAGCTCCAACAATTTACTTTATGCCACTTCAATGGAGATTGTAATTTTCTCGGGTCCTTCCTTCCTTTCCTTATCCTGAGTCACAGCTATTTTGTGAATGTTATTTGTATTCTTTATATTAGATATCTGTAATACCTGTTCATTTTATCTGCCATTCTTTTTACATTACTAATTTTTGAGACTCACTTTCTATAGGAGAAACGCCTTGTTAACTCTTTTCCTTTTTTAAAAAAAGTCTATAGAAACTCTTAGTATCAGCTTTTATATTTCTTGCTAGCTTTCTCTCATACTCTAATTTCCACTTCTTATTAAAGTTTTAATCAGTCCACTGTGATTTATCTTCTATCCAATCTATTGACCTACAACCTGTCTTTACACAATTATTTGCTTTTTCATTAAGTTTGATACAATCTTTAACTTGTTCAGTTAACCACAGTTGGTTGAGCCTCCACTTGCAATACTTCTTTCTCGTACGAATGCATCTATTGTGTATATTCTGAAATATCTCGTTAAATGTCTGCTGATCTTTGTTGATCTATCCTTTAACCTAATTTGCCAGTTCACTTTAGTTAGCTCTGCTTACAAGCCATCATAATTACTCTGTTTTAAGATTAAAATAGATGATAGAATTTGACTCCCTGCTGTGTGGAAGCAGGCCATTCAGCCCATCGAGTCCACACCAACCCTCCGAAGAGCATCCCATCCAGACAATATTAATGATTCCACTTCTGCCCAAATAAGCCCATAATGTTCCATCTATGGTAATCTATTCTGATAGCTCTTTGTGCCATCAGGAACTACAGGAAGCAGCTTGTCTGGAATCAGGTTAATAATTTGACTTATGGGTTTTGGGTGGCTCAGGCTGGGCAAGGCACCACAAATTTATCGCTAAGTCTGAACTAATGTAGTGAGTGTTAGATACTGTTTTGCTGTAGTAGATATAATAACATCAGTCTGATGCAGAGTAAAGGATGGGCAATGAGTGGCAACCTTGCCACATGTCATGAGTGAATAATAGAAACAACCTTCACCGGGAGTGCAGCAGCTGAGATCAGGAGACATAGAGGATTTCTTTCCTTTCCTGGTCTTGGAGTGTTGTGGGCAGCAGCAATACGATTCCTATTGCGGCTCAAGAACAGACTGGGCATTGAGCTGGCTCATTTCCTGTCAGACTGGCTCCGTTATACTGGGTAGCACATTGACACACAGTGCCAGCTGGAGAGAGAATAATCAACAACTTGAAACTTTACAAGCAAGAGTTGGACATGCAGGGAGCAGCTAAAACCTGTAGATACAGTCATTTAATTCAGTCTTTCCTCTGATACCAGTGACAGGGACAGCACAGTGGCTCAATGGTTCACACTGCTGTATCACAGTGCCAGGGATCCTGGTTTGATTCCAGCCTCGGGCAACAATCTGTATGAAGTTTGCACATTCTCCCTGAGTCTGTAGGGTTTCTTCTGAGTTCTCCTGTTTCCTCCCTCAGTCCAAAGATGTGCAGGTTAGTGAATTGGCCATGCTAAACTGCCCAGTGTCCAGGGATGTGCAGGCTAGGTGGATTAGCCGAGAAATGCAGGGATGGGGTAGGGGGATGGGTCTGGGTGGGATGATCTTTGGAGGGTCGGTGTGGACTCAATGGGCCAAATGGCCTGCTTCCACTCTGTAGAGATTCTACGACTAAAGTGGGAAATTGAGGTAGGTCAACACTGAGCTTCAGCCATTATTGAAAAGAGCACAACTAGGTAGCAATTAACAAAGATTTTATTGGATCCTTTCTTTTCCCAAGACCAAGTACGACATAATATTTACTACTATGGAAGTAACACTGCCATAAATAAGGCTAAGAAACAGGAATATTGAAGCCGTCATTATTAGCAACAATGAAGAAAATCCCACTAGCCTACAGGGAGCATCTATAATCCCAGTGGCCTCTGAGAGAGTCATTACAGTTTAATTCAATCCGGTTTGTAGGAAATGACTGGGAGGGGATGAACACCCTTTTCTCTTATAAAAAGAATGACACATTTTCCACTCTTTCACGTGGGAAAAGCTGCATGTATTGCCAGGGCGCACCTCATCCATCAGGCAGGCTGCCAGAACAATGCAGCGATTGAGTCAGTTCATCGTGACTCACAATGCCCTTGCACAGGCAAACAGGGAGCCACCAGGCCAGGCTACCTCAGCAAGCAAAAGTTGGGGTGGGGGGTGGTATGCAGGCAAAGCTTGGCTGTTACTCCTGTCAGTACAGCAGAGCAATGACCTTAAACCATTGTTGCAGGAGGAACTTCTCAAATTAACAGTCACCAGTCATTAACCCTTACAGCACCGATCAGCGTCTGCGCTGATCATACGACCATGAAGCTCAGCAATGAGTATTTCTTCAGACAAGGAGAAACCGAAGCCAATCAAGAGAAAAATACCTGGTGTCAGTGATGCGAAGGTATTTGATGGTTGTGCTACTTTAGAATTCAGAGGGCAGGTCTTAACTGCCACAGGAGTGTAAGTCACCACTGAGGCATCTGGACACGCATCATTCTGATCAATTAGTCACTTCACTCGCTCCCACCCTCCACTTTATCACAGTCTTTCTTTTTTGGCCTTCTTCCCACCCTCCATCCCATTCCACAGCCTCACCATCAGTTGTAACTTCTCCCAATTCTGATAAAAAGTCACCAACCTAAAATTTAGATACTCTCTCTGTGCCCTCAGCAAGATGGCGCCGGAGTAGACCTCCCGTGCTGGAACTCACCCACTCCATCCATCTTTTACTTTTTTTTTATCATTTTGTTTGTGTCTTCTAAACTTTGAAAAACTTTTTAAAATTTACTCGGTCTAAATAGGTTGGGAATGGAGGTGAGTTTCGTGCACGGACTGGAAGCAAGGCCTCAAGTTTCGAAGCTTGATGTGGTCTGGAGTCTACGTACCAGCACGGACTGGGGTGGAAAGATTGAAAACTGTGGACTTGTATGTTTTATTTTTTCCTTTTTATTCTTATGCCAGACATTTTATTTATTATTTTTCTATTTTATACCAAATACTAAAGTATCTGCACTTGGATATCTTGTACTAAAGATGGCATTGTAAGTGGCAACTTGTAAACTTTACACTGCACTTATTTGAGTACATGTGACAATAAAGCTAATTCAATCCAATTCAACTCACTTCCTTCCACACATGCTTCCAAACCTGCTGAGAATTTGCAGTTTCCATTTCTGGTCCAGTCTGAAGCTTGGTGCACTCACAATACGTCCCTCGACATGTCATCTATATTTGATGGGCACTAAGCCATTTGCTTTTAGAGAATGTGTAGTAAGTTCAGGTTAAACTGTTGGCTGTAAACTTCACTGATTGGAATTTCTTCCATTATTCAGTGAGTTGGACTCCCATCGGAGTTCACATCCCACTCCAGGATTTGAGCTTAAAATTCTACTTTGGTACTCTGCAGTTCTGCATGTTCAATGTGGCTTTTCTCAAATGAGAAACTAAACCTAACCCACATGTGCCCTTCTAATGGACATAATGATCCCAAGTCCAATTTAAAGTAAGAGCAGGAGATCTATCTCCAGTTCCTGGTCAATATTTATCCCTCAACCAAAATTGCAAAAGTCATTATTATATTTCTGTTGATTGGAACTTGCTGACTGCTAATTGGTTGCCATTTCCAACTTTACAATAGTGATGGCATTTCAAAAGTTGTATCATTGAAATAAAATTCTATGGGATTGTTGTTGGTCCTGAAGGGCACAATTTAATCCAAATTTTTCTTTTGTAATTGTTAGTTGTTTAGGAGTCCAGAGCTTGAGTATTGCTTTAAAAAAAAGACACATTTTGTTGAACTTTTTCTTCCTGCACTCATCAGACAATTCACAAGAAATATCAAAGTAAATGAGGAAAAAAAAAACTGTTTGAGAGGTGAGGGCCGATTGATTGGTAAGTGGACTCAGATTGGTAGAGACATTGCCATGGAGAATACACCAATTAATGATGACTGACAATTAACTGCCAAACTTTGTTAAAATTATGGTCTGAAACTGCATAAGGAGGGTAGTGTCAGGGGTGTTGCTTCTCCAAATCTGCGTTGCTATTAGGTAGCCTTAATTCATGGCAGAACAGGTAAATATTCAGGGGAAGGGATCCTCTCCCCATGCTCTGGGCTATTCATAAATGCGTGTAATTTCATGGCTCCTTAACTTAAAAAGATCACAGGCAAAATCACTAATCAGAGATATGCATACAGAACGTGAATATCTCTGCCTTAGCAGACAATTCAGTCACAGAATTATTACCGTCCAGCCCAATCTGATAACCTACCTGATAGTAGGCCAACAGGATATGCCAATGTTGATGAAATTACCGTCTCTTTCAGATGAGATATTAATAGTTATCTGTCAACTAGCATCACTAAACTGATTATCTGATCTATGTGTCCCTGCTGTTTGTCTAGGGTGGTCACTAGGACTTTAAACTAGTGAATTGGCGGGAAGGGAAGGGGAAAGCAAAAGGAAGTATAATGGTAAATAGAAAAGAAAACAGCAGGTTAACATGTGCAGGACAATTTAAAAAGACTATGAAAGAAGTTAAAAGGAAGGAAAACTCAGGAGATATTATTAATAGAGAAGGTATAAAAACTAGCATAAATAACTAGCACTTTACCTGAATGCTCGTAGCAATCGAAAGAAGGTAGATGAGTTAATGGCACAAATCATCGCGAATGAGTGTGATTTAGTAGCCATTACAGAGGCATGGTTGCAGGACGGTTGTGACTGAGAATTAAATATCCAGGGGTATCAGACTATTTGGAAGGACAGACAGGAAGGTAAAGGAAGTGGTACAGCTCTGATATTTAAGGATGGCATCTGGGCGGTAGTGAGAGATGATATAGGTTCTATGGAGAATAAGGTTGAATCCATTTTAGTGGAAATCAGAAACTCAAAGAACGAAAAGTCATTGATAGATGTAGTCTATAGGATACCAAATAAAAACATCACATTGGGGCGGGCAATAAACAAGAAACAACTAATGCCTGTAAAAATTGTATGGCAATTATCATGGGGGATTTTAATCTACATGTCAATTGGTCGAACCAGGTCAGTCAAAGCAGCCTTGAGCAGGAGTTCATTGAATGTACCTGCGATAGTTTTCTTGAACAGTATGCAATGGAACCAACGAGGGAGCAAGCAAGTATACAGATGGAAAGTGAGAAGATAAAATCCAATAACAGGGTCCTGTGCTTAAACAAAGGAGAATACAATAGGATGAGGGAGGAGTTGGCTAAAGTAGACTGGAAGCAAAGATTTTATGGTGGGACAGTTAATGAATAATTGAGGACCTTCAAAGCAATTTTTCAAAGTGCTCAGCAAAAGTATATACCAGTGAAAAGGAAGGACTGTAGAAAAAAAGGGGTATTCAGCGATGGATTTCTAAGGAAGTAAGGGAGACTATCAAATTGAAAGATAAGGTATACAAAGTGGCAAAGACCAATGGGAAATTAAAAGATTGGGAAAACTTTAAACGTCAATAAAAAGATACAAAAAAGCTATAAAAAATGTAAGATAGATTATGAGAGTAAACTAGCTCAGAATATATAGACAGATAGCAAACGTTTCTACAAATATATAAAATGAAAAAGAATGGCTAAGGTAAACACTGGTCCGTTAGAGGATGAGAAGGGGATTTAATAATGGGAAATGAGGGAATAACTGAGGCATTGAACAGGTATTTTGTGTTGGTCTTCACAGTGGAGGACATGAATAACATTCCAGTATTTGATGACAAGGAAACTAAGGTAGGTGAGGACCTAGAAATGATCATTATCACAAAAGAGGTAGTGTTGGGCAAGTTAATGGAGCTAAAGGTAGACAAGTCTCCTGGCCCTGATGGAATGCATCCCGGGGTAATAAAAGAAATGGCAGGAAAAATAGCAAATGTGCTTGTGGTAATTTTCCAAAATTCCCTGGACTCTGGGTAGTTCCAGTAGATTGGAAAACAACAAATATGGCACCACTATTTTAAAAAGGAGGTAGACAAAAGATAGGGAATTATAGTCCAGTTAGCTTAACTTCTGTAGTGGGGAAAATGCTTGAATCTGTCATCAAAGAAGAAAAAGCAAGACATCTGGATAGAAATTGTCCCATCTGGCAGACACAGCATGGGTTAATGAAGAGCAGGTCATGTTTAACTAATTTACTGGAATTCAATGAAGACATTACGAGCGTGCTGGACAAACAGGGACCCAGTAGATATGGTCTATCTTGATTTCCAAAAGGCATTTAACAAGGTGCCGCACAGGCTACTGCATAAGATAAAGGTGCAAGGTGTTATGGGCAATGTATTAGCATGGATAAAGGATTGGTTAATTAACAGGAAGCAAACAGTGGGGATAAATGAATGCTTTTCTGGTTGATGTTCAGTGACTATTGGTGTGCCTCAGTGATCAGTTTTGGGACCACAATTGTTTACAATTTACAAAGATGATTTGGAGCTGGGGACCATGTGTAGTGTGTCAAAGTTTACAGATGACACTAAGATGAGTGGTAGAGCAAAGTGTGCAGAGGACTTTGAAAGTTTGCAGAGGGATATAGATAGTTTAAGTGAGTGGGCAAAGGTCTGGCTGATGGAGTACAATGTTGACAAATATGAAGTCATCGATTTTGACAAGAATAACAATAAGAAAGACTATTATTTGAATGGTAAAAAAATTGCAGCATGCTGCTGTGCAGAGGGACCTAGGTGGCCTTGTGCTTGAACCGTGGAAGATTGGTTTGCGGGTGCAATAGGTAATTAAGAAGACAGATGGAATTTTGTCCTTCGTTGCTAGAGGGATGGAGTTTAAAAGCAAGGAGGTTATGTTGTATCTGTGTGGGATGCTGGTGAGGCCACACCTGGACTACTGTGTGCAGTTTTGGTCTCCTTACTTGGGAAAGGATGTACTGGTAATGCAGGGGATGCAGACGAGATTCATTAGGTTGATTCCAGAGTTGAGAAGGTTGGCTTATGAGGAGAGACTGAATGGACTGGGATTATATTCATTGGAATTTAGAAGAATGAGGGGGGGTCTTATAGAAATATATAAAATTATGAAGGGAATATATAAGATAGCTTATATGTCATCTCATACAGGCTTTAAACAGGTTGTTAATCCACTATACAATCATTTCATAATTATATCACATTTACACATCATCATCTCTCCTTCGTCCTCTGACTTCACAAATATACGAGATGGCTGGACATTTCATATCTTTCTCAGAACACACTATCTTTCAATATAGAAGAATTATACGGATTTGTTGCTTAGGACCTGCTGATCCTGTATTTGATCAGTGGATCATTAATGCTCTGCAGGACCTTCTATCTCTCGAGTATTGTTCACAGAGGATGCTGTTCTTTGTAGACCTTGTTGTTGGTCCATCACCTTATCTGGAGGATTTGAAAAGTTATTCCTTTTTGGTGGGCAGCTACAAAGGGAGAATCACAGAATAGTTTCTGCCATGAGTGACAAATCCAAAAATTGGTTTGATTATTCTTTGTGTTGAAGCTGACCAAGTTAGACAGAATACACCTTAACTACTCAGGAATTTCCTCCTGACAGCAACAACAAGATTTTGTTAGTTAGGGCAGTAAGTCAGCAATATGGTAACAGCAATAGGCCAGTTAACTCCTCAAGCTTATTCTGACAATCAGTTAGATTATATTTGATCTGTATCTCAATCCCTCGTATCCAGTTGGTTCTATATTCTGAAATACACTTGCCTACAACCTCAATTCTGAAATGTTCAATTGATTTCCTGCAGCATTTTTGCAGAGTTGCACATTCCTGTGACTCTTTGTGTAAATAAGTGACTGTATGGACTAATTTTGAGGTGATCTTCCATATTCTGCATTCTTGTATTAGAGGAAATAGTTGCACTCTGATAAGCCCTAACAAATCCTTAACAAAAGAACCTGGAAGTTCATTGAACACCAGTCTTTATGGTTAATAGCAGAACATGTAAATTGATGTTAGGGAGGGCTTTAAACTGGAACCTTTCTAATAAGACAGGACAAAGAGTGCTTATTCTTACGGATGTGACATATGAGTAAGCTATGGAAACACCCAGTACTGAGGAGATCAAACTGACTCCCTGTTTCCTAGTAATTGGCTTGTGCCCAGCACTCAATATTACAAAAAAACAGCCAACAAAAACAAGCTTACTAATAAGGACAACAATGTAAAATAAACAGAGGAGTGGCTGGAAGTGCAATGCAGGTTCAACGGTATCTGAAAATAAAGCAGAAAACCCTTAAAGTTTCAGGTAGAAAATCTTCTTCAGAAATTTTTCAGATGTTAACAACTGTCCTTCAGGTTTCCTGTATTATGTATTTTTTATTTTAGATTTCCAATATTTGCATTTCATTTGTCTCTTTGACTGTCAACAATGGCTCCATTTGAAGCACTCCTGTCTTTGAGTTGCAAGTTTTTAATTCAAATGCTGCACCAGAACAAATGTAAAAAGTCAAGGCTGACACTTCAGTGTAATACTTGCTGCAGCGTTGAAGATGCAGTCTTTTGGAGGAGTCATTAAACCAGGGCGCCATCGGCTTCCTCAGGATAATCTTTTGAAAAAAGACACTTTTCCAAGAGTAGAGGAGTTACACTGACTGGCCTGATGGATATTTAGTTATCCCTCAGTCAACCGCAGATTATCTGATCAGATTGCTGTTTGTAGGAGTTTGGATTGTGCAAATTGGCAGAGTACCCAGATGCCATCCAATATACAAACTATTAAATAGGATGTGTGATGAGATTTTTAAAAAGTGTATCAACACAGGAAACAGGTTCATTGAGCATATAGGCAGTAAGGTTAGTTTAGAGATAATAGGAACTGCCGATGCTGGAGAATCTGAGATAACAAGGTGTAGAGCTGGATGAACACAGCAGGCCAAGCAGCATCAGAGAAGCAGGAAAGCTGACGTTTCAGGTCGAGACCCTAGACTTTGTTCTTCTAGTGCCCTATCTAGAATGTCCTACCAGAATAAGGAATTCTGCTCCTGTGTACATTGAACTCACAATTTCCCAAGAACATCCACAAAATCTTTTACAATGACCGGAAAATAGATGAGGCTTCAGGTCAACATCACATGTGACAGTCAGCTCTTCCAACTGTGCAGTACTCTTTCAGTACAACACTGGAGTGTTAACTTGGGTTTGGTGTGCAAATCCCTGGAATGGGACTTGAACGTGCAGCCTCCTGATTCAAGTTGAGAGGTATGATTAGCAGAGCTGGAACAATAGGTGGCTGCCAAGCAGTGGGACACACACTTAACAGTGGCGCAGTCCCTCTGTGGGTGAGTCATGGTGAGAGAGAAGGAGAAACAATATCTTTAGTTATTAGTTTGAATGATTTTGATACTGCGGGGCATAGCCATGGCTCCTCCCAGTTGTCTGGAGCCTTTACAGTTTCTTTGCTTTGATCTCTAGGATAACTCCACTTTGTCAGGTTCTTTCAGCATCCATTTTCTGCATTCTGTTGATTTTTGACTCCTACCCTTGAGTCCTCTCCCAAATAGTCACTTAATTTAACAAGGTGTAGAGCTGGATGAACACAGCAGGCCAAGCAGCATCA
>NC_063361.1:7489974-7554255 GCF_021869965.1 Rhincodon typus | reverse complement strand
TCTAATACTAGGGGGCATGCACTTATGGTGAGAGGGGGAAAGTTCAAAGGTGATGTAAGTGGTAGGAGTGTGAAACACACTGCTCGGGGTGGTGTTGGAGGCAGATACAATAGGGGCATTAAGGGACTTTTAGATAAGCATATGAATATACAAGTAATAGAGGGATATGGACCAATGGCAGGCAGAAGGGATTAGTTTCATTTGGCATCATGTTTGGCACAACATCATAGGCTGAATGACCCTTTCCTGTGCTTCACAGTTCTATGTTCTATGCTCTTTACCCAAACTTCACAGTCTCATACGGTCCTTCCATGTTAACCTGCAAGGCATCATTCAATTTGACATATATGGCCTATCCTGATAGAGATTTCTGTTGGCTGATGTTGCCCAGATTGTTTGCCTTTTGCCTATGTTATGTTTTCCCGAACAATAGTTCTAATAAATCTGTAGTTATCAAACAGGGTGCAAATGTTGTGTTCAGACTCAACAACACCACTGGAAGCAGACAGCATATTCTGCCAATTTGGCTGTACACTGATAGACAACCTGTCTCTTGAAGAAGCGTCCAGTATACCCATTGGAAAGACAACATTGACTTGAGCCAACTCATAAAATTGGCACAAGATCATAGGATCATAAGAGTAGATGCAGAAGTAAGGCCGTTCATCCTTCGAGCCTGTTCTGCTATTCAATACATTCGTGGTTGACCTGATTGTGACCTTAGCACCACTTATCTGCCTGTCCCTCAAAATCCTTGAAACCTTTGCATAAACAACAAATTGACCTGCAGGATCAAGGTGCTTATCTATAAGGCCTTTGTCCTCAATATGTTGCTGTATAACAACAAAGTCTGGACATACAATCCTTCAAGGTGCTGCATTTTGAAAAGGCAAACCAGGGCAGGACTTATACACTTAATGGTAAGGTCCTGGGGAGTGCTGCTGAACAAAGAGACCTTGGAGTGCAAGTTCATAGTTCCTTGAAAGTGGAGTTCCAGGTAGACAGGATAGTGAAAATGGCATTCAGAATCCTTGCCTTTATTGGTCAGTGCATTGAGTATAAGAGTTGGGAGGTCATGTCGTAGCTTAACAGGACATTGGTTAGACCACTATTGGAATACTGTATGCAATTCTGGTCTCCCTGCTATGGGAAAGATGCTGTGAAACTTGAAAGGGTTCAGAAAAGATTTACGAGGATGTTGCCAGGGTTGAAGGGTTTGAGCAAGAGGGAGAGGCTGAATAGGCTCGTGTTATTTTCCCTGGAGCATCGGAGGCTGAGGGGTGACCTTACAGAGGTTTATAAAATCATGAGGGTCATGTATAGGGTGACTAGCCACGGTCTTTTCCCCAGGGTGGGTGAGTCCAAAAAAGAGGGCATAGGTTTAAGGTGAGAGGGGAAAGATTTAAAAGGGACCTAAGGGACAACTTTTTCACGCAGAGGGCAGTGCATGTAATGAAGCTGCTAGAGAAGGTGGTGGAGGCTGGTACAGCTACAACATTTAAAGGGTATCGGGATGGGTATATGAATAAGAAGGGTTTAGTGGGGTATGGGCAAAATGCTGGCAAATGGGTCTAGATTTATTTAGGATATCTGGTGGGCATGGTTGAGTTGGACCGAAGGGTCTGTTTCCATTTCCATACTGTACAGCTCGATGATTCTACGATTCTATATACCAAGAAAAAAATACTTAATAATTTATATCTTCCAAGACTATAAAGAATCCTAAGCATTACAGGTAAAGACAAAGTCAATGATGCAACAGTTCCTTGTAGGTTAAATATGCTGCATATGCTAGCACCAATCCAGCAAGTATTAAGGGTGAGATGATAAAGGGGTTTGACAGGGTAGTTCCTGCAACTTTGGTTCCCCTGGCTGTGGAACCTAGAACAAGGCGGCACAGTCTCAGGATTAGGTGTCAATCATTTAGGACTGAGAGGATGTCAAATTTCCTAACGATAGGAATTCTCTGCTCCAGAAGATGGTGGATGCTCCATCCTTGAAATGTTGCAGGCTGAGATTAGACCCATCATTTTGTGTTGAATAACACTATCCTTAGGATTGACTCCAAGGATGTGCTCCAAGATTGTGGTAGTTAACTGCTGCAGATTCTTTACCCCATATGTGGAATTTCAACGGATCTGTTACAAAAGGCCTATAAATTTGGGTTGGGTGTGGGGAGTGCAGGGCAGAGTAGCAGCTATGAAAATATATGTGGTGAAAAGAGGTTCTTTGAGACACAGTGAAATAAATATTGTGGATGAAATTGCAGTACCAATACTAGTTTCCTTTTAGTGGCATATTAAAAGTTTGCTTTGCCAATTCTTCATAATCCCTCTACCATAAGATTAAAATTACTGGAAAATTTAGTGTGAACAGTTTTTATTGAATAGAAATCACTTTGCATGTGTAATATATGCAACATAATTAAGTGACACAGGCAGATGGACAGATAGATATACATATAGATAGATAGACAGACAGACATATGACACACTGTAAAAAGAATAGCCAAATAAATAGACAAAAATAACAGACCAATAGAAATAGATACGGGTAACCTAGATGCATAACAGACTGATAGTTTACACCCCCAATAGTTTGATATAGTTACCAAGCAAACTTTAAGAGTGATGGTTAGACAAGTAGGAGGTAGACCCTGGATACTGACAGATGTATAAATAGATAGACCGACAATGCATTGTGAGTAGATTACAGATAGGCAGATAAAGAGAGATAGGGTCGATTCAGAGACATTTGTTGCTGTGTTGTTTCTCAAGATGCTATTCTGTGATAAACAGAATCCGTGCAAGAAATCATGGGTTGGGGGAGGGAAGAAACTGTAGTAAATAGCAATTGTCATTACCCCTCAAACCTTCCTCCCTGCTCCTATATTGCCCCCCTGCTGAGGTAATAAAGGTGCCTGTCCTGAGAGCTCCTTTCCTCACATCAGTGTGAGAGTTATCAGCACTGGCTGTGACTGACATTACCCAGAGTGGAAGGGGAGGGGATCAGTGACACCAGCATTGTTAGTACTATTAATCCTTTTATCAGGCTCACAGTCATTAGAAGAAGGGAAAAAAAAGGCCCCTAAAACTCAGGAGATGAAACCTGACAACATGAAAGGGAAACCTTTCAAACTGTGTCAGGCAGGAATTAACAGTTCAGCAAATTAGCTGAGAAAATAGTGAGGAGGTGAAACTCGGCAAAGTCATTGGGATGTGACCTGCTACTGGTTGGGATTGAATTTTTTGGGCTTGCCTTGACAAAACAATGAATAAATGTGTCCTTACATAGAATTTCCACTTTTTTAAAATGTTTCTGTTTCACAAGAAGATTTTCCAACCCATCTCTTTAAAACTACTTAGAATATCTATACAGAATGGAACGTTAAATTAGACAAAGTGTCCAGTGCACAATTATTTGATGTTTTTCAAATTACTTATCTTTTACAATTGCCCGCGTTTGCAATTAAGGTAATGTCGAAGCCATCGGTACTGAGCATATATAAAAAGTAAATCAGATAAAGAGTCTCTGAAATGGGTAAGTTAAAGATGTGAATTAGGATAATGCTGGCTGATCAGTTCCTCTATAAACTGCTCTATTCTGTAACATCAGCAACATGTCAGCAAGTTGCCCTTAAACAAACTCACTAAAACATTTAAAAAGCACTTTGATGAACACTTGAAGTGTCATAACATTCAAGGCTTTGGGTCTAGTGCAGGAAAGTGAGACTACTTTTGGTGGTATAGATTCGATGGGCTGAAAGACCTCTCCTGTACTGTACGATTCTACGTTTCAAAGATTTTCGGGCTTATTCATTCCACTTAAGTAAATTTTTAAACCATAGTAAGTTTTAATTACTGTCATCAACAAACTGTCTATCACTGAAAATTAAGTTTATAAGTGTAGCATCTCATTCATTCAGGTTTTGTAAAGTATTATGAAACATTTGCAGCACAGAATCATGGTTCAACAATTACATGCCTGTTTATGCTCCATACACGTCTCCTCATGGCCATCTTCATCTAACTCCAGTGACATAGCTTCTGTTCTTTTTCATTCTTCATCAGCTTTCTTGGCTTCCTCTTAAGTACTATTCCCTCTTTATATCCTCCACAGTAACAAATTCTACATTCTAACTACCATCTGGACAAATAGATTTTCCCGAATTTGCTGCTGGATTTCTTACTAAATATCTTATATTTTCTTGTGGTGCAATGAGTAGTGTCCCTGCCTCTGAGACAGAGGCTACTGGTTCAAGTCCTACTGCATGACTTGATGGCCAAGGAAGTTGCATTCATAATGTAGCCAAACAGCTTCAACCTGTACATCCTTCCAACAACTGGTGGCTTGAGTGGGAGAGATTCCTGGTCAACCTTAAGTTAGAAATTTAATTTAGAGCTCCTACCATCACTATCCCTAGCTCCAGATTATAACATGCGTGTTATTGCAACAGTGCACGTTGCCATAGCAACTCCCTGAGTGGACGACAATGCACCGTCCAATATGTATGGTCCCCAGTTCTAGGCCCACCCACTGTTTTATTTTCTTCTTCTTTCAGTGGCCATTGCTAACAACACCAGCATTTGTTGTCTATCCATAATTGCCTTGTGTTGAATGAATTGCTAAGGCCATGTTAGAGGGTAGTTAAGAGTCAACTACATTGCTGTGGGTCTGGAGTTGCATATGGGCCAGACCAGGTAAGGATGGCAGATTTCCTTCCTTAAAGAATATTAGTGAACCAGATGGATTTTTACAACAATCGCTATCTGATCACCATTGCTGAGATTAGTTTATTGTTCCAGATTTTTATGAATTGTATTTAGGTTCCACCTGCTGCCATTTTAAGTTATAAATCCAGATCGTCAGCTTTGGTCTCCAGGTGACCAGTTCAGGGACATTACCACAAGACTAACATCTCCCCTGTGGAAATAACTCTTCAACATCAAATGTATCAAGTGCATTCTTATCTTAAAGATCTCCATCAAATTACCTTTCAGTCTTCACTTTTCTAGATATAGAGAGTTCTATCTCGTTTAGTCTTTTCTGTAAGGTGTAACCTCTCAGTTCCAGCATCATGCTAGAAATACTTCCTGCACCTTCTCTAGTGCTTCTGGGCCATGTTTATATATACAGATCGGAACTGTACACACTGCTCCAAGTGTGGGCTAACCAAGAATCTTTACAAATTTAAAATAATTTTGCTGCTTTTTAATGATATCTATCAGGAAATAACTCAGTGCATTGAGTCAGAGATAGTAAGAACTGCAGATGCTGGAGTCAGAGATAACACAGTATGGAGCTGGAGGAACGCAGCAGGCCAGGCAGCATCAGAGGAGCAGGAAAGTTGATGCTTCTGAAGAAGGGTCCCGAACCGAAACGTCAACTTTCCTGCTCCTTTGATGCTGCCTGCCCTGCTGTGTTACTCCAGCTCCACACTGTGTTATCAGTGCAGTTAGTTGTCTGAATTATTGTTGGAAATTTTAAAAATAAAAATGATTTCTTTCAAATAAAACCTCTGTTTAAATCTCTCTCTCTCTCTCTTTCTCCCTGATATCTAACATTTCTTTCACTCTCTTTATACAGAATCTAATGTTTGCATTGGGAATTTTGTCTGCCAGTTGGAAAACCAGCAGAGGCTCTTGGGGAAGTCCCACAGATATTAACAAAGAACAAAGAAAATTACAGCACAGGAACAGGCCCTTCGGCCCTCCAACCCTGTGCCAATCCAGATCCTCTATCTAAACCTGTCGCCTATTTTCCAAGGATCTGTATCCCTCTGCTCCCTACCCATTCATGTATCTGTCTAGATACATCTTAAATGACGCTATCGTGCCCGCCTCTACCACCTCTGCTGGCAACACGTTCCAGGCACCCACCACCCTCTGCGTAAAGAACTTTCCATGCATATCTCCCTTAAACTTTTCCCCTCTCACCTTGAAATCGTGACCCCTAGTAATTGAGTCCCCCACTCTGGGAAAAAGCTTCTTGCTATCCACCCCGTCTATACTTCTCATGATTTTGTAGACCTCAATCAGGTCCCCCCTCAACCTCCGTCTTTCTAATGTAAATAATCCTAATCTACTCAACCTCTCTTCATAGCTAGCGCCCTCCATACCAGGCAACATCCTGGTGAACCTCCTCTGCACCCTCTCCAAAGCATCCACATCCTTTTGGTAATGTGACGACCAGAACTATAAGTGCCAGGTCTTTCCCAGGATTAAGGACACTGAGTGGTAGATGTTTGAAAAACTAATTGATGACAAAGCAGACAAAACCTTTGGACGAGAGAGATTTAGGTAAAAGGATAGTTTCAGCAGCATCACTTTCTGAGAGTTGCAGGAAACTGTACAGATCTACAAATAAGGCATTAAACACAAAGAAGACAGAACTAATCATTTTTTTAAAAGAATGCAAATTCTTTTAAGATATAAGAAATTTCTAAGAGTGCCTTACTTGAAACGACTAAAGCTGAAGCTTCAAATACAACCAAAACTAAAGGTTGCTGACCTGTACTGAAGTGCAATGAATACTCTACCTTGCTTTCTCTTTTTTATTAAAAATGAGAGGCTGCTGATCTGGTTTAAAACAAAACTCTCTTAACTGGTCCTGAAAGCACAGCTCCAATGTGCTGATAGAAGATAATACAGTTTGACAACACCAAAACAGCAATTTTTGACATTAAGAAGGTTTACACCTGTCCAGATATTGGTGGTTCTGCCATTTCCCTTTTCCAAAACAAAACAAAAAGCCTCCATGATATTATCAGTCCCTTTTTGGGACGAAGCTCATCAAAAGGCGGAAGCCTGCTCCAACAGTCCTGAAAGCCAAGCTGCTTATGCTGGTGTAATTTTCTACAGGTGAAATAATGTACAGCAGAAACCTCATATGGATTAAACATCCAAAGACATTCTTATGGATTATAACTGTGCAAACATTGCATGCTGTTCTATTTTACAGATCAAGTGATAAATGATCTTAACAGAATCCCTACAGTGTGGAAACAGGCCCTTCAGCCCAACAAGTCCACACCGAACCTCAGAGCATCCCACCCAGACCCATCCCCCTGTAACCCACCTAATCTACACCTCCCTGAACACTACAGACAATTTAGCATGGCCAATTCACCTAGCCTGCACACCTTTGGACTGTGGGAGGAAACCACAGCACCCGGAGGAAACCCACGCAGACATGGGGAGAATGTGCAAACTCCACACAGACAGTCGCCTGAGGGTGGAATCGAACCCGGGACCTGGTGCTGTGAGGCTGCAGTGCTAAGCACTGAGCCACCGTACCTCCATTTTCTCTCTTTTACTTTCAAAGTGTTTGTTGGATATAAAATTGATACTGGTGTGTTAACAAACGAGTGGGGATTCTCATTATCATTATATCTCATATATATAACCAATATTAAAAATTTTGCTTGTTATTGACAAAGAGGGGCTTCACAGATTTAACTCATCCAGGCTTTACTCAGATGTCCAGAAAGACCCAGGAAAGATCTGGAGGGTACTCAACAAAAAAAAAATCAAGGAAAGCATTAAACTTTAGGATTAACAGACTCTGACTAATGTCATTAAGATGACAACCTTAAGAGTCGACTGCTCAGTTTGTCAGAAGATGCCACAGCAAAGGGCATGAGTGTGACTTTGGCAAAGAGAGACCATCAGAGAGGGTCATTGAATTAGCCATTGATTCTACACCTCTTAAAGCATGTAGGAAGGACCTTTGGGCAGAAAAGGAGTCACACCATTGACACAGTATTTGAGGATGCAAGTATGAAGCCACAGTGGTAGGTCAATAACAGTTGCATGCTTTAGGTGCAGCCAACACTATTGCACAGCCAGTAAAGTGCATTGAACCAAAATCTGTAAGAGATGGCGCTTGTTGCACTGCCCAAAAGTTTTTGCTGATATCCACAAAGGCGTATGGTAGACTGGGATTCAGAGAGATCTTGCCAATTGGATACAAAATTGGCTTGATGGTATGAAACAGAGGGTGGTGGAGAGTTGTTTTTCAGACTGGAGGCCTGTGACCAGTGATATTCTACAGGGATCGGTGCTGGGTCCACTTTTGTTTCTCATTTATATTAATGATTTGGATGAGAATTTAAGAGGCACAGCTAGCAAATTTGCAGATGACACCAAAAGTGGTGGTATAGTGGACAGTGAAGAAGGTTAACTAAGATTACGAAGGGATCTTGATCAATTGGGCCAATGGGCTGGAGTGGCAGATGGAGTTGACTTTGGATAAATGTGAGGTATTGCATTTTGCTAAAACAAATTAGGGTAGGACTTATATAGTTAATGATAGGGTCCCGGGTAGTGTTGTTGAACAGAGAGACCGAGGGGTTCAGGTACATAGTTCTTTGAAAGTTGTGTCACAGGTAGACAGGGTAGTTAAGAAGGAGTTTAGCATGCTTGCATTCATTACTCATACCACTGAGGACAGGAGTTGGGACGTCATTGTTGAGGTTGTATAGGACATTGGTGAGGCCACTTTTAGAGTACTGTGTACAGTTCTGGTTGCCTTCTATAGCAAAGACATTATTAAATTGGACTGGGCTCAGAAAAGATTTACCAGGATATTGTCAGGACTGGAGGGTTTGACTTATTAGGATAGGCTGGGACATTTTTCCCTGGAGTGTAGGAGGTTGAGGGGTGACCTTTTAGAGGTTTATAAAATCATGAGGGGCATGGATAAGGTGAATAGCAAAGGTCCTTTCCCCAGGGTAGGGGAGTTCAAAACTATGCAACAGAGGTTTAGGATGAGAAGGGAAAGATTTAAATAGGACCTGAGGGGTTACTTTTTCATACAGAAGGTCGTTTGTGTGTGGAATGAAATACCAGAGGGAGCGGTGGGTGCAGGTACAGTTAGAACATTTTAAAGACATTTGGACAGATACATGATTAGGAAAGGTTTAGAGGGATATGACCCAAACGCAGGCAGGTGGATCTTGTTTAGTTTGGGAAACTTGGTCAGCATGGACAAGTTGGAGCAAAGGGTCTGTTTCGGTGCTGTATGACTCTCTGACTCTGTGTGGCACCAATGGACATTCAAAAGACCAATTCAGACTACAGATCGAAACACAGGTGACCAGCACAAGTACAGCCCCACAACACTGGCAACAAGGAAAGTGTTAAGGAGGTTCACTCATACAAACACGAGTGAAGTTCAGAGCCAACCAAGTGAAAGGAAAATTTCAGAAAATGACCACATTTTCCATACTGTTAATGTCACATGCTATGTCTATGGTGTAGGGTGATCAGAAGCTCTTACAATAATTAATATCATGTATCCTGAAAAATCCAGTAACACAAATGGAAAGCCAATGCCAACATATTGCCACTACATATCCTAAACAATATTTACCTTAGCAAGTAGCATGCCATGGTATCGCCTACAAGAAACCATCTTCCAGCATATGGCAGATCTCTAATTCTATGCATTTGCAGAACCATACTGCAATGTCAGCACATCAGCTTCCTGAAATCCTCTACCTCATAGAATCACAGAAGTGTTATAGCACAGAAGGAGGCCATTTGGTCTATTGTGTCTGCTACCAGCTCTTCAAATGAGCACCAATACCTAATGCCAATTTCTTCCTTTTCCCCATTCATTGGAAAATTATTTATATCTAAATAATCACATCCACTACATTTCTAGGCAGTGCATTCCATCTTAAGTACTTGCTCTATAAAAATTATTTTATCACATCACCCTTGCTTCTTTTACATATCACTTTAAATTTATGCCCTCTGATGCTTGTTCTTTTTACATATGGGAAGAGTTTCTCCCTAGGCCTAACCCTAACCCTATCTACTCTAATAAGACTCATGATTTTAAAAATCCATCAAATCTCCTCTTAGCCTTCTTCTCTCCATGGAGACCAGTCACAACCTCTTCAATCTATCCTGAAGTTTTTCACTCCTGGAACCATTCTTGCAATTTGCTTCTGCGCTCTCTCTGATGCATTTGCATCTTTCCTGTAATGTGGTGCTCAGTACACAATACTCCAGCTGGGGCCTGATAAGAGTCTTCTACAATTTCAACATCAGCTCTTTGCACTTCTATTCTCTGCCAACATCAGTAAAGCTGATGGCACAGTATGTTTTATTAACTGCTCTCTCTACTTGTCCTGCCATCTTCAATGATCTGTGCAAATATATACACATGACCCTGTGCTCCCGCACCCCATTTAGAATTATACCTCTTATTTTATGTTGTCTTTCAATGCTCCTCTGACCAAACTGCAACATCTTGCACTTCTCTGCATTGAACCCCATCTGCCCCATATTTGCCCATTCCACTTGGTTTCAACACAGCAGATAGATCGAGCTGTGCATGCACAGATTTTGGTTCGGGCATAATTCATGAGATTCAAACCACACCCTCAGTGGCAGAACAGGTCACATGTGATGCAATCAAAAGTCAACAATCTTCAAGGATATGACATTGAGATGAGTTTTAGCCAGTTACCAGGATGGTTACATCTGACAGGCTGAGCAGATTACCCAACACACACAAAGACCAAAATATTTATCTTAATGCACTTGTTGATTGGCTTGACTATGAAGCTGAAGATGTTCTCAAGGCTGATCTGCTACACATTGGCCACAGCCAGTGTGAAAAATTGCAATCAGCAACTGCTGAAGACAAGCAACTCCTGAGTTGCAGAAGGTCATTATCCAGGGATGGCCTGACCATATTAGAGAAGTACCTGAGATGACCCATGACTTTTGGCCGTACAGAGATGAACTTGGTATAACGCAAGTTATTTCTAAGGTCAAAAAAATCCTAATATCAAAAGCAGTCTGTCTAGATACCATATAATGACACATGGGTATTGAATGCACAGGATGCTAGCACATGAGTCCCTGCACTGGCCAGCAATGAATCAGGATATTTAACAGCTCAGGAACACATGTGAGGCATCCAAACATATCGTCACCAGCAGCAGAGGAAGCCTCTACATTTTTTCATTCTTTTGTATGAGATGAAAGCATCTCTGGCAAAGACAGTATTTGTTGCCCATCAATAATTATCCTTGAACTGATTGGCTTGCTGTGGTTAAGGGTCAGTCCAATTGGATCTGGACTCAGACGTAGGCCAGATCAAATAAGGACGGCAGATTTCGTCACCTAAAGGGAATTTGTGAACTAGATGGGGTTTTTACAACAATGGTGGCAATTAGACTTTAATTTAGCTTTTAATTCTAGATATCATTGAACTCAAGTTTGTCCATTTACCACAGTGGGATTTGTACCCATGCCCCCAGAGCCTGCGTTCTGGAGAAATAGTGCACTGACACTATTGCTATATGCCATGACCTCTCCTTACAGGATGTGCCAGGCATTCCATGGATGAACATAGTCGCAGGCCTAGTCACAGAGCATGGGGAAGATTGCATCCTTCTAATGGATTCTCTAAATTTCCCATCATTTAATGACTTAACAACACATGAGTACAACCAATGTTGACATGAAAAGTGCTCATTTCAGATTATTTAGTGTCCAGGTCAGATAGCATCTGACTGACGACAGGCAGCAATTTACTGACAAATGATTTGCAGATTGTGTACTAAATGGGGAGTGACCCATATCGCATCATCACCGCACTATCCTCACTCAAATAACCTGTAGTAGTCAATTCAGTAAGTGTTGAACAACAAAGTAAGATTTTCACATTTTTCGCAACAGGAAGGACTAACGCCAACTTAATTTATGCTTGGAAGGGAAATGTGAATGATCTTGCCTGATAACCAATCGTCTAAACATTCTGACAGAATGGACATTCTTCCAAAAAGAATTAAAGACATACGCGATGAGCAAGCAGCTGGAAACCTACTAAAATTGCACACTGAGCAGAGACTGAGAGCAGGAGAGAGCCTGTCATCGGATTGGCTGAACCAGCAGCATTAAATGACATCCTGTTTTGACTGGAGCATTCTACACTTTCCGGGACCACAATCTCTGGAGTTTAGGGAGAAAAAAGAAAAGAGATGAAGGTGGCTGGAAACTCAGGAAAGAGGCCCAGAGCACGGCCCAAAGTATTGCCAAACAGAAACAGTAACAGAAACAGCCAGCAGAGAAAAGATCAGCACAGTTGCATTGAATTTAGTTGTGGACTGTTTATTTTGCACCTTGCACTTGTATTGTGAGTTGCTTGAATTTTTCAGAAGGAGCAAAAGATCTAATAATATATTGACATTAGGCACAATATCTAAGCTGTTTGTTGTTTATCCATTCTCTCTGTTCTGGTTTTAACTTTGAAGTATTGTTGCATGAACGACAGATTGTGTTCCACGTTGCCAAACAAACACTTTGAAAAATAAGTTTTCAATCCAGCATTAATTTGACACATCACATACACGGTTTGCATACTATTTTGATCTGACTAATCTTTGGTTTGAAATTGGATGTACTGTACTGTGTTATAGTCTTTCTGTTTGTTTTTTTCTGTTAGATTATCTTCAAAAGAAGGCAAGGCTGAAAAGATGGCAGAGATTGTAATCGGTAATGCTACTACTGACTGCAATTGCTTAAGAAAGGTGTTTACGAAAATCAAAGCATAGCCCTCCAGAAGTTTTCAAATGGAACCTTTGAAACTAAAAATTGCATTTTGAGCTCTGCTCCACTCATCTCCAGCTATTCAGCCATGGCAGGACCTTGTGTGCAGCACAACCACTGACCTTTTGTCCTCCCTGTTGCAGTATGACCTGGCAGACCAAAAGAAGGGTCTGAGCAGAGCTGGCAGGGGCAAAGGCACCTGTATTTCCCATGTCCTACCAACGAGATGGCACTTAGCATCAAATGGACGATGGCTAGAGGTTGTGAATCCTGATGATAGTAACCTGTCCCAGCTCCCTACACACCCTCATTCCATTCTGAAGTGCAAGCTGTGCGTAAAATCCCTACAGTCTTGAAGTAGGCCATTCAGCCCATCAAGTCCACACCAACACTTGGAAGTGCATCCCACCCTGAGCTGACCACCTACCCTATCCCTGTTACCCTGCATTTCTCATAGATAACCCACCCAGCCTGCATATTCCTGGAAGATAATCCACCTAAGCTGCACTGTGGGAGGAAACTGAAGCATGCGGAGGAAACCTATGTAGACATGGGGTGAATGTGCAAACACAGAGAGTACCCAAGGGTGGAATCAAAGCCAGGTCCCTGGTGCTGTGAGGCAGCAGCGCTAACCACTGAGCCACCGTGTCACCCATGTTAATGGAGTGCCCATGGGTATCTCGTTCTTGACCCCAGCCCCTCCTTCCTTCACAGGTCCTGAGTTCCTGCTTTCAGCCATCCATCCTGGGAAGCCCCAGGAAAGACAGCAGCAATGCTAATCTGATGGTAAGATTCACATGATGCCATTAATTTGACATTCACTTCCACCAGCTCATACATGTTACTGCACTGACTGTAAAGGCTAATGCAGAGTCAGAATCAGCGTGTGGCCTCAAGCGGGTACAACCAGAACAGGGTTAAAAAGATGGTTTGTTTATCTGACAGCACACTGAAGTGTGAGGTAATGAGCCAAGAAATACTGCATAGGTCTCCAATGAGGAGATACAAGAAAGAGCTGGATGGAAGAACTCACCAGCAAATGCAGGAAATCACCAAAACACCTCCAAAACATTCCAGAGATAGCAAGAATTCAGATGCTGGAGTCAGAGGCAACACAGTATGGAGCTTGAGGAACACAGCAGTCCAGGAAGCATCAGAGAAGCAGGAAAGTTGATTGAAATGTCAACTTTCCTGTTCCTGTTCCTCTGATGTTGCCTGGCCTGCTGTGTTCCTCCAGCTGCATATTGTGTTGTCTCCAAAATATTCCAGAGAGTTTCAGACACTTTGCATTTGATAAAGATTCCAAACTTTAATTCATCTGTAATAGGGCCGTCTGGCCATTTTAACAGCAGTGTTATAGACCTCCATCTTGCTGCTTCTTGCTTTGGTTGTTGTAAGTAATGCATGAACTGGCTTTGTCCAGATTTGGGATCCTGTGTTACATCAGCCTGTTGGACTGTGCAATGTCAAGATACCATCAAATGACTGTGTTGCTGTGCACACAGGCTACAGTCAGGTGGACACATATCCTTAAAGAATGCCACACAATGCAGTTAACAGCTAACAAGCTCATCCAGGGAACCAAGGCAGTCCCTCATAGGACAGCTGCATAATTCAATTCCATTCCCAGCACGGCCCATAAAGATTCTTCAATCCAACTGGATAAGGAGGAACACATTTACCCTGCTCTCACAGGTTCCAGTTTGCCTATAACATAGTGCTGAAAAGTGTTTACTCATTACAGAAAATTCCAGTGCCAAAGGCCACAGAAAACAGGTTGTAGAACTGAAACAGGCTCTTTGGCTCAATCTGCCCATGCTGGTGTTTGTGCATCTGTCAAGAGGCCTTCTATGTTTTTTCATTTAAATGTACCACCATGACACTCAATTCCTTTTCCTTCATTAGTTATCTACCTTCTCATTAGTTTATTCATATGATTCATTTCAACCACTATCCTTAACCACAATTTGAATGAAGAAAGCTCTTCTGAAATCTCTGTTGGATTTCTTGAGTACAATTTTATATCGATGGCCTCTAGTTAGACTCTTCCCCACAAGAGTTGGAGGGTTTGAGCTATAGGAAGAGGCTGAATAGGCTGGGATTATTTCCCCTGGAGCATTGGAGGCTGAGGAGTGACCTTATTGGGGTTTATAAAATCATGAGGGGCATGGATAGGGTGAATAGCCAAAGTCTTTTCCCCAGTGTTGGGGAGTTCAAAACTAGAAGGCATAGGTTTAAGGTGAGAGGGGAAAGACTTAAAAGGGACCTGAGGGGCAACTTTTTCACCCAGAGGGTGGTGGATGTAATGAATGAGCTGCCAGAGGAAGTGGAGGAGGCTGGTACAATTACAACATTTAAAAGACATCTGGATGGGTATATGAATAGGAAGGGTTTAGGCGGATATGGGTCAAATGCTGGAAAATGAAACTAGATTAATTTAGGATATCTGACCTGCATGGACAATTTGGACTGAAGGGTCTGTTTCCATGCTATATATCTCTATGGCTCTGTGACAAAGAGAAAACACTTTCTCTGCATCCACTTTATCAAAGCCCCTTATAATTTTAAAGACCTGCATTAATGCCTCATCCTTCTTTTTAAGAGAAAAGTGACACAGCTTATCAATCCTTTCCTGACGTGTAAACCCTTGCATTTCTGGTATTATGCTTGTAAATGCCATCAGCAAATTCATTGGAACCTCTTAGTTTTATAATATGGCAGTTAGAAGTGTATAGGGGACTCCTGACTTTTAATAATAGAGTATCATTGATTTGCCACTGACTACAAAATCTGCCCATATTGAACTTTTGCTTTTTTTTCTGACTTTCTCCCTGTTTTTCTTGATAATGCTGCTTCTCCAGTATTTCACCTGAGGGGGCAATAGTCATCTCTACAGTCAATGTGGGGGACATGTTCCTGACCTGCCCAACTCTCTCACACCCAGAAGACAAACAGAAGTAGAAACTTTGCTTAATTTCACTTCCCTCACCTATAGACTCTGAGGCCAACTATACAAATAACTTTTTTTTATAAAGCAGAGAGATCTCAAAACACTTTGCAAATAATGAAATAAATTGTTATCACAGCAAACATTGCAGCTATGTTTTTTTTACACAGAAGAATCCTATATACAACAAGATGAATCCAGATAATCCATATTTGTTTGAAAGTGGACTTTGTTCTGAATGGTACTTGCTCCAGTTGCTTTTACTAGCATCTTGCAATGTACTGAACTGCCACCAGATGGCACATCAGTTTAGTAACATCTCTTCAAAGGGGCACATCTGAGAATGTAACATTTTCACAGATTAGCATTGACGACCTAACCTGGATTAACTAATGAAATGTCCAGAAAATCTAGAATCTTCTGATTCAGAAATATGTGATGACAACTGAGCCACCATGACACTTGCCCAAAGTTGGGTTTCTCAATGCAGCCCAGCATTTTAACTTGACAACTTCTGGTCTTTAGCAATGTCTCCAGATGTGATGTTAAATTGAGGCTCCATTTGACTCGAATGTGAGTTTAAAAGAACCTGTGGCACCATTTGAAGGGCAGGGGTGCGCTCTAATATTCATGACTCAATAAATATCATCAAACCACCACTGATGGGTCAAGATCTCGTTAACATCTGTGGGTTCTTGCTGTGAGTAGGTTGGCTGCCCCATTTCCTAATTTACAAAGTGATTGCAACTCACTGGCTGCAAAGCACTTTGGGTCTCCTCATTTTCTTCTTCTGTGCTTCAATATATTTTCTAAACCTGTCTCCGCCATGTTCTCTGACTAGGAAAATAAAAAGGCTCACTGGGCCTTATGGGTGTTGGCAGGTGGATTGGGATAGATTGGGGCAGGAGTTGCATGAGTGCCAACAAAGTGGGCAGAATGCCCAAAGTAGGAGTCACTGAACGACAAAATAATTGCTGCCTGCAGACTCATTAAGCTTCAAATTGTAAGCTGCGGACACCACACATTGTTTTTGGAAAATTCATTTAGCCCTGATGCCGAGCCAGCCTGTAGGTTAATAAAAACTGAAAGCTGAAGGTTACATCCTGTGACAGGGTAAGGCAGATTGAGATAGCAGCTGAGTCTGGGTGGCCAGGTTTGTTGTGATGGTAGGGCCGACTTCAACTCTACTGCCCATTCCTTCACACCACAGTACCCATCCATCTCAGGAGAATGTGCCAAGAATGGATGTGACTTCTGGATTGAACATGGCTGTAGATGCCAGTTTATGAGTGGCAGACCATTCTGTAGATGGCATAGATGATTACCATTGGCCCAAGATCAATTGATGTTTGTTCTTTCCAATGTGCCAGCCACTATTTGACAAGGTCTCCACAATGGCACGAAGAAGACCAATGTGTGAAAGATAGCTCTACCCACATCACCGAAAATACAAACCTTGTCCAAAAAGCCAAAGCCTTCATGGTCTTATGCACTTGATATTTATCAAAGAAACTAACAAACATTAGGAGACGCTCAGCTGAGTGATGAAGATTGTGCACTGATCTGTGTATCTTGCCCTGAATGCTATCTACAGTATGTCCCCAGTAACCCAGTCCCACAATAGAACTTATAATAACATCATCCCATCAGCATAATTGATGGCCTCCTGGTGTATGATGGGAGCTGGGTGGTCAGACAAGCTGTCTGTGCAAATGCCCCTCGAGATGATTCACCAGTGTTTCCCAGTGTCAGGTCTGGGAGCAGCAGCCAATACATGGCCTGGTAAAACATTCTCTCAAGGATATGTGTTATCGGTGTCATCCACCACCTGGAGCAGATAGAATCCATTCTCTTATCCAACATTACCACAGGAACACCTTGATATTGATCGCTTTGAATTCAAGGGAACAGTTTGTTTCATTATGGTCGATTCCTATTCCTGTTGAATTGAGGTGCAGAAGCTAAATTGACTCACCTCTGAATCCATTATAATCTCAATGCAGAGGATATTTCCCACATCTGAAATCCCAAAGATTGCCATCTCTGACAATGGGCCACAATTTGCCACTGACTCTTTCCAATCCATTGCAATTTTGTACAGATTTGTCCATATTACAAGTTCATCAAAGAACCCTTAAGCAAATGCTGAAACTGAGTGATGGATACAGACTATGAAAGAAAGAAGGTTTTCATTTAGCCCTTTGTAATTACAGCTCTATACCATTACAGAAAGTCTTCGCCCCATGCCAGCTTTGAATTGGTCATAGGCTGCAACCCAACATCCCTCCCTTCTACTCTACACAAACTCCAAACATTGTCCTGTAGGACCACAAACAACTGAGATGGAAAGCGTACAGAGCAGGGCAAGGCTGGACCTCTATCCAGAGACATAGGGCTCATGATCTGCCCACATTGGAAAGGGAAACTCATGGACCAGCAGTAAGAGGGTGCAGTAACTGCAAGGCTGTGATGCCTTTTCTAAACAAGAAATTGTTTCATCTGAAGAAACAGGAGTGCCTTAATTTCCCTGAAAAAAAGGCCATTAGCTCGGTGGATTGCATAACCTTATTCCTCAAACGAAACTACAACTGCACAATCATTAACAACACAAAGAATGAAGACCCTCACTGAACCAGTATGGAATACACAAATTCTACACAACCTCAAAAGAAACTTCATACACCTTAAAGGAGACTGGTGAAAATATCTTGAAATTAGCTCTGTATAGAACAGAGGCTTTGGGTGGAGATGTATGAGGATGTGTAAACAGGGCGAAAAATATGTAAGGATAAAGACTTGGAAGAAATGTGGATTAACTGTATCAATTCTCCTATATTAGCTCCTTGTGCACATGCTCAGTAAGTAAGTCATGATGATCACATGGTACTGAGACCTGATTAAAGAAGGTACTAATGAGGCCCTACTTTATCATGTTTATGGATGTAGCTTACAGTTAACAGTTTGCATTAGCCTTGTACTCAGACATCACACGTCTCCTATCAATTTCTTCACAGTTACAATGATCATTTTAAGTATTTTTAATCAAGCTGATTAACCCTCCAAGCACTCAGTCCGTGTGGTAGAGGAAGGTTTTTGTACAAACATCTTTGCCTCCAAAACATATAACGTCCTCAAAGCTAAATGGTAAAAGGAGAGCTGACTGTTAAAGTCATTTAGCAGAATGTCACATGGCCAAAACTTTCCAATAAGCTCCAAGATGTAGCTTTGCTGATGGTGAGAAGGGTCATTCCTGTCAAAACCTTCATGCACAATTCACTGCTGCACACTGACCTTGAGATAACTGCAGAGGAGAAGAGACGTTGTCTGTTTCCTCTAGGATGCCTTGTTGGAAAGAATATCTGCAAAAAGAGCGGTGGCTTTTCTCATGTTTCAGTCCAAACAACTGAGAGGCTCTGTGCTCCATGGGTCGTTCCCAGAAACATACTCCAAGACCATTGAATACTGCTGGAGAACATCAATTCAGTGAAAGATGGTCTTTGGACTGTATGAAACGTGTTGGCTTTCCAGAGCAATGAGTTGTCCACAGCCACAAAAATAGAAATTGCTGGAAAGGCTCGACAGGTCTGGCAACATCTATGGCGAGAAATCAGAGTTAATGTTTCGGGTTGAGTGACCCTTCCTCACTCACAACCATATGTTACAGATTGTTACATTCCAAGTCAAAGTAATATGTGCTGAGGGCCCTTTAAAGCTTTGGATTAACAAGACACAATGAGAGAAAGTCACAGTCTAAGGCCCTGTGCCATAGTAAACCAAGGCTTGGAAATCTCAGACAGCATGCTTGACTAGAATGTATGCTTTATGATGTAATCTGCATTTGTAAGTGCTTTGAAGCACATAATGTACTGTACTAAAATAAATTGATTTGTATTGCACTTCATCAAATCTGAGGCACCAGAAGGGGGGACAAAACAGTAAAACTGGCAAATGAGACACACTATTCAAATTAATTTGTATACTTCAAAATAGAGGACCAGTCAGTGCAACAGGTATGCTCATTTCTGATTACTGATTTCTACTGTTTTCTTTTCCTCCTCTGGGATGTTATTTAATGGATGTTAACTAAATTTGTGAACAAAATACATTTTTGACAGAAAATGAAGAGGAATTCTTCCAGGAGTCCCAGCCAAGATTTCCCTCCACCAAAAATCACTGAAGTAAATGAACTGCTTACTGTCTGATTGTGGTCTGTGGGAGCCTGCTGTGTACAAACTCAGACAGGAATGGAAATTCCAAAGAAAACACTCAGTGTTGGCTGTTGCCATGAGCGACTTCAACATCCAGGAAACTCATCAAGGTGTGGATAACCATAATCCCAAGATGCAAGGGAAGCCATTTCTCAGTCCCTCATCCACTTAAATGCCATGGCAAAGGTTTGATGTTATTGGCCTGTTCTGTATCAGGGATATTTAATCCACAATAGCAACTTCCATTTAGGTAGTACCTTTAACATAGGATTGATGCATGGGCATTTTAATCGCTATTATTGAACTAATTCTGAGGAAGGGTCACTCGACCTGCAATGTCAACTCTGATTTCTCTCTATGGATGCTGCCAGACCTGCTGAGCTTTTCCAGCAATTTCTATTTTTGTTAACGGTTAGGTGGATTGGCTGTGCTAAATTGTCCCATTGTGTCCAGGGATGTGCAGGCTAGGTGGATCAGCCATGGTAAATGCAGGGTTACGGGGATATGGTGGGATGCTGTTCGGAAGTTTGGTGCAGATTTGATGGGCTGAATGGCCTCTATCTGCACTGCAGGCATTCCATGATTCTATAAATTCGATATCAATCTGCACAAGGAGATACTGGGATACAAGCTTGGAAAATCTTAAGGGGTGTGTTAAAGATCAGAGGGGTAGGAAGGCATTAGGGAGAGAATTTGAGAGCATGAGGCCTAGGCAGCTCACAAACAGGGGCAGCAGAGAAAACAAAAAACAGGGATGCTCAAGATCTGCAAGAATATGAAACACATGTTCCCTAAGCTGTCACCCAAACAACTGCTCCTATGATGCTGCTTGACCTGCTGTGTTCATCCAGCCCTGCACCTTGTTGTCTCGGATTCTCCAGCATCTGCAGTTCCTACTATCTCTGATTCAATTTTAACCATCTTCACCCCCCAGTTTTCAATATTTTTATGTCTGTTAAAATCTTGAAAAGTAAATGACAAAATAAAAATCTTTTTTTAAATATTGCTGTGATTTTTCAATATGGGAACTCTCAAACTCTGGAGATTCAGTAGAGAGTAAGGGATTAAGAACCCAGTTTCTGAGGTGTGGTTCCTAGAACTGAACTCAATACACAGAGGGAAGTGTGACAATGTTCTGAGTTAGATTTACAAATTTGAAAGATTAAGGTGGTTCACAAAACAATTTAAACACCACTCAAATTTGTATGTGACACCTCAGATCTGGCCAGTTTTTTTTCATTGAATTGAGTGAGATTCATTCACAGTGAAGAAGGTGTGAGGAGACGGCTCCTCTTTATCAACCCAAACAGCCCACACAGAGTACCTGAGGCAAACCATCACTTAATTTTCCCTGTGAATCATTTTCCCAGACCAGCATTGTATGTGCAGCACAGGGTAGACCATTGCTTGAGCTGGGGTTGTTCAAGGATCCATTAGGCTGTGAAGAATCTATTACTTGCCCGTTGTTAAAACACTATAATTTCTCCAGGTCCTTCTGTGCTTCCCTATAACTGTCAGGGTCAAACGTGCGAGACACCTGCCCTTATTCCAGCTGTCTCCGAACGCACCCTGTTGTTATGCCACCTAATACACCAAAAAAATTAGCTGGTAAAGCTGTAATCTCTAAGGTTTTACTGACACTCATAAAGCACTGAAGCTTCGCTCTCATACTTTATGAAGCCTTTTAAACCCTTTGACTGAAAGGCAGCCTTGTAATCACTGCCACCCTCCTATTATCAGAGAAGATATATACTTTAGGGCTAGTTTAACTTCTTTACAGAGATCAGACATAACTGAGCAGCTTGGCTAATGCTAGCATGTAATTTTAGGGCCTGTCATTGTTTTACATGTGATCATTTAAAATGGCTGTCCCTTGCAGCACTGTGCCAGTCTCAATGGACACTGGTGTTAGGAGAAAAGAAAGCTAAGCTTCCTTGATGGGTTTTCAGGGGAAATGTCACCTCTTGCATGCTGCGGAGAAGCATCAAATCGAGAGTCGACCCCTGCCTGTGCAGTCTTAACCTGGTCACAAACTTGAGGTCCAGGATTTGGGAGAAGGTATAGGAAAAACAGGCAGGAGAAAATTGCATTTGCAAACTGAAGTAGCTATAAATAAAGGTGTTGATTTACATTATTCCTTTAATGTCTCAAAGTGTTTTACAGCTAAACTATAGGCTGAAAAATGACTTCAGCTTTGAGGTCTAATATAATGGATGAAAATGTGGCAGTCAGCTTACACACAGCCTGATCCCACATACAAAAAATCACGTTGACCTAGCGGTGAATGTTGAATAAAACATTGGAGAGTAACATCATTCATTTCTTCAAAATACTGTTTTTGGATTTTCATCTGACAGAGGTTTAAATTTCCTCATCTTAAAGACAGCACTTCTAACAGTACAGCTCTCCAACAATATCAATTTGGATCCCGAGCATAAAATATTGACATTATTCAATGCTCAGCTGGGTTGATTTTCACTCATTTGTGATGAGCTACATTCCAAGGGTGACTATTCAGTCACTGATCATCATCAAATAACAATCAAAAAAATCATTCACCTGAAATCACACAAAGCTCAAACCACATCAATGGCAATTATGTATTAGCCTACAACTCAGTCAGAAAGTATCAACTTAACATCACTGTGATCAATAGTGGAGAAGTTTAAGGAGAGTATTGCAAGCTGAAGCCTAGGCATCTGAAAGCATGGCCAATGAAGATGGAAGGATTCAAATACATGATGAACAAGAGGCCAGTTTTGGAGGTGTGAAGACCTCTCAGTGAATATGTAGTGGTTCTTACAAAGGGGTGAAACCATGGAGATAATTGAAGACAAAGGTGAAAGTTTTAAAATGGTGATAAAGTGGCTCAGGTTTATCACGAAAAGGAATAGAGAGATCCCACTGCCTGCTCAATATGATAAAAACTTCACCCCCTGTGTAGACAATGATAATGAAGTCTTTATGATAATGAAGCATCAAGGTAAAGCCCTAGACCAGTTCCTGACATTTTACAGAACCATACCCCACAGATAAAATGTCAAATGAAAATTCAGCCCACTCTTTATGGTTTACCAATACTAACCCCCACCTTGTGGGCCTTTCTCATACATCATTAAGTTGTTTGTTTTTTTGAATGCTAATGCAGAGCCCAAGTTACCAAGCTTACTGAGAGCACACTTGTGGTACAACAGTGGTGTCTCTACTTCTGAGCAAAGTCAGTCTGGGTTCAATCAGTCTTAGTGGCAGACTTGCCATTGGGCTTTTCTACCTAAAGAGGAAATGAAATCTAAGAACTACGCCTCTGATTCAAGCACTGTGAGTGGGAGTTTGCTGTGTGTAAGTTGATTCTGACATTACAGCACTGATGGCTCTTTTAGAAGTGACTTGTTGGCGTTAAAGCACTTTCTCCTGAGGTTGTGAAACAAAATATGTGAAGGTAAGTTTTGGTCATGTGGTTCAGTGATTCCATCCCTTCCTGTAGCTCAGAGACTATGGGTTCAAGTCCCATTTACCCTAGCAGTGCATTATAACATATTTGAACAGAATGAATGAAAACAAGTTCTTTCATAGTATTCATGCCTATGGCCATTCCTTTATAAAAATGAAGGATAAAATAGGTCAGCATGTTTTTAACAGTTTCCTAAGTAACGGGTGATTTTGAGAAATCCAAAATAAAGAAAACATAGGGATTCATCGAGGCAAACAGTATGTTTTGGGGATGCTGCACATGTATTCATGAAAGATGGGAATTGAGGACCATATTGAGATAACTGAGGAACATATTTACTCACCTATGTCTCTGTCCAACAGTGTTCACAGACTACATTTCAGGCTAGTGCACATGACTATATTATCCAAAGATATTCAAACTAATAAATGTAATTATATTATCCAATCATATTGAAACATGTTCACATCTTCCAACTGTAAGTGTATCTTCCAACAGTAGGTATGTACTTATGATTATCAGAAAACCTGCACTGTCCCTTTATCCCTTTCAGTCTGTACTGTGGCTCCATGACACCTTATCAAAAACTGTCCCTCTCTGTCCACCCACATTACATATTTGTGGTTCGGGTTATTCTGGAACTCTACGCACAGACGTCTCTGTGGTGCTACTGAACACAAGAGCTCCCAGCCTTTGATTGGTCAGCAGTTATCGGCATGTGCGTTTTCTGCCCTCTCTGGGTCTTGATTCCCTTGATGGTGGCCTCACCACTGCCTGCTTGTCTTGTGGTTCAACAAGCCTTCTAAACAAGAGGCAGCACATATGTCTCACAGGCCCTCCAGCAGGAAGGTGATGCCTCAATAAGCTTCCTCCCACTGAATTTGAACGTGAAGGCTTGTCCTTAATAGATAGGCCAAAGTAATTCTTTACCCAGAGATTTTTTAACAATTGAAAGGGGTTGGTCAGGAAGAATAGTTGAGTCCACTGGGTTCAATGAAGAATCAGCTAAGTGCTGTCATAGATAACACAGTGTAGAGCTGGAGGAGCACAGCAGGCCAGGCAGCAACAAAGGAGCAGGAAAGTTGACATTTTGGTTCAGGACCCTTCCTCAGAAAGTGCTATCATAGAGTTGTTTTTCTGGAAGTTCCTTTTGCACCCAAACCTAGATTGCATTCTTGGATGAATGTACTGCTTTTGCACTGAAGTTGACTACAAGAAAACCTGGCACAACATGAGGGGAGAATTTCACCACTGAGGAACTAGGCAATTGCAGGCAGAGCCTCAAATGATGAGAAAAATGGGCTGTACATGAGTCCAGAGTGGGCAGAGTCAGATATTTCAATGATTAAGGAGAATACCTTAAAAGGGGAGATTATGCAGAAATTGTTCAAGAACATGTCTGAGAAGTATTTGGCCAAACAGTTTCCTTATAGTAGTTTGTCCTAGTGTAGAGGAGAGAATGTTGGAAGAGGCAGAAACAATCTGTTAACAGGATGAATGACACACAGATTGCCATTTATTAGGCAATGATCTGTGGGAGAAGTAAGTAAGCAGCAATGTATCTGATGTTCTTACAGAGGGGGAAGCAAGTTTAAGAAAGGATGATGGAAGAGTGAAATTAAAACAGAAACTGCTGGAGAAATTCAGCAGGTATGGCAGCATCTGTGTAGAGAGAAGTAGAATTAACATTTTGAGTCTGCTATGACTCTTCTTCAGAACTGCAAAGGACTGGAAAGTAGTGGTTTTTATCCCACGGACAGGTACAGGAGGAGTGAGCGGAATAGTTGACGAAGCTATCCAGAGCAAAAGACAAAGGCAGTGTTAACGGTGGCAAAGGATAAATAGTGATGTAAAATGGGTGTAAATGAAGATGTGAAAAGGAGAAAATAGTCAAAGACAACATACAACTGTGAGGGTTTGGGGAATGCAAGAAAAATGGATGACAAAGGTTGTGATTTGAAGCAGTGGAACTCAATATTGAGTCCTAGAGGCTGTAAAGTGCCGAAGCAGAAAGTGAAGCGTTAATCCTCCAGCTTGCATTGAGCTTCATTGGAATATTATAGCAGGCCAAGGACAGGACCATTAGCATGAAAGCAAATGTCTTGTACTAACTTGTATTTGTTTAGCTCCTTTAATAGTAAAATAGTAATAATCCTAGTGAAATATCCTAAGTGCTATCCCAAAGGTATTATAAAACAAAACTGTTATAAACATTTTAAAATAGAACAGATTAGTGAAATGGATGGACAGATAGATATTAAATTTAATGAAGACTATAGTGATTGTAACGAGGTCAGCTAGGTGGATTTCACAGAATATGAGTTTCCTGATTGGGGCTGTTAATCTGGTCCAGTCAACGAGCCCTGACTGACATATATAAACAGGAGTGTCAGAGGTTCTGTTCACTCTGAGAGCTGGCTCTGAGGAGGCCAGACCAGTGTCAAGTACTATGCACGTGTAAATAAAAGGTAACTTATTGATGGGATACCAGCCTCTGCAGAGTTGTTTTAGAGGCAAATTTGAAGTGATAGTTGGAACAATGCAGAGAGGCAATATAACATAAAGGGTACAAGTCTAAGGAGGGTGCAGGAGCAGGATCATCTGGGTATACCTGTGCATACATGCAGAGGAGGTGGTGGTGCTGTGGTCGTAAATATCAGTGGATTTGTAATCCAGAGGCCCAGGCTATTAATATTGAGCGATGGGTTCAAATCCCAACACAGCAGCTGGTACAATTTACATTAATTTCTGGAATTGAAAGCTTGTCTCAGTAATGCTACACGACTATCAGTGTCTTCTGTTTCAAAAAAAATGCTGTTATGGTTTATTAATATCCTTTAAGGAAGGAAATATGGTATCCTTAACTGGTCTGGCCCATGTGAGATTCCAGATTCACAGGAACGTGGTTGACCGTTAAATACCCTCTGAAATAGCCTAGTGAGCCATTCAGTTCATGAACAATTACAGGCCGTCAACAGAGACAGTATCATAACTTGCTGGTCTTCCAGAGGAAGAAGTTGACCTCAACCAAGTGTTGCAGACTGGCACATTCTAAGGTCCAGGACTCTGTGCTGAGGGTCGCACTGAAGCTGGGGACAGCTGCTTTCTTGGAGCAGTGGAGAAAGACTACCGTCTAAGGTCTTTCTGCCGAAGCTATTCAGTTATCGGACCCTCTCGATACCTCAAATGAATGTAAATATGGTCTTGTATAAGTAAAAAATGCCTTGGTTTTTTTGTTGGATAGAGTCAAACTCCTATGTTAGTTTGTTTCTTCATATGCTGCTGTACAGAACTGAACTGCTTCAGTGACTATGTATGTATATAAAGATATTTGTATGAATAAAGTATATTTATGACATAAAAAACATCTCAATGAATAGGTAAAAAAGATTAAAGATTACTGGTTGAGAGAATGGTTCATAAAGTATGAGAATTCCTGAGTTTTATAAATAGGAGTGTAGATCATGAAAGCAAGTAAATAATGTTTAAACCTGCATAAAATAATGGATTGGCACCACATTTAGAAAGAATAGAAAGAGTGAAAAAATGATTCATGAAACTTTTTCCAGTGTTGAAGATCTTCTATTACATAGATCGACTAGAAAAAATTGGGACTATTTTCCTGGCAGAAGAGAAATCTGGGAGAAAATTTGTTAGAGGTATTCAAATAAGTGCTGACTGTAGAGGATCACAGGGAAGCAAACGCAGGTTAATGTCAGGGAATACCTCTCAGTTTGAAGGGACAACCAAGAAATATGGTGAACAGCATCATTTAAGAAAAGTTCATAAACTGTGATAGCGATGGTGCAGCTTTTTATCTTGATTAGCAACCTGGAAGAGGAACCTGGAAGAGGTTGCAACAGGCTGCTGAAGTAATTCTCTGACATAAAATAAGAGCTTGTACTGAATAACTTCCTCCAACAGATGGCACTAGCGACCTGCCTGGCCTTAGAGAAATCTTACCAGAGGACACGATAAAATGGTAGTGAGTTAGGCAGCAGCACAAAGCAAAATACTGAGGATGCAGCAAATCAGAGATAAAAACATTAAACCTTGATAATACTGAGCAAATCTTTTGAATGGGAATTAAATGTATACTTTTCCAATCCTTCTTTTTTAATCAAGCTGCAAATCACTTTTGTTTCCCATATTTAAAAATGGTCAGCAATAATTATCATAGCCAAAGTTGTTCTCTCCACAGATGCTGCTAGACCTGCTGAGTTTCTCCATCAATTTCTGTTTTTGGTTCAGATTTCCAACATCTGCGGATCTTTGTTTTATTATAGGAGATGAAAGAAATTTTTATGTCATAAACGTTATGATCTGGACTTATTTTCTGATAGGGTGAGGGAAGCAGATTCAATATTAACCTTCCAAAGCGAATGGTGTTCTCGCTGGAAAAGGAAAATATTGCAGATATATGGGGAAAAGGCAAAGGCAGGTGAATAGTTCTTTCAAAGAGTCAACACAAAAACAATAGGCTGAATGGCCTATGATCCATCAGCTCAGAAATGTGGACATGGCTAATACTGACACCGGATGAGGTCATGACTGGAACTGACAAAGATCACTCAATTTGTTTTCTCAAAAAAACATATTTAATTTCTAAAATTTGGCAAGATGTCACAGTTCAACCTTGTTTTTCTCATCCCAAATTGATATTGACGTGTACATACCAACAATGAGAGGTTTCTGGGTGGTGATTGGAAATAGGAAGTTGACTTTTTACTATTTCTGAGTCCACAGGAACCTAAGGACAATCTGGTCTCCTTCCGCCAATTTCCTTGGTCCAGGCTCTTGAGTCAGACAGAAGAGTGTTATTACTGAGTCACAGCTAACATCTGAAAAGTAGTTCAATTCCATCACTAAAATCAGGTAATATCACACGAACCAGGGATGGAGCCTGAAACCTTGCTAGTCTGCATAGGTCAGTACCACATGAGATGGAGTATGTACTCGCTGACTTCATTTCTGGTAATTAATTCCATTCTGCCTCTGGCAGGGGAGAGACTTTCAGATGGGAATCAACACCTTGCGAATCTGGTGTCAAATCCTCAAATCTATGTGCAGAAGCTGTATAGATAGTGCTCACATCAATGTGAGAGAGTTTGTAACGCTACTTCAAAGAGGAAGTTGTAGTGTTTAGATCTCAGCCCTAGGAAAAAGCTGCAAATATTACCTTGTTTCCCATTGCATCCTTTACATACTGAAGAAAATGGGTAAAAGAGAGGGTAAATTTAGGTGAGGTTTCTTGCAGAAAGTTATAAAGATGAAATAAGTAAGGGGAAAATAATATATATGAAATCATGAAATAGTTGAGGATAGTTTTAGCCTCATTCTCAACACAGCAGAAATTAAACTGGGCAGTATTTTATAGAGCATGCATTTCCTACTGTTAGACTTAGGCTATAATTACACCCACTAATGGCCTTAAAAGTTTGAAGATGACAAAGCAGGAAGGTTTGAGGAGATAAGGAGCTTTACAATTTTGATGTAAGAATGATTGAGCACAGTGCAATTTGACACCAGTGGAGGTAAATTACACGGTGGAGACAGAATGTGTAGGGTTGCACGGGGCAGTGAATGCAAAGAGATAAGAGGATGACTGAACTGAATGGTTGAGGTTAGCAACCAAAAGTATATGAATAGAAGTGAAACAGTAGCATCACCAATTTCTCAGCCTTGTTCCCGCTCTTCTTTCCTGAATAGACTGATTTTCACAAGCACTGGTCTCCCTCAATAACTGGGCATTCATCTTCTGTGAGCCTAGACTTTGCCATTTAGATATTAGGTTTGGCCAGTAACCAAATGCACTGGGATGCCTGGGACACTCCCTGCTTAAAAGCCAGTTCTATTGAATGCAATAAAATTAAATACTGAGCAGGGGCAATCAATTCCTTACCATTTACTTTCCTATACTGTCCAAGCTGCTGTGTGCCCCATAGCTTCCTGCTGCCTCGAGAAAGCAACCAACATAATCAAAGACCCCTCCCACTACAGTTATACTCTCTTCCACCCTCTTCTGTCAGGCAGAAAATATAAAAGTTTGTATACACGTACAAATAGATTCAAGAACAGCTTCTTCCCCACTCTTATCAGACTTCTGAATGGACCTCTCAAATTTTAAATTTATTGCTGATCTTGCTCTTTGTGCACCTTATCTGCAGCCGTAACATTGTAATTTTCATTCTGTTCTATTACCCTAATGCACTTTGTATGTTATGATCTGTCTGTACTGCACGCAGAACAAAACTTTTTACTGTACTTAGGTACATGTGAGGATAATAAATCAAATCAGCTTGTGGCCATGGAGAGTATCATGGCAGACAACATTCTTATTCTTATTCAAACGGAAACTTCTTCACTAGAAATCACTGGATGACAATCAGGAGTAGGATCCTTGTCAGACCCAATGGACACTTCATAGCACACCAATGGCTTTATTGAAAATGTAACCAGTTGCAGTGGCCACTCACTCAGTTAGCCATTGGTAGATAATAATTGCTGTTTCTGTAGTTGTGTTTGAAAGCTGTTAGGCAAAGGATAGCCTTTTGAAAAGATAGAAAAGCTGAAAGCAAACTTCTTCACAGGCTCCTGTGAGATGTTTCATCGTATAAATAACTTTACTTAGTAACATGTTATACCCTGAGGCAGCAAAACATTTTACTGTGCATTTAAATCTGAATGAGAAAACACTTGGATCCCATAGTTCCCTACTTTGTGAGTTTGTGTTACTGTTAGTGTGAAATGTAAACAAGGCTCACTTTGAACATAAAGCCTGACTGCAGAGGGCTCAATTGTTTTCAAATTAAGCATGTCATTCTCTCTCATGTGGTTATGAGCAGGTATGAAGAAGGATTCTTGGAAATGTTGCCTTTGCCACAGGACCTCGCAGGTTAGATGTGCTGCTTGTTGCTGTTTTCTGCTTTGTATAGTGTTTGTATAGTGCTGACTGTTACTGTGTTTCCGTCAGCTCTTCCCCATTGAGTCCAGATGTCTCATGATTCCGTGGACATCAATCCTTGCATGGTTTAAATATTCCCAGTGTTTGATGCTCATCGTTGGCTTGACTCAAGCCTCGACTGTGCATTAAAGGCCACATGACCAATGATTTTCCCTGCTCATGTGACATCCAGCCCAACATGTAACTACACACTTTCTACAATAATAACAGCCTGGATTTATCAAAATTCTTTAATGCAGAGGTGAGAAGGATTGTTTTGGGTCTAAGAAAGTGGTCAGTCTGCAGAATTCTTTACTGCCAAGGGCGGTAGCAGCTAAGTCATTTAGAGTCATAGAGGTATACAGCATGAAAACAGGCTCTTCAGCCCAATTCATCTATGCCTACCAGGTTTTGTGAACTGAACAAATCCCATTTGCCTGAATTTGCTCCATATCTCTGTAAACCTTTCTTTTCCATGTACCTGTCCAAGTATCTTTTAAATGTTGTAATTGATCTGCCTCCATCACCCCTCTGGCAGCTCATTCCATTCACGCACCACCCTCTGTCTGAACATGTTGCCCCTCGAGTCCCTTTTAAATATTTCTCCTCTCATCTTAAACCTATGCCTTTGAATTTTGGACTCCCCTACCCTGGGAAAAGACCTTGGCTATTCACCTTATCTATCCCCTCATGATTTTATAAGCCTCTATAAGGTCATCCCTCAGCCTCCAATGCACCAGGGAGAAACGTCCAAGCCTATCCAGCCCATCCTTTTAACTCAAACCTTCCAGTTTCTGTAACATCCTTGTGAATACTTTTTGCGCCCTTTCCAGTTTAATAACATCCCTTCTTTAGCAGGACAACCAGAATTGTTTACTCATCTCCAAATGTGGCCTTACCAATGTCTTGTACAGTCATAACATGATGTCCCACCTCCTGTACTGAATGCTCTGACCGATGAAGGTAAGCGAACCAAATACCTTCTTCACCACCCTGTACAACTGTGGTGCCAATTTCAAGGAACTATACACCTGCATCCCCTAGATCTCTTCTGTTTGATAACACTCCCCAGGGCCCTATCATTAACTTAATATATTCAAGTATTTGTACTATATCAAAGGCTTAAATAAACAGATTTTTAATCAGTAACAGAATCAAGGGCTATGGGAATGAAGGAGGAAAAGGGAATCTAAGGATTATCAAAACATTGAATGGGGGAGCAGACTTGGGCCGAATGGTCTACTTCTGCTCCTAAATCTTCTGGTCAGCAAAATATGCCAAGGCACTTCATAGGAACACTATTAAACAGCATTTGAATATTGTTCATATAAAGATATCATAAACAGGTTTCCAAAAACTTGCCAGAGATATTTATGCAGAAGGTTCCAGAATATAACGTTGAGGCAGCTAGAAATGCAGCCACAGGTATGCAGCAACAAAACTTGGGAATGCATTAGTGACCAGAATAAGAGTATTGATGGCAGAACCACAGAGGCCCTGGTGGCTTCATAGGGCTAGGGGAATTTCCAAATGGAGGCCATATAGGAATTTGGAAACAAGAGTGAGAATCTTAAAATTGAGGTGGTGCAGTCAGTGCCAGGACATACTCTCTGGTGCCCCCTGAAAGATCTGGGCCATTAGCTCTAATTCTGTCTCCAATGATGCTAACAGGCATAATGAGTATTTCCAGAACTTTCTGTTTTTATTTTAGATTTCCAGCATCAATAGTTGATGTGATTTTCACATAGCAAAGTAACAGACCTGATGTGACAGTCCTTATGTTATCTAAGCTATTGGTATTGGATATTGTGGTATTGAGGAATCCAACAGATATTCATTATATCTAGCTATTATGTACAAAATGCATTAACAGGCATCTCAGTATGTGGGTTAACAATAAGGTGTAAAACAGTAATTGAGCACCACACTTCCAGTAGCATGTTACGTTTCAAGTAATCAAGGGGTAAGATGGAGTATGAGACTTTTATTCGCTCAGGTCACATGCTGTGATTTAATTATGATATCATGAGCATGTCTTTTAGAGGTATACTGACCTAATTACCGTGCAACGTAATATTCCAAAAGTAAAAATTAGTCCAAATAGATATGCACAGCTGCACATAAGCACATGTTGTCAATTCAACAATTATACGTACAGGTAAAGCAAGTTTAAAGACTAACATTGCAGATTTCAAGGTAACACTTTGGAGGTTTGACAATCCATCTTGACTGTTGATTCTATACCCACCTGGGGAGGTGTGCATTGTTCTTTGTTGCACTTGTTCGGCAACTTGGTTGTCTTGCTGTTCATTACTGTCGCTTAACATCACTGCACAACTATTACTGTCTGTATTCTTCCTCACTTTCCTCTCGCATGATTGGTGTGCCAGATATTTAAACTAGAGGGCATAGGTTTAAGGTGAGAGGGAAAAGGTTTAAAAGGGACGTTAGAGGCAACTTTTTCACGCAGAGAGTGGTGCGTGTATGGAACATGTTGCCAGAGAAAGTGGTGGAGGTTGGTACAACTATATTTAAAAGACATCTGGATGGGTATATGAATAAGAAGCATTTACAGGGATATGGGCCAAATGCTGGCAAATGGGACTAGAATAATTTAGAATATCTGGTTGGCATGGACGATTTGGACCAAAGTATTAGTTTCCATTCTGTACGTTTCTATGACTCTATGCCTCTAGTCTCAGCTGGCTTCTGCTTCTTCACAATGCAGCAACATGATCAGTAGTGACTTTATATGATCTCAGTTGGTCGCATGTTTTAGATAAGTTTGCTGATAGCTGAGTATTTCTATTTCAAATTCATACTCTCTTCCCTGTGCTCCATTTTAGTAGGTTGTTCATCGTGAATACTTTCCTTTATCTTTGAATAAAATTGCCCTGTATTTCAGAATGGTTGGACAACTGGTTCCTTCATAGAGGTTGTTCTCACTAGCCTTCTGAGCATACTTTGTAAAAACCGAAAGAACTGCGGATGCTGTAAATCAGGAACAAAAACAAAGTTGCTGGAGAAGCTCAGCAGGTCTGGCAGCATCTGTGAAGGAAAAAGCAGAGTTAACATTTTGGGTCCGGTGACCCTTCCTCAGAACTGATGGTGGCTGGGAAAACGTCAGTTTATATGCAGAAAATAGGGAGGTGGGTGGGGTAGGGAGTAAATGATAGGATAGAGCCCAAAGAGAGAGAAAGACAGTTGGACAGACAAAGGAGTTGCTAACGATCAGGCTGGGAGGGTGAATAGTTGATAATGGGGACTGTTAGTGGCTAACAACAGTGGGTGCGTAGTGGTAGGCTATGTGGTAACAAGGCCTGGTGTGTGGGGTAGGGGGCTGGGACATGGGAGAGTTTAGGTCCTGAAATTATTGAACTCAATATTGAGTCCAGAGGGCTGTAGGGTCCCCAAGTGGAAAATGAGGTGTTGTTCTTCCAGCTTGCATTGGGCTTCACTGGAACAGTGTAGTAAGCCAGAGACAGAGATGTTGGCCAGGGAGCAGGGTGGTGCATTGAAGTGGCAGGCAACAGGTAGTTCAGGGTCGATTTGTGCGAGCAGAACGTAGATGTTCTGCGAAGCGGTTGCCAAGTCTACGCTTCATTTCCCCAATGTAGAGGAGACCACATTGTGTGCAGTGAATGCAGTAAACTAGATTCTGGGAAGTGCAGGTGAAGTGTTGTTTCACCTGGAAGATATGTTTGGGCCCTTGGATAGTGGGGAGGGAGGAGGTAAATGGGCAGGTGTTGCACCTTCGCCGGTTACAGGGGAAAGTTCCGTAGGGCCGTGGGGAGGTGTTGGGGGTGAAGGAAGTGTGGACCAGTGTGTCCCGGAGGGAACGGTCCCTGCGGAAGGCGGACAAGGGAGGGGAGGGGAATATGTGTCTGGTGGTGGCATCTCGCTGGAGGTGGCGGAAATGGCGTCTGATGATCTTCCGGATGTGGATACTGGTGGGATGGTAGGTGAGGACAAGGGGAACCCTATCGCTGTTGCGGGAGGGAAGAGAAAGAGTGAGAGCGGAAGTGCGGGAGATGGGTTGGACCTGGTTGAGGGCCCTGTCGACAACAGAGTTGGGGAATCCAAGGATGAGGAAGAAGACGGACATTTCGTCTTCCAGCTTGCATTGGGCTTCACTGGAACACTGTGTCGAAGTTGGCCTCATCTGAACATATGCGACTGAGACGGAGGAACTGAGAGAATGGGATGGAGTCTTTACAGGAAGTGGGGTGTGAGGATGTATAGTCCAGGTTACAGGAAGTGGGGTGTGAGGATGTATAGTCCAGGTTACAGGAAGCGGGGTGTGAGGATGTATAGTCCAGGTCCCCTCCCCTCCCTTGTCTGCCTTCCTCAGGGACCGTTCCCTCCAGGACACCCTAGTCCACACTTCCTTCACCCCCAACACCTTCCCACAGCCCTACAGCACCTTCCCCTGTAACCGGCGAAGGTGCCACTCCTTGGACATCAGGGAAAGGACAGGGTGAATTAGACTCTGGCTATCCCTGAGCAGCTCCTCCTGACTATTTACCAACTAGTAAAGGCTGAATTCTGAGGGTGGGTTCTATCTGATCCATTTTCTTTGCTGATTGCATTTTCAAATATGAAACTCAGGTGAAGCTAAAATGAAAAATGTCTTTCAAGTTTGCAATCATCTGAGTTGTTTGATACAGTGTGATACTGCACATACATTCAGTGAAAACATCCAACTCCCTATTTTCTTCTGGATTTTCTTCTGAAGAAGGGTCTGGGCCCAATACTTCAGCCTTCCTGCTCCTCTGATGCTGCTTGGCCTGCTGTGTTCATCCAGCTCTACACCTTGTTATGTCAACTCCCTACATGATTGTCTCTAAATTGTAGCAAGATCTTAATGTGATTAACCAGGTAAAGATATCCCACATCATTAAAATGCGTGAACTAACCCATGATGTGTTTATGCTGTTGACAATCAGTTCACATAAAACTTGTGTGTCTGAACATTTCTGGTGTTGTGGAATCTTCCTCAGGTCTGTTAGTGTCTGCCATCAGTATTGTTGATCTGGAAGAGGTTACAGAGACTACTGGGAGGAGGGGCTTAATGGAAAGATTCAAATATGAGCTGTACCAGTTCTAATTACAACTCTGGTTTCCTGGTTTTTAACCGCTGGGGAAATGAACAAAAACTGACAATGTTAATACTTGAAAGGTTCAGTCACTGACCATAAGTCTTCAGTTGCATCCTACTAGGATGAAGTTTATGCTAAGCTTGGAGGCCACATTTGTAGGCACAATGAGCCCTGTTTAATTTCTACTACAGCATGGAAGTGCAATATTCCTCCTAATATTAACACCTGCTAGCATACCAGCAATGCCAGAGAATTTGGAGCAGGTACTTGTCACTGCTAGTCTCAGCTGTTCCAGTGCATTCCTGAATTGTCTCCTACATTCTAAGCTCTGTCAACCTAAGGTCATCCAAAATTCTGCTGCCTGACTCTTGGATGCATAAAGTCCTTTTCCCCTATCAACCTGGTGCTTGCTCTCCTATACTGGCTCCAAGTTAAGCAACATTTCCACCCTAAAATTCTCATCCTTGTTCTGAAATCTTTTCCTGGCCGATCACTCCCCCTTTTTAACTGATCTCTTCCTGCCTAGCCACCACAGAACTCACAATACTGGAGTAGAAGAAAGTCATCCTTGATTCTAAGGGACTGCCTAAGAAGAAGAAATTTCCTCCAACCTCATAACTCTCTGAGATCTCTGCACTCCTCAAATTCTGGCCTTTTTTGCATTCCTGATTTTAAGGCTTTGCCATTCCTGATCACACCTAAGGCTACCTGTACCCTAAACAGTGGAATTCCCTCCCTAAACCTATCCATCTCTCCATTTCTATGTCCTCATTTAAGACACTCCTTAAAACCCATCATTTTCCTTTTGTCTTGTTCTGAAATGTCCAATACCTTTGAATAGTCAATTCACAGCACTGGGTATCGTGCAACTATATCTCTCTAATGAATATCAGATGATATTCATCTATTTTTATTTCTGCCAATAATGTATGTCTATTATGAATGTTACATACACTCAGCCTATAATTTTGTCTTTCTATCACTTTTTTTCCTAATCTGACCCTATTTGCTGGTGTAGTCTTTGTTTCTTTACACTATGACTTCCTCTATACTCTTGGTCATCCAGGGTGGCATGGTGGCTCAGTGGTTAGCACTGTCTGCATGAGTTTCCTCTGGCTGCTCCAGTTTCCTCCCACAGTCCGAAGATGTGCAAGTCAGGTGGATTAGCCATGCTAAATTGCCCATAATGTCCAGGGATGTGCAGGCTTGGTGGATTAGCTGTAGGAAATGCAGGTTCTGGGGATGGGTCAGGGTGTGATGCTTTTCAGAGTCAGTGTGAACTTGATGGGCCAAATGGCCTGCTCCCACACTGTTAGGGGTTCTTTAATTACCTACGTCACTGCACAATAGTGAAATCAGTGCAAGTTTATTGGCTGTGATATTGGCCTTCAATTTGTTTCTTATTTTCACAGGATGTGGACATCATTAGAATAAAGAATCCCTACAGTGTGGAAACAGGCCCTTCGGCCCAACAAGTCCGCACCGACCCTTGGAGAATCCCACCCAGACGCATCCCCTTATAACCCACCTAATCTACAGACCCCTGAAAACTATGGGCAATTTAGCTTAGCCAATCCACCTAACCTGCACATCTTTGGACTGTGGGAGGAAACCGGAGCACCCGGAGGAAACCCACGCAGACACGGGGAGAATGTGCAAACTCCACACAGACAGTCACCCAAAGGTGGAATTGAACCTGGGTACCTGGCACTGTGAGGCAGCAGTGCTAACCACTGAGCCACCGTGCCACCTCATTGGTTAGGTTTACATTCATTGCCCATTCCTGATTGCTATTGAGAGGGTGATAATGTTCCACTTTCATGGAACTGCTGCAGTCCATGTGATGTAGTTACATTCACAATGACGTGAGGAAAAGAATTGCATTATTTCATTCGAATTGCATATGAATCACATAAAGTGGGTAGCCAGGTGCAGCATATAATAAGTAGGACAAATGGAATCCTGGCATTTATTGGAAAAGGACTGGATTAAAAAAGTAAAGAAGTCTTGTTACAATTATATAAGGTGTTGGTGAGACCATATCTGGAATATTGTGTCCAGTTTTGGTCTCTTACTTGAGGAAGGGCGTGGTGGCACTGGAGCCAGTTCAGAGGAAGTTCAACAGGTTGATTCCAGGGATGAAAGGGCTGTCGTATGAGGAGCATTTGAATAGCTTGGGCTTGTACTTGCTGGAATTCAGAAGAATGAGGGGGATCTGATTGAGCTATATAAAATGCTAAAGGGGATTGATAAGGTGATGTTGAACAGATGGTCCCCCTTATAAGCCAGTCTAGAACAAGAGGTCATAAATATAGAGTGAGAGGAGATAGGTTCAAAACTGAGATGAGGAGAAACTACTACTGTAAGAAGGTTATGAATCTACGTAACTCACTGCCCCAGAGTGCAGTGGGAGCAGAATCAATCAACAGATTCAAGATAGAAATAGATATGTTTCTGATGAAAAGTGGGATAAAAGGCGGTGGGGACTAGGCAGGAGAGTGGAGTTGAGACCAGGATAAGGTCAGCCACGCTCCTGTTAAATGGCAAAGTGGGTTTGCTGGGCCGAATTGCCAACTCCCACTCCTAATTCCTATGAAATTCCAGGATTTTGACCCAGCGATTGCAAAGGAAATATGATATGATTCCAAGCACAATGGCCACATTGTGTTTTACGTTGCCTCTGATGAGGAGCGAGACCATCCAATAGCACACTCCACTAAGTTTCAACCCAGAATTCAGAGTGCAGATATAGCTTCCATTCTCTGTGTCTATGTAAAGCAGGGTCTGAAAGCTCTCATATAGAGAGCATAATGCTAAACACTGAGTCAGAGGCTCATCCTTTGCAATTAAATGTTCAATAATATAAACAAGAAAGAATGAGTCAGAGAGAAGTTGACTATTCCCATGGGATCGAGGTAGCATGAAGGTAACCTGCCATTATTATCAGGGGGCTGCTAACAACCTCTCATGTTGTTAATGGCTGTCATCAGGTAGGTGAAAACCACTATTTTGAAACTTCCTTTCATGTTGCCGATGAAACAATAAAAAAATCAGCTGGGCTTGGAGACAAGACTTGAGAGGCCAGGGGTGTATAAAATATGCATTGTAAAACAGACATTGTACTGTGGTCAGGAATTTCCTCAAAAGAAAAGATCAAACAAGCAAAACACATGCCATGGCCTAATAAGAAAAAGTATAATTCATCAACTAATAAGGGATACACAGATCAGAAATCCCAAGTTCACTAAATTATTTAACTTTAGCTGTTCAAGCATGTAATGACATACCTCTGGCAGAGATGGGACTTAACTGGACAACAACAACTGTGCCAAAAAAATTCCCTTCAAATCCCAGTTGATTCATTCCATTGTACTTAGATTCAGTGCCCCCAGCTTAGGATATGAAATTTGGCCAGGACTCCTGCTCCTGATCTCTATCTAATGAACACAGCTTCACAAAAGTGTATGTCAATGTTACTCATTAGTAGCACTCTGCCTCTTGATTAGAAAGTAGTGGGTTTATTCTGTACTCGGATGAATCAATCTCATGATGTATGGCTAACCTCCCAGTGCACTGTCCAGGGGGCACTGCATTGTCGATGTCTAGTCTTCTAGTTGAGACATTCATTCAAAATTCCTTCATCCCTCATATATGGATGTAAAAGATTATATGGTACTCTGATCAATGTAGTTGACTCTTAAATACCCTCTAGCAAGCCTCTCAGATCAAAGACAATTGGGGATGGACAACAAATGCCAGTCTCTCATCCAATAAAAGAATAAATAAAACAATCATTCCTGGGCAATATTTTTCCCTCGGTCACATTATTTCTCCCTCAGTAACATTAGTAAGGTGACTAACTGGCTAGTACAGCATTGCTATTTCAGAGAGCTTGCTGTGAACAAGTCAGTGTTTGAGTTTCTTACAACAGTGACTGCCTTTCAAAAATACTTAGTTGACTGTAAATCAGGAAATTCTGTGGTTGACTTTTTTTTTAGATGACGAGGCTGTGACAGACAAATGGAATATTGATGACCACCACCAAACCTCACGTAAATAAAGGACAGCGCTGCTGGACTGGATCTATGGCTCATGGTGATGGAACTATCAAGAAAGAAAAATCTATTTGATCTTATCCTCACCAATCTACCTGTAGCAGATGCATCTGTCCATGACAGTATTGATCCAAGTGACAACTGCACAGTCCTTGGGGAGACAAGGCCTAACATTCACATTTAATACGCCGTCCATCATGGCACTCTCACTGTGCTAAATGTGATAGATTTTGAACAGATCAAGCAGCTCAATTAAGCTTTCATGAGACACAGGGGCCATCAGCAGCTGTACAGTTGTGTTTAGCCACATCTATAACCTCATGGCCCGGCATGTCCCCCACTCTACCACTGCCATCAAGGCAGGAGGTCAATCCTGGTTTAATGAAGAGACCAGGACAGCATGCCAGGAGCAACACCAGGCATATCGAAAAGTGAGTTGTCAACATGATGAGGCTACAAGCAGGACTATTTGCCAAACAGTGGAAAAAGCATGTAAATAACAGAGTTAACTGATCTCACAATGGATTGGATCAAAGTTCTGCAGTTCTGTCACATTCTATCATAAATGGAGTGGTTAATTAAATACTACATTGAATCTCCATGAATATCCCCATTCTTAAAGTGGAGCCCAACACCTCAGTACAAAAGACAAAGCTGAAGTGCAGAATGGATGATCCATCGTGACCTCTGAAATAACTCCACTAGAGGCCAGCATCCTATCACCAAGCCCCCCTTTATTTACACATGAACAGGCCTTGACTTTAGTACTGCCTCATACAGAGTCAAGTACTAGCGTGTCAGTATCTCTGACACTCACCCTTTTTATATGTCAGCCAGGGCTCCCCAAGTGGACCAAATTAACAACTTCAATCAGAGAACTCATATTCTATGAGGACCAGCTGGCTGACGTCATTATAATCACCACAGTCTCCTCTCGAGATCCCCAGCATCACAGATGTCAGTCTCTAGCCAATGCAATTCACAGCATGTGATATCAGGAAATAGTTGAAGACGTGCTTGCCGTGGGCCATGACAACATTCTGACAATAGTACTGAAGACTTGTGCTCCAGAGCTGGCTGTACCGCTAACCAAGTTTTTCCAGTTCACTAAAACACTGGCATCTATGCAACAATGTGGAAAATTGCCTAGGTATGCCCTATCCACAAAAAGAAGAACAGCTACAATCTAGCCAAATACTACCCTTTCGTCTACTCTTGATCATGAGAAAAATGATGGAGGGGATCGATGACAGTGCCATTAAATGACACTTGCAAGGGAATAACCTTCTCACGGATGTTCAAATGGGGTTCCGTTAGGCCTACTCAGCTCCTGACCACATTACAGCCTTGATCCAAAACACGGATGAAAGAATTGAAGTTCAGTATTGAGATAGGACTGACTGCCTATGGCATGAAGCCAACATCTGACCAAGAATGGCATCAAGGAGTCTTGTTAAAATGGGAGTCAATGGGAATTAAAAGGAAAATTCTCTACTGGTTGGAATCTTACCTGACACAAATGAAGCTGTTTGTGGTTGTTGGAGTTCAGTCATCTCAACTCCAGGACATCACTGCTGGTGGTTCCTCAGAGTTGTGTTCTGGACCAAACCATCTTCAGCTGTCACGTCAATAACAATCCCTTGATTGCCTAATCAAAAGGGGAAATCATTACACGACTTTCAGTATGATTCGCTACTCCTCAGGTACTTAAGTAATCTATGTCTATATGCAGCAAGACTTGGACGACATCCAGGCTTTGGTTGTTGAGGGGCAAGTAAGATTTGTGCTAGGCAATGACCACCTCCAACAAGAGGGGATCTAATTATTACCCCTTGATATTCAGTGGCATTACTGTCGCCGAATTCCCCCATTATTAACAGGCTGGGAGTTACTGTTGAACAGAACAGTGATAAAAATATTGTGTTCAAAACAGCAGGCCAGAGGCTAGGAATTCTGCAGTGAGTAACTTACCTCCTGTCTCCCCACTGCCCATTCACCCACAAAGCACAATTCAGGAACGCGTTGGAATACTGTCCAGTTCCTTTGCTAGGTGAAGCTCCAACCACTCTCAACACTATTTAGGACAATGCAACCTGCTTGTATGGCACTCCAACCACAACTTTCAAGATTCACTCCCATCACCACCGTTGCACAGTAGCAACACTATGTGCAGCACCTTACAAACCCATGACTACTACCACCTAGACAGAAGACATAGGCACCACCTGCAAGCTCCCCTTCAAGCTGTTCACCAGCCTGGCTCCAAAATATAACGTCTTCTTTCACCATTACTGGGTCAAAATCATGGAACTCTCTTCTAAACAGCATTGTGGGCATCCCTACTCACAAGGACTGCAGCAGTTCAATAAGACAACTCCCCACCACCTTTTCCAACAATTACGGATGGATAATAAACACTGGCCTAGCCAATGATGTCAACAACTCATGAATGAATAGGAAAAGCAACTGTCATGGGACTTGGGAATTGTATGGTCAGTAAGAGTCAATAGAACAACCACAGAAGAGAATACTGAAAGAAAAGATTCTGGTATTCAGTGTTTTATTCGGCCAATTGTTTGAATTAATTATAATTACTGACATGCAGTACAATGTCAGTCAATGAATAATTAAACTGGAGAATATTTTCTGTTTAAGATTCTCCAACTCAACCACATTTATTACATTTTTTTTTGCAATTAATGGCATATTTCCTGGTCGGTAGTGACTATCCTGTTTAGACCCTAACACAGTCAAAGCAAATACAACTTTACAATCAATACTGGTTTTTCCTGATAACAGTCTGAAACACTTCCTATAGTGAGTTTATATTGTATCAAACATACACTTTAAACTCCTTAATGCTGAGAATCCATGCTACTTATATAGAAGGGAAAGGGAGTCTGTTGAATTCTAGATATCAGGGTATATTTTCTCATACTGAGGCAGTGCAGTCAAGTTAGACTTGCCTCAATTGAAAGCATTCTCATAAGTCATTTGATTGTGGGTTCAAGATATTTCTAATTAACATGTTCAGAGATATTATTACACACCTCTGGAGTAGGTCTCCTGGATTAGAGGTAGGAACAATACCACTGCAGCACTCCAGAGATTCAAAACAACCAGAAAGATGATTTGGTGACACTTTGAAGAATTACCAGGTAGCTATCTCCAAGCCAACATTTATCTGTCAGTCAACATTACTAAAGATCGATGGTCTGGCTATACGTCATGCAGCTTCCTATGGGACATTTATTCGCACAAACTTGTTGCCACATTTTCTTGTCACAACAATTATGTTTCAATAATGATTCTTTGGCTAGGGAGTTGTTTTGGAACATCCTGAGGTCAGGGAAGATCCTGTACAGATGCTAGTTCACTTCCTTCCTCTGGCAGACAAGACAAATGAAGGCAATGTGTCCATTAAAAATAAACTTGTCCTATAGGACACCTCTACCCCCTCGAACTTTTTTGCATGTCCAGTGGTCAGTGGGAGGAAGCAATTCTTCATTCATGACCTGAGTCACCACTTCCCTGAAGGCTTTTCATAAAATAGGAAATAAGCTTTCAAGCAGGACCTCCCACTGCAGCCTGCACACTGTATTGACCCAGCTCCTCTTTCATCTCTCGATTGCATTTCATACAGTCAGTTGAGAAAGGTTGCGTTATCAATCAATTATCAAGGGTATTAGCTGGAGGGAGAAAGTGCTCAGGCAACATTTACACAACATTTACATGTTTTTTCTTATTCCTCCTTTTCCCATCATTTTCTTCTCACCAGTCGGTGTAGCCACCAGACTCCCTGCAAAAATGATTCCGTCACCTTCAGGCTTATCTGTTCCCCTGGTCAGGTTCCCACTTTCCATAAATTTGAACTGATGCAAATCTCCATTGTCTGCATCCTAACTCATACCAGAACCTGCTCACCCATTGCTGTGCTCACTGGTCTACATTGGCTTCTGGTGTTTGCCGCTCCATATCTCCTTCAGCTTCACAACTCCCCAAGAACTGTGTGGACTCTGTAACTCGGTTTTATATATCCCCACTCCTTGCAGCTCACAATTGGTAGCTGTGTTTTCAGCTCTTTTAACCTTAGTTTCTACATGCTCTCTTTAACTGCCTTTTCACCTCCTCATTTAAGACATTCCTTATTCAGCTCTTTGACCTACATTTCATCAGCTACCCCAATATTTGACTTAATGGCAATTATTACCCTCTTATGAACTGCATTGGGTCATGTTCCTATTTAATGGTGATATATAAATGTAAGTTGTTGTTGCCTCACTTAAAAGGTATGTGTAAACCAGTACAGTAAGAGTCAGGGAGCTTCTCAAGTAGTTGAGGGGTGTAATCACAGTTAGTCTGACCTTGCCCTCACCAGCATTATACAGACATGCTCTCCAACAGAGGTCACTAGATAATAATCAGGTGCAGAAAAATGTCCCTCAATGTATCATACGAGCCACTTCTGAAGAGATTCCTCTTCTAATATATACACATGTTAGCAACTAATATGCATTCAGTAAGATCCTGCTAGCAATTTAAATTTATATCATAATATTTTGAAAGTTATTGAAAAACTAGCCTTTGGAAGAGCAGGAGGAAATTTTCCTACTTAAGCTGTGGAAGAATTATTGCTGTAAAGTGCATTCTGAAAAAGGTATAAGGTTAGGCCAACAGCATAAGACACACTTTATTTTCCCTTATGAATTCCCACTGGAGTCACTAGAGAAAATTACATTTCTAAAGTTGTTTCCAGTTCTTTATAGCCACTGAAATAATTTTAAAATGGCTAGCAATGCAGCAGCCTGTGAAGAAAGAGATGTCATAAAATGCTGAATGTGAAATAGCCAATGCAGATGTCATCCCTTCAAGGATTTAACCAATTTATTTTTGAAAATTACTCCTAAAATTTGATTTCTTCCAAATAATGATTCCAGACCACAATATTTGCTGCATAAATTAAATCCCTTTCCTTGAATCCATGTCCTTTTGCTACTGACCCTTCTGCCACTAGAAATAGTTCTTCCTTACAAATCACAAGATCACAAATTGGTTGCAATAGCCTCCTATTGTCAGACACCCACAAACTCTTGTATTCCTGTGAGGTTTAAGGTGGTAATACAACTCTGGGATAATGATCTGTGGTGCACTAAGATGGTGAGACAGTTAACTGCACACGCATTACCTTAAATAAAATAACCACTTCCGGATCTTTCAAAGAATTAGCTTGACTAGGCAGCCAAATTTCTGACTGAATACAAAAAATGGATCAGTTTATTATTTGTTTTTGGGACAAAGCCAAACTTCAGTAAGGCAGCCTATCTTCAGAGCATTTAAAGTTAAAAACAAATCTAGTTCAGTAACGTCCTTTAAGGAAGGAAATCTGTCATCCTTGGTTTGGCCTGTATGTGTCTCCAGACCCACAGCAATGTGGCTGAGTTTTAACATCTGCCCTCTGGGCACTATGTGTGGACAATAAATGCTGACCTAACCAGTGACACCTACATCCCATGAACCTATAAAAAAAACTATATAACACGGAGAGAGTTTCTCTCCTTTGAAGGATGTACCAAAAACAATTGAGTTTAAAAGTTTCTGCTCTCCCAGTCTATTCCAGTCCACAAACTGACAAATATATTGGGCGAATCCTCAAGCTGCTCTAGAGGTAGGACAGGAGACAGATGGATCCCTAAATTTCTGCCTTCAGGCATTTTCCTTCCAGGACATTACAGGGGTTGACAGCTATGTGTAAGCAAAAGGCAGCCATTTTAACCCATTAAAGACTTCACAAGGACATTATCTTCACAACAACTTGAATTTCCAGTTCACTTTTGGGCATCCACTCCCAGGGCCTCCCAACACTGAGGCTGAAATACAATCAAGAGATAAGGAGATACTGAGGGGGTGGGGCAAGTGGCAGTATTCCATTCCCACAGGGAATTCCATACTCTCCCCTACCCCTGATATCCTCATGGTTGAGCTGGTATTCTTAATTGAACATCAAATGGGCACAGTGGAAATTCAACTGACATTGGTGTCCCAAGCCCAAAAGATTCAGTTGTGAATGTATTTGTACAACTTGATATTGTTAAACCTGAATTGAACATAGGGATTTCTATACATTCAGCACAAGACTGATATATACTTAATGTAAGATTAGCAGCAACTGACCTCGGAGGGAAGTAAAGCAGATCTTAAAGTGGAAGATTAAGCCAACACAGCACAAAGCCCTTTTGGCCCATCATATTTGTGCTGGCGTGTAGAGGTATCACATCAGTTTCTTTTCCTGGCTCTTCTCCAAAATTCTATAAATGTTATCCATTCAAGGAGTTATCCAATTTGTTTTTGAAAATTATCCCTGAAGTTTGATTTCTTTAAGAGAGTGATTCCAGATCACAATATTTACTGCATAAAATTAGTCCCTTTCCTTAAATCCATGTCCTTCAGCTACTGACTGTTCTGCTGCTAGAAATAGTTTCTCCTTACAAATCACAAGGTCACAAATTGCTTGCAATAGCCTTCTCCACTTGTTCTGTCTAATTAATGTTTGGGTGCAGACACTCATAAACTCTTGTGCTCCTGCTCATCACTTTATGTCACAGCAGTTAGTTTGTATTGCTGCTCCTCATTCTTCTATCAAAATGTTTCACCTCATACTCAATTTCATTTACCATGTGTCTGCCCATTTCATCAAGTCTGTTTCTGCCTTCCTGAAATCTATTATTTTCATCAGCATTCTTTATTGCATGCACTAGGTTGAATAGAATAGTGCCATAGATATTTTTTATATTAATTCATTGGATATGGGTGTTGTTTGACAGGCCAGTGTAATTATCCATTCCTAATTGCTCTGGAATGGTGGAAATGAGTTACCTTCTTGAACTGCTGCAGACCTTGGGGTGTAGGAACATCTACAGTGCTGTTATTAAGGGACGTCCAAGACTTCATCCAGTGATAGTGAAGGGTTGACAATATAGTTCCAAGTCAGGATGGTGTGTTACGCACATGGGAAGCTTGCAAGTGGTGGTGGTCACATGCATCTGCAACCCATGCCTTTTTATGTGGTAGAGGGTTATGAAAGGTGCTGTCAAATTAGCTTTGGTAAGTTGCTACAATGCTGCCACAGTGTATTGGTGATAAATAGAGTGCTGAAGGTGGTATATGGAGTGCCAATCAAGTAGATGTTTTGTTCTGGATGGTGTTGAGCTTCTTGAATATTGTTGTTATCCATCCAGACGGTGGAGAGTATTCCATCATATTTCTAATTTCTCCCTTGTAGATGGCTCTACTTGCCATGCTCTGACCTGAAAGTTCACTTTTCTGGAGAAAGTAGAAAAGTTCAGGTTGTTTGTCAAAGAGCAGTAAAAAGTTATAGGAATATGACGGAGATGTTCAAAAGTATGAGGGATTTTGACAGAGCAAATGAGGAAAAAAATTGTTTCCACTGGTAGGAAGGTCAATAACCACAGACTGAACACAACTTACAAAATTTAAGAATGAGAAGAATTTCTTTCAAGTAGTGAGTGGTTATGATTTGAATGTCATGGTGAAAATGTGATGCAGGCAGATTCATTCACAATTTTCAAAAGAGAATTGAAGATATAACTGACAAGGTTAACATGTGCAGGGCTTTGGGAAAAAGGAGGGACTGCAACTAACTGGACACCTCTTGCAAAGAGCCAGCACAGGTATGGAAAACCTCTATTCTGTTCTAGCTGAGTCTAACTGCACAACAGCCAGTAACTCATCAAATGTAATCCAATCTAAGAAAAGGACTATAAACCTGAATAGTAAATGCTGAGACACTGAGTTTTGTTCATTCTCCCATCTGTTACTGAAAGCTAATCGTTATTATGTAACTACTTTTCAAACTTGACCAAAAATCCACAGTAGCATGGCTAAAATGTGATGTTAGGGAATCAGCTAAGAATTTTAAAACCTCTAACACAAATTTCATCTCAGCTTTCTGGGTGGGCCCTCTGACAAGTAAGTAGTGTTCTCTGACCATAACTGTCAGCAGCATGCTTCGAAAATATTTTTAAATAAAATACAAACTTTGACAGTGCCCAGAGGTGTTGTTTGTATTGTAAATAAAATACCTAAGTCATAGAAAATGAGAACACATTATTTTGAAGTACAGTTTGAAGATGTCCATCCAGTTGTTCACATGCTGGTCAAGTCACTGCTCTAGGGATGTTTTAGTTCCAGTCAGCCTTGTTGTATCCTATTGTATAGTTACAATTCCTCACAAAACAGGTGTCAACCTTGATTTAACAGTAGAACTATTTTCTGACTCAGAGGCTTTGGGTTCAAGTTCCACTGTTGACAGTTGAGCACTAGGTCTAGACTGACATTCCAATGCAGTACTGAAGGAAAGCTGGAGGTGCTGTGTTTTGGATGACACTTTAAACCGAAGTTCTGTCTGCCCTCTTAAGTGGATGTAAAAGACCCTATCATTCTATTCAGTGTACAGGAGTTCTCCCCAATGTTTTATCCCCAGTGATCAATACATGATCATTTACCTAATTATTGCATGTGGGAATTTGAGTGCACAAATGTTTGCCTTCATTTCTTCATTCATAGATTGTGGACATTGCAGGCCAAACATTTATTGTGCAATTCTAATTGCCCCTTGAGAAGGTGCTGATAAGTCAACAGTCTATGTGGTGTAGATACATTGCCATTAAGAAAGGAATTCCAAGTCAGGACGCTGTGTGTCTTGGAGAGGAACTTACCTGTAGTTGTTGTTCTATCAGTAAGGCTGACAAACTTTACAAAACCACTTCTGCCAGCCCAGGGTACCTTTAAAAGTTGTTTGAGGAGTTCACTTCCACCAATCCTCATTTGTCCATATGGTTTCTCAGGCCCAGCCAGTGATTAGTGATAGATGATAAACCAGTGTGGAGTATCTTCAGAAGAGGCACTGTTCTTCGTTAACAAGAGGGCTTATTGCATGATAACAATATTATAACCACATACTAGTTAGGCATTATGACATGACTCTCGGGTATCTCTGCTACAATTGGCTGAAGCCAATGTAAGATGACCATTAACTCCTTCAGAGCCATTACCTTCTGTAACAGTAGTGTTCCTATGCATCTGCTACCATTGCCCATTTGGTTTTAGAAGGTGAAAGTTAAGAAGATGCTGTTGAGTGAGCCTTGTTGAGCATCTTGTAGACGGTATACACTGCTCCTCCTGTGTGTCAGTGGTGGAGGGATTGAATGTTTAAGTTGGTGGATGATATGCTAATCAAACAAGCTGCTTTGACCTGGTTGTTGTTGGAGCTGCACCCATCCCGTCAAGTGAAGGGTATTCCATCACACTCTGACTTGTGTATTGCAGATGGTGGATATTTATTCAGGAATCAGAAGATGAGTTACTGATCAGAGAATTCCTAATCTCTGACCTTTTCTTGTATCCCCTGTATTTATATGGCTAGTCCAGTTGAGTTTTTAGTCAATAGTAATCCCCAGGCTGTTGATACTGTGGGAATTCAAAGATAATGAAATTGAATGTTTAGGGGAGATAGTTAGATTCTCTCTTTTGGAGATGGTCATTGCCTATCGATTTGTTTGGAATAAATGTTATTTTGCCACTTCTCAGCCCAAACTGATATACTGTCCAAGTCTTGAAGCAAATGAACATGTCTGAGGAGTTGTGAACAGTGCAACCATTGTGCAATCATTGAACATACCCACTTCTGACCTTAATATGGACAATAGATCATTAATGAAGCAGCTGAAGATAGTTGAGTCTAGGTCACTACGTTGGGGAACTGCTGCAGTGGGTCACATGAGATTGAGATGATTGGCCCAGAAAAACTATAACCATCTTTCTTTATGCTAGTTATGATTCCAACCAGTGGAGTTTGTTACTCCTGATTCCCATTGACTCCAGTTTGCTAGGGCTCCTTCATGCAACATTTGACATTCAGTCAAATGTTACCTTGACATCAGAGGCAGTCACTTTCATCCCACCTCTGAAGTACAGCTTTTTTGTTCATGCTTGGATCAAACGGTCAGGAGCTAAGTGGCCATAAAGGAACTAACACTGAGCAGCAGTGAGAAGGTCATGGCTGAGTAAGTGTTTGATAGCACTGTCAACAATAACTCTAATACTCTACTGATGACCATGGATAGACTGATAAGTCAGTAGTTGCCTGTGTTGAATTTGCCCTGCTTTCTGTATGCAGGACATACCGGGGCAATTTTCTTTATTGTTGAGTAGATGCTGATGTAGTAGCTCTACTGGAACAACTTGACTACGTGGTTGGTTCTGAAATATGTCTTCAGTACAAATTACAGAATTGTCAGGGTCCATAACCTTTGTGGTATCCAGTACCTTCGGGTTTCCTCAATACCATTTGGAGTGAATTGAATTGACTGAAGACTCAGATGCTGAGGACCTCAGAAGGAGTCTGTGATACATCATCCATTCGGCACTTCTAGCTGAAGCTGATTGCCAATATTTTAGATTTATCTTTTTCAAAGCGGTGTTGTCCTCCCGCATCATTGAGGAATGGCATATTTGTGGAGCTGCCTCCTCCACTTAGTTGTTTAATTATCTACCACCATTCACAACTGGATGTGGCAAAGCTTCAATTTTTCCATCTTTGTGGAGCCACTTAGCTCAATTTTTTGCATGCTCCTCTGCAGTTCCACATGCATGTGGCCCGGTGTTGTAGCTTCACCAGATTGAAACAAATTTTAGGTATGTCTGGTGCTGTTATGGCTCCTTATACTCTTCATTAAATCAGGCTTCACCCCTGGCTTGATCATAATGATAGAGTGGAGAATAAGCTGGACCAGATTAGTTTGTGGTTAGACACAATTCTACTGCTGCTGATGGTCCACAGCACCTCATTGTGCCCAGTTCTGAGTTGCATGATCTGTTCAAAATCCAAACTCAAAGAACCATGTATAACCCATAGGGTGTTATCAATGTGTATACAGGATTTTATCTCCTAAGGACTCTACAATGGCCACTCCAATACAGTCATGGACAGATGTAACAGATTGGCGAGAATGAGATCAAATAGAATTTTCCCTCTTGCTGGTTCCTTCACCACCTACCAAAGAACCAAATTTAGCCACTATGTCCTTTGGGACTGTATCAACTCTGTCAGTAGTGATACCACTCTTACTAATGGACATTGAATTCCCCCATCCTGATGACTTGTGATTAAAGCTGGGATAACACTCCAAGTCTGACTGCCTTTTGGCTGAATTAACAAGAGCAGTTGTATGACTCAAAGCCATTTTCTAAGATGCTGTATCCAGGTTTTATGCCTCAGCTAATGGTAATATTGGTCAAGTGAGATACCAGAAGCCAATCAGCATGGTTTTGTTAAGGGCAAGTCATGTCTGACCAACTTGATTAAATTTTTTGAAGAGGTGACCAGGTGTGTTAATGAGGGCAATGTTTTTGATGTAGTCTGCTTGGATTTCCATGGGATCCAAGGAAATTTGGCAAATTGGATCCACAATCAGCTGAGTGGCAGGAAGCAGAGGGTGATGGCTGAAGGTGGTTTTTCAACTGGAGTTCCATGTCCAGTGGGGTCCCACAGTGTTTGGGCCCTTGCTGTTTGTGGTTCATAAAAATGATTTAGACTTGAATGAAGGAGGGTTGATCAGTAAGTTTGTGGATGATACAAAAATATGTAGGATGGTAAATAGTGTGGAGAATAGCCTTAGACTACAAGACAATGCAGACAGTTTGGTCAGATGGGCCAGTCAGTGGCAAATGGAATTCAATTTGGATAAATGTGAAGTGATGCACTTGAGCAGGATAAACAAAGCAAGAGAATACATGATGAATGGCAGGACCTTGGACCTTGGTGTGCATGTAAACCAGTCCATTAACATATCAGGCCAGGTAGATAAAGTGGTTAAGAAGGCATATGGTATGCTTCCCTTTATTAGCTGAGGCGTAGAGTTTAAGATCAGGGAGGTTATGCCAGAACTGTGGAAAATATTGGTTGGGCCACAGCTAGAGTGTTGTGTGGAGTTCTGGAATCCTCATTACAGGAAGGATGTGATTGTAGTTGAGAGGTTACAGAAGAGATTTATTAGGATGTTGCCAGGAGTGTTTCAGTAATGAAGAGAGATTGGACAGACTGGGGTTGCTTTTCTTAGAGCAGAGGAGATTGAGAGGAGACATGACAGAGATATATAAAATTATGAGGACTGTAGATACAGCAATCAGGAAGAAACTTGTATCAATGACCAGAGGCACAGATTTAGGGTAAAGACAGAATGTTTAAAAGAGATATGAGAAAAAAACTTCGACAATTTGGAACTCACTACCTGTAAGGGTGGTAGAGACAAAAACAATCATAAGATTTAAGAAATATTTTGATGTGCACTTGAGTTGCCAAGACATAAAAGACTATGGTTCAAGTGCTGGAAAATGGGATAAGCATAGTTAGATGGTGGTTTTCAACTGGCACAGATGTAATGGGCTGAGGCCATTTCCTGTGCTACAGATCTTTACGACTTTATTGAAACTTGACTTGTTAGACCAAAAGTTTATATTTGTTATTTGTTTCTAACTGTGGTCAGTCACTGAACATGTCCTGAAAAGGCTGTCAAGGTATTTTGCACAAGAGAACATGAATAGTTCTTCATTCATGCAAAAAAATGAACTCTTGACTGATTCATTTTGTCATTCTGCCCCAAATTCTAAGGGTCCAGAAGCATTCTTCACAAACCATGTTACACTACACAAGAATTCATTGAAACGGTCCTATTACAAGTATCTGAAAGAAGGCATTAGTATGCTTGCCATTATTGGTCATTGCATTGAGTATAGGAGTTGGGTGGTCATGTTACAGCTGTACAAGACATTGGTTAGGCCACTTTTGAAATGTTGCATTCAGTGCTCGTCTCCCTGCTGTAGGAAAGATGTTGTGAAACATGAAAGGTTCAGAAAATATTTACAAGGATGTTGCCAGGGTTGGAGGGTTTGAGCTATAGAGAGTGGCTGAATAGGCTGGGGCTATTTTCCCTGGAGGATAGGAAGATGAGGGGTGACCTTAGAGAAGTTTATAAAATCATGAGAGGCATGGATAGGATGAATAGTCAAAGTCTTTTCCCCAGCGTAGGGGAGTTCAAAACTAAAGGGCATAGGTTTAAGGTGAGAGGGGAAAGATTTAAAAGCCACCTAAGGGACAACATTTTCACCCAGAAGGTAGTGCTTGTTTGGAATGAGCTGCAAGAGCAGGTCTTGGAGGTTGATAGAATTACAACATTTAAAAGGCATCTGGATGGGTATATGAAAAGGAAAGGTTCAGAGGGATATGGGCCAAATGCTGGCAAATGGGACTAGATTAATGTAAACTATCTGGTTAGCATGGATGAGTTGGATTGAAGGGTCTGTTTCCGTGCTATACATCTTTCTGACTCTATGACTTTAAATATTCATTCCTCTTACCCTCAATAACAACTTTTTAGGTACTCAAACATCAGTAAAGGGGTCACCTGTTCCTACTTTAAAGCTCCTCATTCAGCCGGCACAACTATATTCACTTGCTTTTCAGCAAATTTCTGCACTCATCTGATGTTCATTTCTTTAGTTAAATGTCTCTTCCTGAGAACCTTAAACAAACAGATGGGCCAATCGGCTGTGGAGTAGCAGATGGAGTTTAACTTCAATAAATCTGAGGTGTTGCATTTTGGAAAGACAAATCAGGGCAGGACTTAAATAGTTAGCGGTAGGACCCAGGGGAGTGTTGCCGAACAAAGAGACGTTGGGGCGCAGATCCATAGTTCCTTGAAGGTAGACGGTGTTGAAGAAGGTATTCAGCACGTTTGCCTTGGTCAGAACATTCAGTATAGGAGTTGGGATGTCACGTTGCAGCTGTACATGACATTGGTGAGGCCACATTTAGAATACTGCATACAATTCTGATCATCGTCCTATAGGAACAACGTTGTTAAACTTCAGAGGCTGCAGAAAAGATTCACAAAGATGTTGCTGGGACTGGAGGGAGAGGCTGAATAGGCTGGGGCTTTTTTCCCCACGGCCTGAAGGGTGACCTTATTGACATTTATAAAATCATGAGGGGCATGGATATAGGGTGAATAGCCAAGGTCTTTTTTCTAGGGTGGGGAGTCCAAAACTAGTAGACAAAAGTTTAAGGTGAGAGGGGAAAGATTTAAAAAGGACCTGAGGGGTAACATTTTCATGCAAAGGATGGTGCATGTATGGAATGAGCTGTCAGAGGAAATGGTGGAGGCTGATATAATTATAACAATTAAAAGGCATCTGGATGGGTATATGAATAGGAAGGGTTTAGAGGGATATGGGCCAAATGCTGGAAAATGGGACTAGGTCAGATTGGGACGTCTAGTCCATGCATATGAGTTGGGCCAAAGGGTCTTTTCTGTGCTCTACGATTCTATGACTTTTCTCCCCCAACTCTGACTGCTGTGGTGACTACTAACAGCACTGCTTCTGTTAAGGATCTCTCTGACTGATCTGCTTCTCTCTGAATGAAACTTGCACACTGCCCCACTTCTTCTAGATATCTAACTTTCTGCAGTACTGGATTCTGTCACTAGGCATCAGCAGCCCTTCCCTCTCTTCTTGCCTTCTTTTCCCTAATTCACTGAACTATTCATCTAAAGGATTTTAAAGACCTCATGAAATGCATGTAAACAAAAAAAGTCTCCAACACCCCGTACACCAATCTGGTAACAAAAACCAAATGAAACTAGATAACCTTGTCTTGCCATTCTTAACACAATAATACAAATACAAATGAAATCTGAAGCTAACAGTATTCCTCCACTTTAGAAGCCAAGCTTTCAAGCAAAAATATTATGAACCTTCATCACAAAAATCATATTAACCTTCTTACAAATACTTAATATCATAATCACACAATCCTGACAGAGTTATGAACTAAAAGTCAACACCCACTGAAGAAGTTACTTTTAAATGCCATATTGTGGCAGGTGGCAAAGTGATCTTTTACAATAAGTGGCTGTTTATTTCAAAATGTTAGTCGCTAATCTTGCACTTAACCAAAATGCAAAGACTTCTTCCACATTCACTTTTTGATTTTGTTTTTCTCTCACCTTCCTTGTCCTAAAGGTGGTGGATTTTCATAAATAATGGTTGCAATGACTGGCAGCAGTGCTTTAGTTAGCACACTTGACTAACTATTACTCATGTGAGACCTGCAATGCTAGTGTTGGCTGAATATTCAACCATGACAGTTGAGCCAGGGGAACATATAACTGAAATACTCGAGGCTTACAGCAGTTTGATCTTGTTACTATCCAATTTTCGCATATTTTCATCTCCTGCTAAGACACTGGGCAATGAAGAGAGCTTCAGCTGAATTTAACTTTCCATAGATTACTGAATTCAGTAATATCCCGTTGCTATGTATTGAAACTACACTTCTTAAGGAAACAGGCCTGTAAAATTAGATCCAAGGAAAACAATGATATTCACACCTGTACAAAAAAAAATTAGGATCATGTTAAGAAAAGCTGTAAACTTCAGTGCATATTGAATGGAAGCATCCAATAAAAATGAACCCTACTCGAGTAAGATGGTGGTAGAGAAGGGCATGCCATCCAGAGCTTGTCCACTCTGCCCATTCTTTCTTTCTTTTCTTTCTCCCTCTTGTCCTGCTTTCTCTGCATTCTCTCAGGCTTGGACAGCTGGCCTCAGGCTCCGATCCCCGGCTCCTGAAATGGGGTCAGCGATTGGCAGCCTGAATCGGGGATGTCAGCGACCAGTGGCCTGGTGCAAAGCAGCAGCAACAGCCCAGTGCAGAGCGTGGTAGCAGCCAGTGGTCAGACCATGTGGAGGGCCCCTTCGCGATCTGCTGCTCAGGGCCCTTGGAGAGAGACTGTGATGTTTGTCTTTTTAACTTTGCTTCTTGTTTTTCTGACCTAACATCTGATCTACTGTGTACAGCTGTACTGTAACTTTTTTTCTTCATTTCTCTATTCTGTCACTAAGGATTGTACCTAGGTCCTCAGTACCTAAGATGGCACCATATGTTGCTGACATTGTTATGTTGCAACTATTCATTTAACTGAAGAAGCTATACCCAGGTATCTCTGTACCTAAGATGGTGCTGTAAGTGGTGACTTATAACCTTTTCACTGGACTCATTTGAGTACATGTGCCAATAAAACTAACTCAACTCAAGTCAATTCAATTCAATTCAATTCAATACCAGGAGCCAGTGCTATATGATGACAGAAATGAAGGTGGTGAACTCAAAAATAGAGTAAAATAGTTGAACATTTCATATTACATTGTATAGCAATTACAGCATCGAAATAGGTCATTCAGCCCAAAATACTCATGCCACTGTCTTTGCTGTGCAGAAAATTCCTTCCAGCCTTCATCCAAATCCATCAATATATCCTATTTTATTTTCATCTTTATGTAGCATCTTTTTAAATGTTAAATGCAGAAACTAATCATTGAGACAGTGAACTTCACATATTAACCTCTCCGGGTAAGACATTTCCTCCCAAGTTCCTTGTTGGGTTTATCAATAAAATTATAGCAATGTAAGGTATACAGATAGCATTGTGTCTTAAGAAAGAACAGTATAAATCAGCTCCACACCTCATACTGTTCCAGACAACTCGACAAATTATTCCTCTTCAGGCAAGTATCCATTGGCTTTTGAAAGTCATGTGGAACCTGATTTGATATTTTCAGGCAGCGAGTTCCAGGTCTCAACAACCCTGTGTGAAAGAATTTCTAATTTCCCCTTGAATTCTTTTGACAATTATTTTCAATCCATGACCATTAATTACTGCGCACTTGCTAGAGAAAATAGTTTCAACTTGCTATAGCAAAATCCCTCTATTTTAAATACTTCTAATACAGCACACTTAATGTTCTGGGAAAGGGGAAAGATAGTTTGCAAAATAGAGTGTAGGGTTGGGGTAAGGCAGGTTTTATGAAAATAAGGCAGGATCTGGCCAAAATTTAGCTACTTCAGGCTAAATCTCCAGCAGAACAGTGGGAGGCCTTTAGAAAGATACAGGGGAGAATACACGCCCAATATGTTCCTTCTAGGGTCAAATGTCAAGAGTAACAAACCCAGAGAACACTGGATATCTTGGAATATTCAGGATTGAATAAAAAGGAGAGAGTCATTTAACAAAGGGAGCAAAACAACAAAGGCCCTAGAGAAGTTTCGGAAGTGCCCGGGAAAGCAATTAGGAAAGCAAAGGAGGGGTATGAGAAACTGCTGGTCGGTGAGATGAGGGAGAATCCAAAGATATTCTACAAGCATACCAAGGGGAAAACCATAACAAGGGAAAAAGGCCTTGAGGGACCTAGGGGGCAGTCGTGCATGAAGCTGGAGGCCATTGGTAGAGTGTTAAGTAAATACTTCACATCCTTCTTTACTCAGGAGGAGAAGAATGCAAGAACAGAATTTGAGTAGACAGACTTTGAAGTTCTTGAGTAGATTGATAGAAGAAGCAAGGAGGTTTTGGAGGATTTGAAAGTCAACAAATCCTCAGATCCAGATCATTGTCGCCATGTTATTGTGAGAGACGAGGGAGGAAATTACAGGGGCCCTGACCCAAATGTTTACATCATCTCTGGCCACAGGGGAGGTGCCAGTGGACTGGAGGACAGCTAATGTTCCACGTTACAAGAAGTTAAAGATAGACCAGGAAATTCTCAACCAATGAGTTGTAGAGAAACCATTGCAGAAAACAGTGAAGTAGAAAATTAATTCCACAGAGTCAAGGTTTCATCAGGAATAGACAGCATGTCTTTGTCAGAAGGAAGTCACACCTAACAAAACTGGTCAAATTCTTCAAGCAGTATTTGGATGAGGGTAGGGCAGTAGATGTCGTTCATTTGGATTCCAGCAAGGCTTTTGACAAGGTCTCACACAGGAAACTGATAAAGAAGGTAAAAGCTCATGGGAGCAAGGCTAGCTTAGTAAGCTGAATGCAAAATTGACTCAGTGACAGGAGACAGAGGGTAGTGGTAGAAAGCCGTTTGTGTGACTGGAGTCCAGTGTACAATGCTGTACTATTGTTTTTTTTTATTTATTCATTTGTGGGATGTGGGCATCATTTGCTGGCCAGCATTTATTGCCCATTCCTAGCTGCCCTTAAGAAGGTGGTGGTGAGCTGCCTTCTTGAACTGCTATGGTCCACTTGCGGTGGGTTGACCAACAATGTGATTAGGGAGGGAATTCCAGGGTTTTGACCCAGCGACAGTGAAGCAGTGGCGATATATTTTGAAATCAGGACGATGAGTGGGTTGGTTGGGAACATGAAGGTGGTGGTGGTGTTCTCATGTATCTACTGCCTTTGTCCTTCTAGATGGAAGTGGTCATGTGTTTAGAAATTGCTGTTTGTGGATTCTTGGTGAATTTCTGCAGTACATCTTGTAGATAGTTCACACTGATGCAACGTAACAGTCAGTGGTGGAGGGAATGGATGCTTGTGGACGTAACCAGTCAAGCAGGTTGCTTTGTCCTGGATGGTGTCAAGTTTCCTCGAGTGTTGTTGGGGCTGCACTCTTCCAGACAAGTGGGGAATATTCAATCACACTCCTGACTTGCACCTTGTAAATGGTGGATAGGCTTTGGGGAGTCAGGAGGTGAATTACCCGCTGCAGTATTCATAGCCTCTGACCTGCTCTTGTTGCCACTGTGTTTATGTGGTGAGTCCAGTTGAGTTTCTGGTAAATGATAACCCCCAGGATGTTGTTACTGGGGAAGATGAGGCAACAATGGCTGACAAGGTAAGTCAGGGTCATCATCAAAGCAAATGAGAAAGCATATAATCAGCAAAAGACAGTAGGAAGCCAGAGGATCGGTAAGCCTATAAAGACCAACAGAAGACAACAAAAAAAGGGAGAAGATTAAATATGAGGGTAATGTAGCCAGTATTATAAAAGAAGATTGCAGAAGTTTCTTTAAATAGATAAAGGGCAAAAGAGTGGAATAAGTGGACATTGGGTCACTGGAGATATAGTAATGGGGAACAAAGAAATAGCTGAGGAACTGAGTAGTATTTTGTATCAGTCTTCACAGTGGAAGACACAAGTAATATCCCAAAAATTCAAGAGAGTCAGGGGGCAGAAGTCAGTATGATGGCCATCACCAAGAAGAAGGTGCTAGAAAAACTGAAAGGTCTGAAGGTAGATAAGTCACCTAGACCAGATGGGCTACATCCCAAAGTACTGAAGGAGATAGCGGAAGCATTAGTGATGATCTTTCAAGAATCACTGGAGTCAGAAAGGGTACCAGAGGACTGGAAAATCACTAATGTAACCCCCCTGTATAAGAAGGGAGTAAGGAAAAGACAGGAAATTATAGGCCGATTAGCCTGACCTCTGTCGTTGGTAAAATTTGAGTCACTGTGAAGAATGAGATTTCTGAATACTTCGAAGTGCATGGCAAAACAGGGCAAAGTCAGCATGGATTCATCAAGGGGAGGTCATGCCTGACAAATCTGTTAGAATTCTTTGAGGAGGTAATGACCAGGTTAGATCAAGGCGAGCTAATGACACCTGGACTTCCAGAAGGCCTTTGACAAGGTGCCACACAGGAGGCTGCTGAGTCAGATAAGGGCCCATAGTGTTAAAGGCAAGGTAGTTGCACAGACAAAACATTGGCTGTCTAGCAGAAAGCAGAGAGTGGGGATATAAGGGTCTTTGTCAGGATGGCAGCTAATGATTGGTGGTGTTCCACAAGGGTCAGTGTTGGGACCACAACTTTTCACTTTATACATTGATGATCTAGGTGAAGGAATTGAGGGCATCCTGGCTAAGTTTGCAGATGATACAAAGATAGGTGGAGGAACAGATAGTATTGAGGCAGCAGGGAGGCTGCAGAAGGATTTAAGACAGCTTAGGAGAGTGGACAAAGAAGTGGCAGATGGAATACAACATAGGAAAGTGTGAGGTCATGCACTTTGGTAGGAAGAGACACAGTCTACTTTCTAAATGGGGAGAAAATTCAAAAATCTGAAGTGCAAAAGGGACTGGAGAGTCCTAGTCCAGGATTCCCTTAAGGTGAACTTTCAGGTTCAGTCAGTAGTTAGGAAAGCAAAATGCAAAGTTGGCATTTATTTCAAGACAACTGGAATATAAAAGCAGGGATGGACTTTAGAGTATCATGAGCAATTTTGGGCTCCAAGTACTGGCCCTGGAGCAGGTCCAGAAGACGTTCACGAGAACGATACTAGGAATGAAAGGCTTAGCATATGAGGAACATTTGTGAACTCAGAGTCCATACTCAATGGAGTTTAGAAGGATGAGGGGGGACCTAATTGAAACTTACAGAATACTGAATGGCCTGGACAGAGTGGATGTTGGGAAGATGCTTCCATTGGCAGGAGAGACTAGGACTGGAGGTACAGCCTTGAAGTAAAGGGAAGACCCTTTAAAAACAGAGATAAGGAGAAACTTCTTCAGCCTGAGTGGTGGATCTGTGGAATTTGTTGCCAGAGAAGGCTGTGGAGGCCAGGTCATTGAGTACATTTAAGACAGAGACAGACAGGTTCTTGATTGTCGAGGGGAAATCAAGGGTTATGAGAGTTATGGGAAAGGGCATGAAAACAGGGTTGAGAAACTTATCAGCCATTATTGAATGATGGAGCAGATTCAATGGCCGAGTGGTCTAATTTCTGCTCCTAATGTCTTACGGCCTAATTATATTAAATTGCATCGCCTATAAATCTTCCCATTTCATCATCCCCAAAGGCTGTGCCTATCCAGACCATTACTACATGGTGATATAAAATTTAACATTCAAAACTTCTAAGTTACTGTAAGTCCAAGTCTCTAATAATTTTGATTGCCAATGTTAGTTTGACTGGCCTACAATTTCTTAGTTAATGCTTTGCCTATTTTATTACTGGTAAAGCATTATTAACCTTTTTCCATTACAGCAGCACTGCTCTTGTATCTAACCAAGGATTTAAAGATTGCATTAATATCTCTGGTATCATATATCCAAGGCAGGTGACTCTCAAACTTATGGAAATGAATCTTTTCAGGATATCTTGACCATTATGCCCATAGTTTGCAGCTCTTGGTGAATGATGTGAACATCTACATATTTGGGAAGACAAATGCTAAGTACTCATTTAGTACTATACCCACCATAAAATGACTTATGATCTCAAACAGACCCAGATTTATCCCCGGTTAACTACTCAGGGTTTATTATATTGCAATGATTCAATTGAAACTGTCCCAACAATTGTACGTGATGGGGAGGTTGCCATGCCAATTACAAAATCATTCCCCCCCACCCAGAGTACAATGCGAGGTTCAGAGTTGTGCAGCTTGTGAAAAGACACAATAACCAGAATGACTGAAGTGGCATATTCCATGATGATATATTCATATTTTGAGATTGAAAGGCAACAAGATTGTTGTTTTCAGGATTTGTTATGGGCTAGATGGCTTGTCATAGTCTGCACTATTTCACCTCATCTAATGCTGAGCAACTAGTGGATGTTAAATTTTAAACTACGGTCTCAAAGCTTTCCCCTCCTCTCAGGGCCTCATTAGACTAATGATTGATTGGTTGCTAAGATTTAGACAACCATTTCACAATCATTGTTTTGCACGAGGATCAAGGTAGTACAAAGCAGACTAAATGGGCCTTGGGTTTTTGTTTTGGTTTAAAAAGTTGCTTCAGATGAGAAAATACATATCAGTTAAAATTCCACATATTAATTCACTGACAATGGTACTTTATTTCCCTGCTTTCCATTTGTGCAGAAAATAGAGGCACTTTGAGTATGAAGGGACTAAGAATAGCAACTGCATATTAGGAAACAGTGTTCAACATGGAGACTTTGAGTAGTAGATTTAGCAAAAGTCCAAAAGCAATAGCTGGTCAGCCATATATCTTTATTTTCAAGTCTAACCAGCACAGATAAATCCATGAAGTCGAAAGGAAATTCAAATTCAAATCTCACCATTCCAACCAGAATGTGTCTTTTCTTCAGAGAAGTTTCTCCTTAAATGCTCCAATTCAATTTTTTGGATTCTTGACATCAGGTTAAGTGGAATAAGCTGAGCAATGGAGTTTAGTGAATATCATTTCTGTATTAAAAACCTTGATAGTTGAATTAAGTTGTCAAAAACAGTCCTTGAAGTTTGAGCTCTCATTTCCATTTAGCTGTATTTGGGGCATTTGACCTAAGGTTGGATAAAACAGATACCCCTCAGCTTTTAGGAACAGGCATGACCCAATGGTTTTGTCTCAATCATTATTTGAATTGATTGACGATTGGTGCACAAATTCTTGAAATACTGCACCTCCCTTTCCTTTAAAAGGAAGGATGAAAATTTAGTTTAGAATTAATTTAGAAAAATTTTATTCTTCAGTTGTGAAATTCAAGATGTTACTGGATATCACATTGTGACCTTTGTTTTTTTTTAAAAAAGTGTAGATTTACCCCAAATAGCATTCCACTTCCAATAACAGTAAACTGACTTGACATAAATCAAAACACACTAAGGTTAAAGGGAATAGAATTTTATTGACAAAAAAAGAAATATTTGCAATCATGTTCTTTTCTCCCAGTTCCCTCAAACATCCCACAAAATCCAGCAGAAATTCAATAGTAAATAGACATAGTAACACACTGGTATGTAATGAGACTGGTTATTGGAAGAGACATTTCAACCGAGTGCATCTTAAAACAAGCTTTCAAACAAAGAAAAACTGACATTATCCCCCAGACTAGACATTTATTTGCACCTCAATGTCTACTCATTTTAAAAAATCATTTTCCCTATCGCTTTGACATGCAATATCTGACAAATGCATTTTCACATTATTTTCTTAAACCCTGTAAATAAAGTAAAGTAGAAATAGAATTGAGAGTGTTGGGTAAACTCAATCTCATGTCTGGCAATCAACCCAAAAATGTTAACACCCTGCAGATGCTGCCAGACCTGCTCAGCATTTCCTGATTTTATTTTAGGTGTTTTGCATCTACAGAATTCAGGCAATTCCCAACACACTCCTCTCCTTTTATATTGCTGGTTAATAAGATTGGTGTTTGTATTTTAAAGGTCAATTTGTAAGTGTTTTATAGTTTTGCTCAGATTCAGAAGACGTGTATTCAAGTTATTAACATCATTTTTTTTAAAAAAATGGACACCAAATAATCTTCAAAATAGCCTGAATGGTTTTCATAATTCTTCACCAAGTTTAATTGATCTTACCAAGATTTGCAGAGGCTTACTGGAATACAGGTATGCAATTTTAAAATTTCTACCACCCTAAAGGTTAATTCCAAATATATATTAAAGAAGAGATCAAGAGAGCTTTTAAAATCACTGTTGTTGCATGGATAAAGATAAAGATACAGTACCTTTGAGGGCTTGGTTGTTGGTATGTACAAGAAATATTGTTTGCTATGTGTCTTTTTATGAATGGACCCTTCACCCCTCTCCTGTAACAAATACATACAAGTGTTGCCCTACATCCTTAGGAAACTGCAGAATAGGAGCAGCAGCCTGAGTGACCTCCATGCATTATAGTGCAGAATTTAAGTTTCAGCAAGGCCATAAATCTGTAGCATTCAGTGCAGACCTCCTATTATTCGTAGTGTCTGTTCTTTGCAGAGGTAGCAACCCAAACTCAGACTTGCCAGCAAATCATTTCTCTGGAAAATACATTCACTTCTTCCTACTGCCACCAAGTTTTTCATGCAAGCAGCACAACAAAAAAAATTAATTCAAAAGCAAGGTTTGCAGTACTCCCAAATTCCACATCAATATTAGCTAGCAATCCAGCACATTTCCCTGCTTCCCATCACAAGTTAGAAAAAGGGCCTTTAAATAGCATCATGGTACTAATGTTTGGACAGCTAAATTACATGTTGCAATATAATTTCAAGCCTATAAGTATTACTGGCAACATTCCAAACTAGAACCATTCATCTATAATAAAATACTTTCACAATTATTTATAATACCAGTTCAGATCAGACCCTAACCCTTCTGTATTATAAAAAGGCACATGGTGAGGAAACTGCTCCCACTCAACAACTTACACACAGGCACACATCAGCTTGATTGGTCAATCCTCATGAAGATTATCGCTTTGTATTTGTTTGATTAGACAGCCAGTGAAGACCTTCATAAAGGCCCTCACCAGTAGTAGCACAGGTTGCTTGGATGTGCCATGATCTGTGATGGAGTTGGTGCAGATTCAACTTATCTGTGATCTCTGCAGGTGTCATTGCGTTCGGCAAATCCTGCAAGAAGAATTAAATTTTAAAATGGAACACTCAGGATTGCTTTCTGTAAAGCTGGTCATTTGCTTTGGCTTCAATCATCTCATGATTCAATATCATACTTCTCCAGCATCTGATTTTATGTCATCTATTTCAAGGAAAGTGAGCCTGCTCCTGCCAGTCAGGTGTGGGGGGGCAGGGTGGTGGTGGTGGTGGTGGTGGTGTCACTAATTTACTCAAAGCCTCACCTCTGCCAAGTCAGGAACGAAGCCAGTTGGAGAACTCAAATGCTAATTCAGCTGAGATTTGACCCAGGGATGAGCTTGCAACTTCATATTTGGACTACAACACTATTTTTGTCGCTGCAATACCACTTAGTTTAATTGCTGCTGAAATACTCACTCTTTAAAAAAGTTCTTGTCTTGACTATTCCAAAGCAGTTATTTCACATTCTACTCTCCATAACTGTCATTCAAAATTCAGCTACCTCTGCCCTCACTTGCAACAAGTCCTACTTGCATATTGCTTAGATTTGGTATTAAGTACTGAAGCAGGAATACCTAATGTTATAGTAAAAAGATCCACTAGGCAACAGTGATCCTAACAAAATTCTTGTTAAGCTCGAAAGTGGCATACTTCAACCACATACAAAGAATATAAAACTTGAAAAAGTGAGAACTGGCTAAGGTTACAAGGTGTAGAGCTGGATGAACACAGCAGGCCAAGCAGCATCAGAGGAGCAGGAAGGCTGACGTTTCGGGCCTAGACCCTTCTACAGAAGAAGG